>NC_052154.1:75052466-75392663 GCF_902713615.1 Scyliorhinus canicula | reverse complement strand
GCTCATTCCAATACTGAATGAGTGGACCGCATCTGATCTCAACCTGGAAATGTACCTCACTGACTCAGAAACCAAAGTGAAGTTTTGTTAAACGACCTGAATTAGGTGCTTTGTTTTGATTTTAATACCAGTAATTTAACAGTGAAAACAATCCCTCGCACAACATTGTTTTTGGTTTTGAGAGGGTACACTTTACACAAACTCTACTTCTACCCTTGAACCAACCACTACTAATCGAGCCTTTCAGGAGAAATGTGTGCAAGAGTCTCTGCTTGCTAACGTCTGCTTTCTACGCCTTCCAGATTTCCAGGGAATTAATGCTACTGGAATATAGCAAATTTCACTTTACTGTCACCCTCCCTTG
Source organism: Scyliorhinus canicula (assembly GCF_902713615.1). Lineage (NCBI taxonomy): Eukaryota > Metazoa > Chordata > Chondrichthyes > Carcharhiniformes > Scyliorhinidae > Scyliorhinus > Scyliorhinus canicula. The sequence continues at coordinate 75,392,299 of NC_052154.1, read as the reverse complement.
GAATCAAGATATTTGACATGATAATTATTTTCAGTGCACTGCTTAGTTAGACAAAGTGACCATTTGGAGCTCCCTCAATACAGTATAACATAGCTCAGTTGGCTGGACAGCTGGTTTGTGATGCAGAGTGAGGCCAACAGCATGGGTTCAATTGCCGTACCGACTGAGATTATTCATCAAGCCCCTGCCTTCTCAACCTTGCTCCTTGCCTGAGATGTGGTGATCCTCAGGTTAAATCACCACCAGTCAGCTCGCCCCCTCAAAGGGGAAGGCAGCCTATTGAGCAGCACTGTAGCTTAGTGGTTAGTACTGTGGCTTCACAGCGCCAGGGTCCCAGGTTCGATTCCCTGCTGGGTTATTGTCTGTGCGGAGTCTGCACGTTCTCCCCGTGTGTGCGTGGGTTTCCTCCGGGTGCTCCGGTTTCCTCCCACAGTCCAAAGATGTGGATAGGTGGATTGGCCACGCAAAATTACCCTGAGTGTCCAAAAAGGTTCGGAGGGGTTATTGGGTTAGGGCGGAAGTGAGGGCTTAAGTGGGTCGGTGCAGACTCGATGGGCCGAATGACCTCCTTCTGCACTGTATGTTCTATGCTCTATGGTAATCTGGGACTATTGTGGCTTTTACTTTCTAACATTCTAACACAACCCAGAGTCTACTTAGGACACCTGGAATGGTCATGGGGGTCTCCCCAAGGGATAAATTGAGACTTTTTCATTATTAGGTGTGCTGGTTTAGCCTCACTGAATTTGGACAATATATTTTGAACAAAGTGTGGGGAAGGGGGTAGAGTTGTAACTGAAGATAGACCATAATCTTGTTTTATGTGGAGCTCACTCCAGCTCCTATTTCTTAGGATCTAAAGAGAAAGTCAAAATTCTTTCTCCTGCTTACCAAATTGCAAAGACTGTGACGAAGGTTAAAAAAAGGTGAGGTGCATGCTGTTGTGCTCCCAACCCATGAGATTTTATCATAAGTTAATTAGGTGGTCCCAGCAGACTGTGAGGCCACTTAGCTGTTTCTATCTTGAAACGAAATAGATGTGAAAAATAGCCTTTCTGAACTTGGTCCCAAGGCATTTATTTAAATATACAATATATACGTGAGCCAATTTAAAGGGAGTTTTTAACCTACATTCAGTACTTGCTGCACCTTACTGGGCCTGCTGACCAAGGTTCCAGATACTGACACAGGTTGCAAAAAGCAGAAAGCATTCAATTGCCCAGGTTAATGAGCAACAGATGGGCTACATCAGAAAGCCTACTTGAGTATTTAGAGACTATCCAAGTTTCTGGGAGATTTTTTCTAATATTGCAACAATGCTGAGATCTGCTCCACATTTAGTAAAATGAAAGCGGTGTTAAACACAGCAAGGGGCACAGGGTATTTTTGAACTGCAAAAAATCATTAAATATCATCTTCTGGGATGCACTACCTGGATTTTATGCAGCAGCCAGCTCGGTATTATAAATCCAATCAGAATCACACTGTAAGGAATTACGATGACATCTTATCTTGCCTTGTCTTGTCTTAAGCATAAGCCCCTTAATGCAATGCATACTCAGCAGGTCCACTTGAATGCTGGTTGCCCTGTTGCAGCTGGCAAGTAGGCACACCAATGACAATATGACAACACAGCGAGGCAATTCAGTGTTAGTCAGCTGTGTCCCAATGGTAGCACTCTTGCCTCTGAGTCAGAAGACTGTTGGTTCTAACCCCACCCCTGAAACACAGGCACAAATTCCAGTCGAACCTTCCCTTGTAGTACTGAAGGTGTGCTGCAGTGACAGAGGTGTCAATAAACCAAGGATCCATCTGCACCATCATAACAGATCCCACAGCATTATTTTGAAGAGCTGGTGTTCTGGTCAATATGTATTGTTGGTTAAACAGACTATCTGGCCACTATCACATTACTGTTTTTAGGAGCTTACTGTCCACAAATCTGCTGCCACATTTCCCACATTACAGCATTGGCTGAACCTTCAAAAGTATTTTGTTATCTGTAAATTATTTTGGGATGTCCTGAGGTTGTGAAGGAGCTATATAAATGAAAGTATTTCTTTTGTTGCTGTCCAAAGCTGCTGGACTAACGTAGTGATGCAACGAATGACCAACAAAACACCAAAGATAAGAGTTCCTTGAAGCTCTTGGATGGCCTGGTGATTCGCCTGTGTCATAACTAAGAAGAGCTAGAGCTTACCTCTGGTCTATACTGAGTCAGCTCACTTCAACTGAAGCAGCTGCTGAGGTATTTAAGTTGGTCTACAAGCCTAGAAACTGGGGCTGGGCTGAGGGCTAAAGGAGCGAAATATCAGTCAGTGAATCAATCTCCAATTACAGTCCAACAAACCAGCATTCAAGGGGCAGCACGGTAGCATGGTGGTTAGCATAAATGCTTCACAGCTCCAGGGTCCCAGGTCGATTCCCGGCTGGGTCACTGTCTGTGCGGAGTCTAAACGTCCTCCACGTGTGTGCGTGGGTTTCCTCCGGGTGCTCCGGTTTCCTCCCACAGTCCAAAGATGTGCAGGTTAGGTGGATTGGCCATGCTAAATTGCCCGTAGTGTCCTCAAAAGTAAGGTTAAGGGGGAGCGTTGTTGTGTCACGGGTATGGGGTGGATGCGTGGGTTTGAGTAGGGTGATCAGGACTCGGCACAACATCGAGGGCCGAAGGGCCTGTTCTGTGCTGTACTGTTCTATGTTCTATGTTCTAAACACTGTTCGAAAGGAAACAACAGGGGAGTAACTTCCTGTCATCAGCTGAGAGTCAATATCTTGGCTCATACACAGAGAACAATAGAGAGCAATGGGTGTAGCCAGTATTGATGGGGACCATAGCCTGTTAAGAGGCTGGACTTACATAAGAAACAGAATAAATCATGCTGAGAATCACATGGTTTAAAACTGACTGCCTATGCGAAATGTGAATCATGGGGGTGAGATGAATGGAGAACATGCAGAGTTCAAATCTGATTTAAGAGGACTGGCTTCAGTATAAGCAGAATAGTCAGGGCTCTACTGGAAATTACAATGTATCGCTTAGATAGAATAATGGATACCACACATACCAGTGTGGACAGTTACACACTGTCCACTGGTCAAGAGGTCTGATTGGTTTATCTCTGAAATACTGGGTTCGTGGAGAGTGTTTTTGCCCCTCTTGGTTACATTGCTGCCCTGGATGAAGTCCATTCTGTTGGTGAATTAGTTCCTTCATGTCTGAGTTGTACCAAGTTACTCACCCTCCGATTTTTCTCCTGTTCGAAGGGGAGTTGTTTTCCTCTATGTAGCATGGCCAAGTTTGGGGACTCAGTGGAGTGGGGGATGAAGATGAGGGAGAAGATATTGAAGCAAACGTCTTCTAAACAACCTGTCGGACATTGACCCTCCAGAATACAATCCTGCTGAAATTTGTATCTCACGGACAACCTTAACCAGGATTTCTGCTTTCACCCGTGGTTACACAACTAACTACCAATGACAGGTTGATGGGTTTTCACAGCTCCACTTCTTTGCAGAGTTTCGTACAACTCTAGCAAGGGAGGATGTTGTCTCTCGCACCCCAGGAAATAGCAGCTCAAACAATATTTGGCAGCAGTGGGCAACATCTTCAAAAAAGTTGGTTGTTCACTGCATGAAGTAACCTTGCCACTATGGTGCCACTTAAGTGTTAATTGTAAACAGAGAGTGAAGATCAGGGGCCCAATATCTGTAATCTGGAATTGACCAATGGACTGTCACTCCTCCACATTCTAAAGTACGAAGTACCGAAAGAGGGAAACATAGTTGCCATGATGACGCTCAACCCTCGTTATGGCCTGCTGTAGAAATGAAAAGCGGAAAGGATGGAATCAAGAATCTTTTTGCCTGCCTCCCCAACTCCACCTTGTGAGCCGGGGAAATTATACAAGGAAAATAGCACAGCTGCTTCCTGTCATAATATCCACTCATATACATAATGAGATGCAGACAGGCAGTGATTGACACACAGGATGACCAATGAACACACAACAATTGAGAATGATACTGAAAACCATGCAATCAATCAGCACCCCCATTTCTCGTCTTATGATGGAGTGACAAAGCAGTTAAAGTTAAATGGGCCGAGGACACACCCGTGGAACTCCTGCAGTGATGTCGTGGGACTGAGATGTTTGACCTCCAACAACCCAACCATCTTCTTTTCTGTTAAAGATAAGGTGCCAACCATGCAGAGTTTCTCCAATTCTCAGAGGGTTTCACTGAGGATGCCCAGTAAGAAATAGGGGAGCTGGATATAGTTTTCTTTGGGGATACAGAGGGTAATATGGCTGTACTATGTAACTGGTAAAAGAAGAAGACTGCTGGGGAATACAGGCACTGGAACTAAAGAGAAGTAACAGTCGTAAAACCATAAATCCAACCTAAGGGAGTTGGCTGAGCTGACAAATATACTTGACAGTATTTTCCTGGAAGACCAAGAGGGCTTCACAATGCAAAGGAGCTGTAAGTGCGAATGGATTTAGAGACACACAGTAACATTCTGGGTGCGATTGGAAACATTCTGGGCACGATTGAATGGAAAGATTTCTAAGTGTCATTTGTGCGTGTTTTGCTGGGAGTTTACAGGGGGTGATCTTCCCAAAAGGGAACAAAGTCCCCGAGCTAGGAGGTTTAGCTGCGTGTTTCCCGGCACTCGCAGTGCCGAGAACACATGGCTATTCAATGTGACTAGTTTTGAATAATGGGCCTAAAAGAGGAATTCATGACCAAGGACGCACTTGGCCCGTTTTTTACAATGGGGAGCTCCGCTCGCTGGAAATCCCCGTTGTAGCAAGAGATCAGGACGCCATTTAAAAATGGTGTCCCAATCCAAGGGCCACAAAAAAATTTCCCATCTCCCCATCCCAGTCCAAACTCATAATGGGAGGGTCCCCCTGGCCTCACCTTGCCCGCAACCCCCAACACTCACACCGGGCAACCCACACCCAATCATGCGTGCACAAAACATGCCAGCTTGGCACAGCCAACATGACACCCTGGCAGTGCCCCTGTCAGCTGGCAACGCCACCTGGACACCTTGTCAGTACCAGATGGTACTGCTAGGGTGCCAGGCTGGCACTGCCAGTGTACCCAGGTGGCACCCAGTGCCAGGGCACCACCCTGCCCAAAGGGCATCCAACTGGGGGCCTCCAATCCCCTTGGAGACCCTCACAAGTGCTGTTCCATCTGGTCCCCATTTGTGGGGACTAGTACCAAACGGCGCTCGCCTGAAATCCCCGAAACTAAGGGATTGAATCTGAAAGCCTCAGGTACCTTGGGGTTCTGTACATTAGAATGAGGCTTACTGCCTTGCTCTAATCTGCAGATTTGCCAAAAAGTGATCTCTCCCATTTGGGCAGGATTTCCCTTGCAACGTCCCATGAGATTGTATTGAACCTCGTGGGATATTGTGAGTCGGGTAGATCACGGGAGCGGGGTCTTCCGGCTTTCAATAGCCAGGCTGCGCCACGACGAGCTGCTTTTCCACGGTGCAGTGTGGCCGGATGATTGTGCTCACAGTCACTTTTAGGGGCCCTGGGGAGTTTCTCCCCGGTTAAGCCCATATTTAGGGTGTGATTCGCTGGCTGCGCATGCTCGAGTGAAAGCACAATGTGGCTGGAGAATCCCGGGAGAGCCCCCCCATATGCTTCCTGGCAACCTTCGCACCTCGCGGTATTCACCCAAGTCCTGTGAGGCGTCGGAATCAGAACTCCACCCAAAAAGGGAGGGACCAAACGGTGTGCGCTGAAGTAGCTCGTAAACGTACTTAAGGCCTACCTACCCAGGATCTACCGGCCTCTCTCAATTCACCAGCCTCCCAACGGAGGCTCAGCTGGGCGCTGATCAATGCTGGGGCACAAGAATGTGGACTAGGCGGGATGGCACCCGGCCGGGGGGGGGGTCTCCCGGGCCATCGGAGACCCAAGATGGTCAGGGTCAGTGCAATGGTGGCTCCTTGGCCCTCCCCTGGAATGTGGGCACCTTGGCACAGCCACCTTGGAACTGCAATGGTGCCCGGGTGGCACTGCCAAGCTGGCAGGAGCACTACCCAGCTGCAAGGGTTGCAGTGCAAGGGTGTTTGTGTGCCAGGGTGGCACTGCCAAGAGTCCAGGCCTGAGATGGTCATGCCCATGAAAGGATCCACCCATCACACCCCAACCTTCTAGAGGCGCCTTCATACCCACCTTGCACCCCTCCACCCTCCTTTCATGGGCAGTGCCATCCTGGCAGTGTTTCTGCGGGCTTTGCAGCACCATCCAGGCACTTTGGTATTGCCAGGGTGCCAGTGCCAAGATACCAGGGTGGCATTGCCAAGCATTCCAGGGGTAGGGCCAGGGGGTCACTCTGCCCTGTCCTAGACTATCCATGGACCTTCGATGGCCCAGGAGAACTCCTGGGTGCCGTTCTGCCTAGTCCATGTTTGTGTGGATCAGTACTGAATAACGCCCGGCTGGGGAATTCCTGGGGAGGCCGGTTAGATGCTGGGAGCACGGTAGATCCCGGTCAGCAGGCCTAAGTGGGTTAAAACTGACTTAGGCGTGTGAGGCTTGGTCAAGCACATTGAAGGCGGGATTGTGATTGCGACACCTCGCTAGGTCTGGATAGATCTCGCAAGGTATACTGGATGCTGGGAAGTCTGCAGGAGGCTTCTCCTGGCATTACCGGCTGCATCATGTTCCTATTTGGGTGCGATGCGGCTGGTAGATCGCGCCTGCTATTTCTGACTGAGGCGGAAGACTAATGCAAAATCGTGAATCATTACATGCGAGGTTCTCCGGGGAACCGAAAATCTTCATCAGTCCTCTGAACGCAACAACTAAATCCCCATATGTGGGTCAGAGCTCAGAGTACCTTTTGTATCTATGCCACCCATGGTTGTGAATGGTTCAACTGTAAAAGGCATTACTACCAGTTAGACCATATCTGGAATACTATGAACAGTTTTGGTCCACTTCTCGAAGGAAAGATATATCTGCATTGGATGCAGTCCAGAGAAGGGTCACTCGGTTGATCCTGGGTATGGAGAGAATTTCTTATGAGGAGAGGTTTAGTAGGTTGAACCTGTACTCATTGGAGTTTAGAAGAATGAGAGATGAACTCATTGAGACACATAAGGTGGGATTCTGCGTCCCAGCAGCCCCGTTTTCCGGCGTGGCATGCCCCCGCAGGCAGCGGATCCTCTGTTCCGCCAGCTGGCCAAAGGGGTTTCCCATCGTGGCCATCCCAAGCATCGGGAAACCCACAGGAATGGGTGCGCTGGTGGCGAAGCAGAGGAACCTGCCAACAGAGAACCCCAGAGATAGGATTCTCAGGGGGCTTGACTGGGTAGATGCTGAGAGGTTATTTTCCCTGAGAGTCCAGGACCAGAGGGCATAATCTCAGAGTAAGGAGTCACCCATTTAACAAAGATGAGGAGGAGTTTATTCTCTCAGAGGCAGGGTCGTTAATTACGTTCGAGATTGAGATAGACAGATTTTTAATCAGTAGAAGAATCAAGGTTATGGGGATAAGTGGAAATGTGGAGTTGAGGATTATCATATCAGATCAGTCACAATCTCATTGAATGGCAGTGCGGATTCGATGGCCGAATGGACTACTTCTGCCCTACATCTTATGGTCTTTGCACTTAGGAGGCCTGCAGCATCCAACATCTGCTGATCCATTTATTACTTAAGTTTATTGTCAGTGAGGAACCAGGGCAATGTGTTGAGGTCAATGTCACTCCAACTCCTTCTGCAAAAAAATGTATCAAGAGGAGTGATTCTAAAAGATAATTTATTTTAATTAAACCTTCTACTCTGAAGATATCTCACTGGTGTATTACAAATGAGCAGAGATAACTCCAGCGGTCAACAGGCTGAGTATGCAGATATTGCTCTGCCAGGGTAATCAGCAAACATGGTGTTTCTCCGATCTCTGAATGGAGCGACTGGATGTGTCATATTAGTCAAGGTAAAATACAGAGCCAAGGCTTGCTTGCAGACACTGACCCTCCCTCTCCCTCCCACAAACCACCTTTCCATCAAGCACAAAAACATTAACCAGCACAACAGACTACCCTCTTTGTATCTGAACGCACAATAAAATTAATCCTGAAAGCAGTTCAGCATAGATGCACCAATCCGAGAGACACCAGGCATCTTAGAAGCTGTGTTGCCATGACAACCACCGATCTCCTAGCAGTAAAACGCCAGAAGAAGATAGCTTATGGAAAATAAATGGAAAATGTTGCCAGTGGGGGGGGGGGGGGGGGGGGGGGAGGCTTTCAACTGAGAGAAAAACAAACCAATAATTCAATATACTATAATTGGGAAAATGAAATACTAATTTGATAATCATTCAACACATGGGCTAAATAGTTGACTGGTCACATGAGATATGTGCTTATTAACGCGATCAGTCAAATGGAAAGTAATCATAAAGGCAGCCATTATCCAGCCTCATTTCAACTGAGGAAAATACAAGAACATGCAGTCAGAACACAAAGGTCTGGGGACATCGAGAGTTACCCGACACCAATTTCCCAGAATATGGTCAGTCCAACAACATCGCTCTCAGAACTTGTCCTCACAGGTTACCTGGGAATCACCAAATAGTTTTTCCCAGCAGAAAGGCCGCTCATCTCTCTAGGCCAAATACAGCCTCGATTTCCAAACAATACGCAGCCAGTGACCAGCCACACCCAATCTAGACAGTTAATAGATATAGAATCCCTCCAAACTCACCCAATACAACAAACATTCAAACTTGTCAGATCATTGATTGTCCTGCAGTGATGCTATTAAATGCAGGCAATTTTAGTTCAAACTCACCAGCACAAAAATAATTTTAATTTCAACCCGTATTTTTTTTTTGGAACATACTTTATTGAAGCATTTGCAATTTTCACAGTTTAACACATTAACATTTCTTAAACAACCGCGTGGGCCGACACACACGAAAACCTAAAAAACAATGCAACCTGCACTTTTAATACTGGAAAACATTGCAGGGGAGTTTACTGAAATGTGACCAGAGAAAAACAAACTGAAAGAGGACAAGAATCAACAAAGATCAGTGAGCACAGGAGTAATGGTTTTCTGGGACTATGGAACTTGGTGCAGGTTAGATTATGGGTCTTGGATGAGCTGAAGTTTATCAAAGATAGGAGGCCAATCAGTAGAGCACTGAATTAATCAAATCTGGAGGTGGGAAAAGCATGAGTGTGAATTTGACTCAGGCAAGGATGGAGAAAGAGGATATAACAGAGGTGGAATTAGACAGTCTTTGAGATCTGGAGGATGTGGCGTCAGAAGCTAAAATAGGATTCAGAGGTTACAAAGTGTCAGATTCAGCCGGAGACCATAATTGGAGAGGAGAGGGTATGAGGTTTGTGATGGGGTTAAAGACAACGGCTACAGTCTTCCCAATGGTTACCTGGAATTAAATGTGGTGTCCAGGACTGGGAAGAGGCTGACAATCCATAGCAGCGAGGGATGGATGGAGGTGATGTTGAGGGAAACTGGGTGTTACCAATGTTCACATGGCTTCTTACCTCTGGATGATGGCACCGAGGGCAGCATGGAGATAGAGTTGTGGAGTCATACAGCACAGAAAAGGCCCTTTGGCCCATTGCACCGGTCAACAACAACCACTGAACCATTCTAATCCTATTTTCCAGCCCTTGGCCCATAGCTTGTATGCCCTGGGATTGCAAGTGCCCATCTAAATACTTCTTAAATGTTATGAAGGTCTCTGCCTCCACCACCCTTCAGGCAGCAAATTCCAAATTCCCACCACCCTCTGGGTAAAAGGTTTTTACACACGTCCCCTCTAAATCTCCTGGCCCTCACCTTAAATCTATGCCTCATGTTCATTGACCCCTCCACCGAGGGTAAAATTTTTTTCCTGTCTACTCCATCTCTGCCCCTCAGAATTCTATACATCTCAGTCATGTCCTCCCTCAATCTCCTCTGCTTCAAGGAAAACAATTCAAGTCTACTCAATCTCTCTTCCTAACTAACGTTCTCCAGTCCGGGCAACATCCTGGTATATCTCCTCTGCACCCATTCCAGTACATCCCTCCTGTAATGTGGATTCCAGAGCTGCACTCAATGCTCTCGTTGTGGCCTAACCAATGTTTTATGCAGTTCCAGCATAACCTCCTTGCTCTTAAACTCTATGCCTTGGCTCCCGTAACAGCCTCCCCGAACAGGCGCCGGAATGTGGCGACTAGGGGCTTTTCACAGTAACTTAATTTGAAGCCTACTCGTGACATTAAGCGATTTTCATTTTCATAAAGGCAAGTATACCTTATACCTTCTTAATAACTATATCCTCCTGCTCTGCTACCTTAAGGGACCGGTGTACATTTTATTTTATTTGTTCATGGGACGTGGGTGCTGCGGCTGGGCCAGCATTTATTGCCCATCCCTAATTGTCCTTGAAGGGCAGTTAAGAGTCAACCACATTGCTGTGGATCTGTAGTCACATGTCGGCCAGACCAGGTAAGGACGACAGATTTCCTTCCCCAAAGGACATCAGTGAACCAGATGGGTTTTTACAACAATCGACAATGGTTTCATGGTCATCATTAGACTTTTAATTCCAGATGTCACACAGTGTGAGGATAGGAAAAGAAAGCAATGCTGGAATAGTCTGGCTGCAATCTGATAGATTAATGTGGAGTCAGTGGAGGTATCTTCACTGAGCCAGAAAAGGAAGATATATTGGAGGGTGAAAAAAGTTGAGAAGAATGAGATGGGGCAATGCATGACAATCTGAGGTGCAAAGGATTTTGATTTGTTTATTCTCACGTGTACCGAGGTACAGTGAAAGTACTGTTTTTGCGAGCAGCTCAAATCATTTAGTGCATGAAAACAAAATAAAAAGAAAATACATAATAGGGCAACACAAGGTACACAATGTAAATACATATACAAAATGATCAGAGGCATACAAAATGATCAGAGGGTTAGATAGGGTGGACAGCGAGAGCCTTCTCCCGCGGATGGAGGTGGCTAGCACGAGGGGACATAGCCTTAAATTGAGGGGTAATAGATATAGGACAGAGGTCAGAGGTGGGTTTTTTACGCAAAGAGTGGTGAGGCCGTGGAATGCCCGACCTGCAACAGTAGTGAACTCGCCAACATTGAGGGCATTAAAAAATTTATTGGATAAGCATATGGATGATAAGGGCATAGTGTAGGTTAGATGGCCTTTAGATTTTTTCCATGTCGGTGCAACATCGAGGGCCGAAGGGCCTGTACTGCGCTGTATCGTTCTATGTTCTATGTTCTATATCCACCAACATCGGCTGAAGCATGCAGAAGTGTAATATTAAATTTGTGACTTGGATTGGGCTGTTTCAGTATTGGACCATTAGACATAGAAGCAGAACTAGGTCGTTCGGCCCACTGAGTTTGCATCGCCATTCAATGAGATCACGGTTGATTCCTCGATTCCACTTTCCCATCTTATCCCCATAACCCTTGATTTCCTTACTGATGAAAAATCAGTCTTTCTCATCTTTGAACATACTTTTTAAAATTCCCAATTAAGGGGCAATTTAGCATGGCCAATCCACCTACCCTGCACATCTTTGGGCTGTGGGGGCGAAACCCACGCAGACATGGGGAGAATGTGCAAACTCCACACGGACAGCGACCCGGGGCCGGGTCCGAACCCGGGACCTCTTACTCTGAGATGGTGCCCTCTTGTCCTAGACTTTCCCACATGAAGAAACATCTCTCATCATCGATCCTATCAAGCCCCCTGAGAATTGCGTATGTCTCAGTAAGGTTGCCTCTCATTCTTGTAAGCTCCAATGAAGACAGGCCCAATCTACTTAACCTCTCCTTACAAGAAATCCCTCCATACACAGGATCAACCTAGTGAAACTTCTCTGGACTGTCTGCAATGCCAATATATCTTTCCTTTGATAAGGGGATCAAAACTGTTCACAGTATTCCAGGTGTGATCTGACTAGTGCCTTGTACAGTTTTAGCAGGACCTCTCTATTTTGATGCTCCATTCCCTTTGAAATAAAGGCCAATATTCCATTTGCCTTCCCAATTACCTGCTGAACTTGCATGGTAGCTTTTTGTGATTGTGCATGAGGACCTCCAAATCCCCCGTGCTTCAGCTTTATGCAGTTTTTCTCTATTTAAATAATATTCAGCTCCTTTACTCTTCCTACCAAAGTGCAGAACTTCATTTTCCAACGTTATATTCCATTTGCCAAGCTTCAGCCCACTCAACTAACCTTTCTTTATCCCTCTGTAGACTCTTTGTATCACCCTCACCATTTACCTTCCCACTTATTTTTGTGTCATCCCCAGATTTGGGAATAGTGTACTCACTTTCCTCGTTCAAGTCATTAATATATATTGTGACAAGTTTAAAACATTTGATTGGGGAGATTCAAAATGGAGTGGAGATGGGCATGGATTTGGGAGATGACATCCCATTCAAGGCCGTGTTGGAGATGGGTTAAGAGACTGAAAGTACATGAGGAGAGGGATGGTCAAGGGTAGGTGTTTTGAGAAGTTGGGTGATAAAGATGGATTTGAAAGGGAGGCTGACAGTGCCAGAGGAGATAATACTCCCCTCCAAAGTGTTCTTTGCACAAGGTTATGGATGAACAAAGTAGCGTTTCAGCTTGGCCTACGTCAATGTGTCCCAATAATGCTTTCTCTGTAGCCCCTCTCTCCTTGCATTTCTATTGCAGACTTGTCCAATGCAGACTCGGCCAGTCGTCATTTCAATGAAAGAGAACAACAGCTGATTAAATTAATGAGTAGCTTTAGGAGCAATCCTGCATCAATCTTGAAAACCCCAGACACCAAGAAGATGAAACAATCACACGCTGTTGGATAGAATACGATGGCCAATTAGTTTGTGTTTATGAGCAGGAGAAATGGCAGGAAAATTCTACTTCGGCCCCCGTGGCCAGTGAGGCAGCTGCAATTAGCTCCAATCAAATAATCCATCTTTGTAGCTTTAAAATGAGTACTGCATTTCTTTCAATCTGTTCTGGCTACCCTTTTCCACTCCCTGCCCTTAATGTGCTCAGTTATGTATTGCTGAACTTGGAGCTCCCTCTGCTGCTTCCCTCACTACTAAGGGCAACTTGGTTTACAGATGTACGTGTTACTGCCACTGTGGGTCTGCACACTCAGGGGCACATTTGTGAAAGTCGGCAAGAATTTCAGCTCTTGGAAAATACACAATCATGGCACCGTGTGACAAATTCATAAATATTTATTTATCCCTCAACCAACATCACCAAAACAGATTAACTTGTCATTATCTCATTTCTGTTTCTGGGTCCCTGCTCTGTGTAAGTTGGCTGTCACATTTCCTACAACAGTGACTATACTTCAAAAGTACTTCAATGGCTGTAAAACAGTTTGGGATATCCCAAACGGTACTCGAGAAATACAAGTCTTTCTTTCTATATAAAAAATACTTGTAACTTATCTAGTTATGGAAGATAGAACATACAGTGCAGAAGGAGGCCATTCGGCCCATCAAGTCTGCACCGACCCACTTAAGCCCTCACTTCCACAACCCAATAACCCCTCCTAACCTTTTTTGGTCACTAAGGGCAATTTATCATGGCCAATCCACCAAACCTGCACGTCTTTGGCCTGTGGGAGGAAACCAGAGCACCAGGAGGAAACCCACGCACACACGAGAAGAACGTGCAGACTCCGCACAGTGACCCAGCAGGGAATCTAACCTGGGACCCTGGCACTGTGAAGCCACAGTGCTATCCACTTGTGCTACCGTGCTGCCCATGGTTTCATCGGCCATTGCACCGTCAGACATCATACCGTCTGCATCAACATAGCGAGAGTATTGGTTTATGAACCACTTTCCTGCGTTACCAACACCGTTGGCCACTCATTTATTGATTGAGACAATCTTGGTTTGGCATTACTTCATGTATTAAGTCTTTGAAAACGATATCCCCAAAATAGCTTGATTGCTTTTTAAAGAGAATTTTCGAGGCTTGCTTCTACATATTTCTCAGAGAGATTTTCATTGGAAAGGAGAACTCCATCAACCAGTTTTGTTAATCTGGCAGAGAACACAAGATTCTCAGCCAAGTGAAACAGTGCAGGACAATATCCTGGGCCGCCATCTGGGCTGTATTGAGGTGGTTCATTGCTGACTGGAGCCGCAGCATTGCACCTGGTCAATTATGTCTGTATTGGCCTACACCTGGGTGCTGGCTACAGCAAGGAGTTGAGTGCTTGCCAGATCCATTTGGGTGATTGTGTGAAAAACATGGATAAACAATGCGCCTTTTAAGAAGCCAAATGCAAATGGAGTGTTCCATGTAAATAACGTTTCTTAGTCCACCCATCCAACTATTTTCATTTCTCCTTCAGAGAAAATTCTCATCTGGCATGGGTACCTACCATATTTCAGCTGGAAGGGAAGGGGGCCCAATTAGTCTTTAGGTAGCAGTATAAATAGGAACTCTTCAAACAGCTAGGTAACAGGATCACACTGATCCAGGGCAGACACCATGGCCACAGAGGTTGCCAGAGTAAAAAGAGATGTTAAACTAAGGTTCCACCTGCCTGTTACAAACATATATAACAGGAGCAGAAGTAGGCCACTCAGCCCCTCGAGGTTGTTCTGCCATTCAATAAGATCATGGCAGATCTTTTTGTGTTTCGAATTCCACACTCTCAGCTACCACCAATAAACTTTGATTCCCTTGCCTCACACAAATCTATCTACCTCCACCTTAAAAATATTGAATGCCCCCCATCTCCTGAGGTAGAGAGTTCCAAAGTCACACAACTCTCAGAGAAGTAATTTCTCCTAATCTCTGTCCTATAAGGGCAATCCCTAATTTTAAAACAGTGTTCCCTAGTTCTGGACCCACGCACAATTGGAAATACCCTTTCCACATCCACCTTGTCAAGACCATTCAGGATCTTATATACTTCAATAAAGTCACTTAGAACATAGAACAGTACAGCACAGAACAGGCCCTTTAGCCCTCGATGTTGTGCCGAGCATTGTCCGAAACCAAGATCAAGCTATCCCACTCCCTGTCATTCTGGTGTGCTCCATGTGCCTATCCAATAACCGCTTGAAAGGTCCTAAAGTATCCACTATCACAGCAGGCAGTCCATTCCACACCCTAACCACTCTCTGAGTAAAGAACCTACCTCGGATATCCCTCCTATATCTCCCACCCTGAATCTTATAGTTATGCCCCCTTGTAACAGCTACATCCACTCGAGGAAATAGTAGAAAGAGCGCGGAGAGACAGGGGCGAGACTTCATTAAAGAGCGCGGAGAGACAGCGGCAAGACTTCATTAAAGAGCGCGGAGAGACAGGGGCGAGACTTCATTAAAGAGCACGGAGAGACGGGGCGAGACTTCATTAAAGAGCGCGGAGAGACAGGGGCGAGACTTCATTAAAGAGCGCGGAGAGACAGCGGCAAGACTTCATTAAAGAGCGCGGAGAGACAGGGGCGAGACTTCATTAAAGAGCTCGGAGAGACAGGGGCGAGACTTCATTAAAGAGCGCGGAGAGACAGGGGCGAGACTTCATTAAAGAGCGCGGAGAGACAGGGGCGAGACTTCATTAAAGAGCGTGGAGAGACAGGGCCGATACTTCATTAAAGAGAGCGGAGAGACAGGGGCGAGACTTAATTAAAGAGTGCGGAGAGACGGGGCGAGACTTCATTAAAGAGCACGGAGAGACGGGGCGAGACTTCATTAAAGAGCGCGGAGAGACAGTGGTGAGACTTCATTAAAAAGCGCGGAGAGACGGGGCGAGACTTCATTAAAGAGCGTGGAGAGACAGGGGCGAGACTTTATTCAAGAGCACAGAGAGACAGGGGCGAGACTTCATTAAAGAGCACGGAGAGTTTTTCGGTAGCAGCGAGAGCAGTAACCAGGGGGCTTTTGGGAAGGTAAGTTTCCCATTTTAAAAACTTACCTTACAGGAGCGGTGAGAGGGAGGAGCTGAGTGGGAGCGGTCGAATTGCGCGCTGGGAAGGTGAGTGAACTGATATATTTGGGCAGCGGCTGAACCCGTGACACTACATGTGTAGTGTCTCCCACCCGCCCTCCTCCTCTAACCAAAATAAAAGACTGGTGATAAGGAGCAGCGGCCTTCAGATTTTCGGCGGGAGCAGTGGCCAGGGGTCGCTGGGAAGCGCAGTTTACCTCTTTAAAAACTTTAAAACTTACCTCGAAGAGTGACATCACAGCAAAGCAGTGACTTGATTGGCTGGTAAGGAACGTGCTCCAATTAGCAGTAGCTGGGAGAAATTTAACTCTTCCTGTGTTGGTAAGTATTGTGATTGGTAAGTAAAATCCTTATTCCTTTCACTTATTCATTATTTGATATTATATTTGTAATCAGTTAAGGTAAAGTGTAAAAATGGCAGGAGATCCCAGACCCGTGTTATGCTCCTCGTGCTCAATGTGGGAGTTCAGGGACCCTCTCAGTGGAAACAAGCCCAGCCTGTCCAACTTATCCTCATAAAACAACCCGCTCATTCCAGGAATCAAATCGTAAACCTCCTCTGAATTATCTCCAATGCATTTACATCCTTCCTTAGATAAGAAGACTTATTTAAAATAGCACACATTACTCAAGATGTCGTCTTACCAATGCACTGTGGAACTGAAGCATAACATTCTTACTTTTATGTTCAATTCCTCTCATAATAAAGGATACCCTTTTTGATTATGTGCTGTAACTGCATGCCAACCTTTTGTGATTCATGCACTGGAACACCTAGATCCCTCTGCACTCCAGAATTGTGCAGTCATTCTCCATTTAAGTAATTCTCTGCTTTTTTACTCTTCCTGCCAAAATAAACAACTTCACATTTTCCCATATTTCATTCCATCTGCAAGATTTTTTGCCCCATCTACATCTACCTGCATACTCCTTATGCCTTCACTACAGCATATTTTCCTACCTATCTTTGCGTGATCTGCAAATTTAGCAGTCATGTCTTCACTCCTCTTATATATTGATGTAAATTGGAAAAAGCACAGACCCTTGCGGGAATCCACTCATCATATCCTGCTAATCAGATAAAGACTCGTTTAGGCATACTCTTGATTTTCTGTCAGCTAACCAATCTTCAATCCATGCTAACATGTTACCCCTTACACCATGAGCTTTTATTTTCTGCAATAAACTTTGGTGTGGCACCTTATCAAATACCTTCTGCAAATCCAAGGACAGTACGTGTGCAGGCTCCCCTTTATCAACAGCACATGTTGCTCCTTCAAGGATCTCTAGTAAATTGCTTGTGCATGATTTCCCTTTCACAAAACCATGCTGACTCTTCCTGATTGAGTTGAGTTTTTCTAAGTGCCCAGTTATAACCTTTTTAATGGTTAATTCTAACACCTTCCCAATGACAGGCATCAAGTTAACTGGCCTATAGTTCTGGGAGAAGTCAACCCAGTCACCTCGACTGTACTGTGGGTATCCAAAGAACCCTTCCAGTGAAAACAGGAGGAAGATCACCCAGCAGAGGCAGCAGAAGAGGAAACAAAAGAGGTGGGGGAGTTGCATTGCTAATTAGGGAGCATATCATAGCTGTGTTGAGGGGGGACACATTGGAGGGATCTTGTAGTGAGGCATTATGGGCGGAGCTCAGGAATAAGAATGGTGAAATCACAATGTTGGGAGTGTACTATAGACCTCCTAACAGCCCACAGGAGACAGAAGAGCAGTTGTGTAGTTCAGATATGGAAAAGGTGTGAAAAAAGTAGGGTAGTTGTGATGGGTGACTTTAATTTCCCCCATATTGATTGGGAATCCCTTACAGCCAGGGGCTAGGATGGAGAGCAATTTGTTAGATGTGTCCAGGAGTGCTCTTTGATACAGTATGTTGGCAATCCAACCAGGGAGGGGGCCATACTATTCTTGGTATTGAGGAATGAGCCAGGCCAGGTGATTGATGTTTCAATGGGGGAGCATTTTGGGGTTAGCAACCAAAATTCCATAATATTTCGGGTAGTTATGGATAAGGACAAGAGTAGCCCAGGGGTGAGGGTGCTTAATTGGGCAAGGGCCAATTACATCCAAATTAAACAGGAACTGGGGAATGTGGATTGAGAGCGGCTATTTGAGGGCAAATCCACATCTGACATGTCTGAGGCTTTTAAATGTCAGTTGATTGAAGTGTAGGACAGGCATGTTCCCACAAAAATGAAGGATAGAAATGGCAGGATTCGGGAACCAAGGGAAAATGTAACCTTTGGAAAAAGGAAGCATACAATAGGTCTTGGCATCTAAAAACGGACGAAGCCCTTGAGGAGTACAGTGAAAGCACTCATAGAATTTACAGTGCAGAAGGAGGCCATTCGGCCCATCAAGTCTGCACCGGCTCCTGGAAAGAGCACCCTACCCAAGGTTAACACCTCCACCCTATCCCCATAACCCAGTAACCCACTAACCCCACCCAATACTAAGGGCAATTTATCATGGCCAATCCGCCTAACCTGCACATCTTTGGACTGTGGGAGGAAACTGGAGCACCCGAAGGAAACCCACGCACACACGGGGAGAACGTGCAGACTCCGCACAGATAGTGACCCAAGCCGGAATCGAACCTGGGACCCTAGAGCTGTGAAGCGATTGCGCTACCCACAATGCTACCGTGCTTCCAAGTAGGAAGGAACTTAAACGTGGAATTAGGAAGGCTAAAAGGGGACATGAAATGTCTTTAGCAAATATGGGCAAGGAGAATACAAGACTTTTTATGCATATATTAGGAGCAAGAGGGTAGCAAGAGAAAGGATAGGCCCACTCAAGGACAGTGGAGGGACGTTATGTGTGCAACCACAGGAAGTGGGTGAAATCCTTAATGAGTATTTTGTATCGTTATTCACCAGGGAGAAGGACATGACGGATATTGAGGTCAGAGATAGATGTGTGAACCTCTTGAGAACGTCAATATATCAAAGGAGGAAGTGTGAGTATTGTAAATTGCATTAAGGTAGGCAAGTTCCTGGGGCCAGATGGAATCCATCTCAGGTTTCTGCGTGAGGCAAGGGGAGAAATAGCTGAGGCCTTAACAAATATCTTCACATCCTCTTTGACCACAGGCGAGGTTCCAGAGGACAGGAGAATAGCCAATGTTGTTCCCTTGTTTAAGAAAGGAAGCAGGCGCTGATACCCAATAAAGACAAGGACCCGATGGAATGTGGATCATACAGACCCATTTTGCTGCTGAATGTAAAGGCGAAGATACTCACCAAAGTCCTGGCCAAGAGGCTGGAGAACTGCATACGAGAGCTGGTTGCAGAGGCCCAGAATGGCTTTGTCAATGATAGGCAGTTAACTGCAAACATTAGGCGATTGCTGAATGTAATAATGACCCCTTCTGGGGAGAGAACACCAGAGGTGATAGTCCCCCTGGACGCAGAGAAGATTTTCGACAGAGTCGAATGGAAGCACCTGAACGAGGTAGCGGTTTGGGCTAGGGACAGGATTCACCTCGTGGGTGAAACTCCTGTATAACGCCCCCAAGGCGAGTGTTCGGACCAACACAACCACTGAACACTTCCAGCTGCACAGAGGCTCACTGTCCCCGCTCTTGTTCGCCCTGACAATCGAACCACTGGCGATCGCTCTGCGAGACACAAAAAGCTGGAAGGGTATCCAAAGAAGGGACAGAGAGCACAGAGTGTCGCTCTATGCGAATGACCTGCTCCTCTACATCTCAGACCCACAGAAAGGCATGAAAGCAATCTTGCAACTTCTGAGAGAGTTTGGAGCCTTCCTGGGCTGCAAACTCAACCTGGGCAAGAGTGAGGCATTCCTGGTGAACCAAAACGGGGGAGGAACAGAGCTGGAGGGCCTACCATTCAAACCAGCCCTAAACAAATTCCGCTACCTGGGGATCCAGATATCCCATGACTGGACACAGATCCACAGGTGGAATCTGACCAGTCTGGCGGAGGAAGTAAAAAAGGACCTATAGAGATGGGATGCACTCCTGCTTTCCATGGCGGGGAGAGTGCAGACAATCAAGATAAATTTACTGCCCAGGTTCCTCTTCCTGTTGAGATCCATATTGATCTTCATCCCAAAGACCTATTTCCACAAAGTGGACAAAATTATTATGGTGTTTGTGTGGGGGTGTAAGAACCAGAGGATCCTTCAGCAAACACTGCAAAGGAGGAAAAACATGGGCGGTCTAGCCTTGCCAAATCTACAGTACTATCATTGGGCGGCCACAGCTGAGAGGATGAGGGGCTGGATACGAGAGTCAAACACGGAATGGGTGAGACTGGAGGAGTCCTCCTGCAAGAGAACAACCCTCCAAGCCCTTGCCACGGCAGCATTCGCATCCCCCCTCCCCCCTCCATCAAAGTACACATCCAGCCCAGTGGTGGTAGCCACACTGAAGACGTGGAACCAAATGACGCAGCATTTTGGTCTGACCAAGATGTCCTCCATGTCCCCCATCTGTGGTAACCACAAATTCCTTCCAGCCATGCTTGATGCCACTTTTTAAAAATGGAGACAAGATGGGGACCTTTTAGGGAGCAGACTCGTGACCTTGGATGAGCTGACAGAGGATCTGGATCTGCTGACGGGACAAGAGCTCAGGCACCTCCAAATTAAACACCTTCTCTGCAAGGAGACGTCAAAATACCCCAGGGCCCCCGAGAGACACTCTACTAGAGGAACTAATCAACACAGACAGTAAGGAGGGAGGGAATTGTGGGAACACATACGGACGGATGCTGGACAGGGCAAGACTACCACTGGAAGAAGCTAGACGGAAATGGGAGGACGAATTGTGGACCAAAGTGGAGTGGGGATTCCGGAGCGAAGCACTAAGCAGGGCCAACTCCATCTCCGCTAGGCTCAGCCTCATGCTGAGGTGGTGCACAGAGCCCACCTGATCGAGAACCCAAATGAACAGGTTCCTCCCGGAGGTGGAGGACAAATGTGAACGGTGCCAGGGAGGCCCAGCCAACCATGCCCCTATGTTCTGGGCCTCCCCAGAATGTCAGGTTCTGGACAGCCTTCTTCGAGGCAATGTCCAGGGTTATGGGGGTGAGGGTGGAGCCGTGCCCAAGAGTGGCAGTATTCGAGGTATCAGACCAGCCAGATATTCATATGGGGAAGAGGGCCGCCGCCTTGGCTTTTGCAACCCTAACCGCTCGCCGGAGAATCCTGCTCGCCTGGCGAATGGCAGTACCACCCACAGCTGCAGACAGGCTGGCAGACCTGGCAAATTTCTCTACCTAGAGAAGATCAAGTACACCATCCGAGGGTCGGATGAGGGCTTCCACAAAGTGTGGGGGCTATTCATCAGCCTGTTCCTAGACCTGTTCAAGACCAACAGGGACTAGGAAGAGAGGAGGGCAATTAAAGGGAGGAAGACAAGGGAAGCCGCACACAAGAGAGGGGACCTCATGTAAAAACCGGTGTAAATAAGACACAACCTGTTTGTAAATACCAGATACACATGAGATGTTACAGTATAAAACTAGATAAAGCAGGGCAGCATGGTGGCCTAGTGGTTAGCACAGCTGCCTCACGGCGCTGAGGTCCCAGGTTCGATCCCGGCTCTGGGTCACTGTCCATGTGGAGTTTGCACATTCTCCCCGTGTCTGCGTGGGTTTCGCCCCCACAACCCAAAAATGTGCAGAGTAGGTGGATTGGCCACACTAAATTGCCCCTTAATTGGAAAAAATAATTGGGTAATCTAAATTTAAAAAAAAAACTGGATAAAGCCAACAAAAATATTTTTTAAAAGAAAGGAAGCAGGGCTATTGGAGGAAAATGGTCTAGTTCGTGACAGGCAGCATGGTTTTGTGCGAGGAGGGTCATGTCTCACCAACTTGATTGAGTTTTTTCAAAAGGTGACAAAGAAAATTGACGAGGGAAGGGCTGTGGACTTTAGTAAGGCTTTTGACAAGGTCCCACATGGCAGACTGCTTTAAAAACTAAAATCACATGGCTTTCGAGGTGGGTTGGCTGGATGGATACAGCAGGCTTGGTTATAGAAGACAGAGAGTAGTGGTGGAAGGGTGTTTTTCAGAATGGAGACCTCTGCACTGGGACCTCTGTTGTTTGTAGTATACATAAATGATTTGGGGGAAAATGTAGGTGGTCTGATTAGGAAGCTTGCGGTTGACACGAAGATTAGTGGAGTTGCTGATAGTGCCGAGGATTGTCAGAGGATACAGCAGGATATCGATAGATTGGAGACTTGGGCACAAAAATGGCAGATGGAGTTTAATTCGGACAAATGCGAGATGATGCATTTTGGAGGATCAAATCTAGGTACGAATTATATGTGTAAATAGCAAAACCCTTAGGAACATTAACATACAGACGGATGTGGGCGTGCAGGTCCACAGTTCCCTAAAAGTGGCAACACAGGTGGCCAAGGTGATTAAGGAGGCATATGGCATGCCTGCCTTCATCAGCTGGAGCACTGAGTACAGGAGTTGGGAAATCATGTTGCAGCTGTATAAAACCTTGATGAGGCCGCATATGGAGTATTGCGAGCAGTTCTGGTTATCACATTATCAGAAGGACGTGGAAGCTTTGGAGAAAGTGCAAAGAAAGTTCACCTCAGGATGTTGCCTGGTCTCAAGGGTGTTGCCTATGAGGAGAGGTTGAATAAACCAAGATTGTTTTCACTGGAAAGACGGAGGCTGAGGGGAGATGTGATAGAGGTCTCCAAAATTATGAGAGACACAGACAGGGTGGATAGTCAGAGGTTTTTTCCAAGGGCGGAAATGTCAATTACACAGGGGCACAGGTTCAAGATGAGAGGAGGAAAGTTTATGGGAGATGTGCGAGGGGTCGTTTTTCATGCAGAGTGGTGGGTGCCTGGAATGTACTGCCAGAGGATGTGGTGGAAGCAGGCACATTAGCAGCATTTGAGAGGCATCTGGATGGGTACATAAATAGGGAGGAAATAGAAGGATACGGACTGTGTAAGGGCAGGGGATTTTTTTTTAAGTTCGTGCATCATGATCGGCAGAGGCTTGGAGGGCCGAAGGGCCTGTTCCTGAGCTGTACTTTTCATTGTAACAGCGATATGCATTCTTTATATTCTGACTAATCATCTGACCTTCCACTCAACTTTGCACAGTCCAACTTTTCTTTAAAGGTTTGGTGCTTTCCCTAATTTCTTTTGTTCACTCCACAGATGGTGGGTCACCCCTTTAGACTTTTTCTTTACAGCAGTAATATACTTATTCTGAGTATTCTCAAATATTTGCTTAAATGTTCGTCACTGCTTCCCTATTGATCTACCCCCTCACCTAGTATCCCAGTTCACTTCAGCTAGCTCAGCTTTCATGCCCATGTTGTTTCTCTTATTTAAGCTTAAAATACTAGTTTTAGCCACACTCTTCTTCCTTTCAAACTGGATATAAAATTCAGTCATATTGCATTCACTGCCACCAAGGATTGCCTTTACTCTGAGGTCATTAATTAATTCTGTCACATTACGCAGTACCAAGTCTAATAGAACCTGCTCCCTGGTTGGTTCCAGAACATGCTGCTCTAAGTAATTGTCTCGACAGCATTCCACAAACTCCTCATCCAGGCTGCTACTGCCAATCCGATTTTTCCAGTTTATAAGTAAATTAAAATCATCCATGATTATTGCTATCCCTTTATCACAAGCACCCAATATTTATTCTTGTATATTCTGTCCTACATTGTAGTTACAGTTAGACGGTTTGCAGGCCGCTCCATCGCATGATTTCTTTCCGCTACCATTCCTCTTCTCCACTCAAATCGTGACCTCCTATTGCACCAATGCCATCTTTGATTAACAGTGGCACCTCTCCACCTTTACCTCAACTTCCACTCTTCTTGAACGTCATATACCCTCAGTATTCATGACCCAATCCTTGTCCACCAGAAGCCAGGTCCCCATAATGGTTATCAAATCATATTCATTTCATCAATATATGTTATCAATTCATTTACCTTGTTTTGAATGCTACACGCAGATACAGAATCTTTAGTTTTGTCTTTTAGTTATTTTTGTAACATCTAGTCTCAATTGTTGGTACATGTTTAGATTTTATTCTCTCAGTCCCTTCCTGCTTGTCTCTCACCTTCATTTCCCTTCTTACTATTTCCTTTCTTACCTTGGGCGGGATTCTCCCGTACCCAGCGGAGTGGGGCTCCTGGCGTTGGGCCGGCGTGGAAGGCCTTTAGCGCCGCGCCAGCTGGGGCCGAATGGACTCCGCCGGCCGGCGCGGGTCTGCGCATGCATGAGAGCGTCAGTAGCTGCTGACGTCATCCCCGTTCATGCGCAGGAATGGTTGACCTACCCGTCGGCCATCGCGGAGGACCACAGTGGCCGGCGCGTAGGAAAAGAGTATCCCCACGGCACAGGTCCGCCTGCGGATCGGTGGGCCCCGAAAGCGAGCCAGGCCACCGTGGGGGCACCTCCCGGGGCCAGATCGCCCCCCACAGGACCCCACCCACACTGCCAGGTCCCACCGGTAAGGGAACTAGTCCAATTTACGCCGGTGGGACCTGCATAGAACAAGCGGGACATTGGCCCATTGTGGGCCGGAGAATCGCCGGGGGGCGGGGGCGCTGCAAGCGGCCGCCGACCAGGGCGGTGCGATTCCCACCCCCGCCAATTCTCCGGCGCTGGAGAATTTGGTGGCCGGCGGGGGCGGGATTCACGCCGTCCCCCGGTGATTCTCCGACCCGGCGGGGATTGGAGAATCCCGCCCCTTGTGTATACTCTTTGGTATACGAGTTGGATTCTCCAATTTGGAGACGAGGTCGCCACGCCGGCATGGGAATGGTACGCCATGAAAACTTGTGTAAAATGGCCACCGCTTTGCTGGGAACTAGCAGGAGGGCAGCGTAGAGCAGTGTTCTTCAAACTTTTTCTCCGGGGACCCATTTTTACCAACCGGCCAACCTTCGCGACCCATGCTGGCCAACCTGCGCGACCCACCATTTCCTCTTACCTGGTTCGCTGCTGACAAAAATGGAGGAAATGGTTTTGAGTCCCTTTGGCCCTTGTACACGCTCCTCCAATGCAACGTGTTGGGTGAAGGTGAAACCTTCCGGTGTCGGAAAGTATAGAGTCTCCATCTGTGCAAAGTTCTGCATTTTCTTCCTATAAAAGTTAATCAAATAAAACCCCCCCTGAACTTGTAAAAAAAAAATGAATAAAATAAATGAATAAAATGAATAAAACCGCCCCGAACATGTAAAACAAAAAGCTGCGGCCGTTTAAAAAGAAGCGGCCGCACTGCGCATGCATGCCCGACGATCTGGCACGCATGCGCAGTGCGGCCACATTTTGTTTACATGTTCCCGGCCATTTTGAAGGCTGCTTGCAGCCGGTGTTATTAACAGCCGGCTGCTGCGGCTGGTGCGCGCAGATTTGCGCGATCGGGAGCGCCGCGACAGACGGCTCCGTGACCCTCTCGCGACCCACCCGCGGGTCGTGCCCCCGAGTTTGACAATGCTTGGCGTAGAGCACCCGGCTCTGGCTGCCGATACAGCCTGCAGAATTGCGGGTCCGTGGCTGTGCATGCACATGGCAGTGGCCTGCAGCGGCTGCGCTGTGCTCCTTGGCGGATGCTGCTCGTTGCCCATGAAATAGACCCCCCTTCGGCCGGCTCAAGCACCCCGGAAAGCCCCACCACAGTGCCCCCAGCCCAGAATATGTCCACCCCTGTCCGGAAATTGGCCCTCCCCTACTGTGGCGCTGCTGGACTGAGGCCGCAGCCACTACACCGAGTTCCCGACAGGTGAGATCACACGTGTCCCACGCCATTGGGAACTCGGCCAGTCGAGGGCGGAGCATCGGTGGGCAGGCCTCAATGTGGCGTGGTGTACTCGCATTTTGGAGGGTGTGCGGAGCATCACGTAAGCGGCGCTGCCGCCGATTCTGTCGGGAACTTGGATTCTCTGGCCCATCGTCGAACGCAATTTCAGCATTGGCGACCGGAGAATCCAGCCCCACATCTTTCCACATTGATCCCTTTCCCCATCATTTAGTCTAAAGCCCTCTCTACTTCCCTAGTTACACGGTTCGCAAGAACACTGATCACAACACGGTTCAGGTATAGACCATTCCAAAGGTACAGCCCCAACTTTCCCCAGTACTGGTGCTAGTGCCCCACAAACTGGAACCCACATCTCCCACACCAGTCTTTGAGCCATGTATTCATCTCTCTAATTTTATGTAACTTATGCTAATTTGCACATGGCTCAGGTAACTTTGAGGCTCTGCTTTTTAATTTAGTGTCTAACTCCTCATAATAATAATAATAATACTACTCTATGCTGAACCTCTATTTTAGTTTGGCCTATGTCATAGGTGCCTACATGGCAACTAGATCCTCCCCCTTCTCCTGCAAGTTCCTGTGTGACCCTGAGCAGATGTCCTGAACCCTGGCACTGGGCAGGCAACACAGCCATCAGGTTTCTCACTCTTTGCTGCAGAGAACAGCGTCAATCACCCTCACAATTCTCCCCTACCACCACTATGTTCCATTTTGCTCCCTGTACCACAGTGCCATGGTCAGTTTGCTTATCCACCCTGCAGTCTCCATACTCATTTAAACAAGTTGAGAGAATCTCAAACCTATTGGGCAATTCCAGAGGTTGACACTCCTGCCCTCTAGGTCCCCTTACCTACCTCACTCACAGTCACACCCTCCTGTCTCTGACCATTGACCAAATTAGAAGACCCTGCCTCCTGGTACAAAGCATCCAGGTACCTTTCTGTCTCTCTGATGTGTTCTCGCATCTGCAGCTCAGCCTCCAGCTCAATTTGATCTGAAGTTCCTCAAGCTGCAGACACACACTGCAAAGGTGTTTGCCCTGGATCACAATGGTATTCAGGAGCTCGCACATGACACATCAAGTGAATGTAAAAGATCCAATGACATTATTTTGAAGAAGAGCAATGGAGTTATCTCCCAATGTGCTGGCCAATATTTTCCCCTCAAATCAACATCACAAAAGAAACAGATTATCTGGTCATTATCATATTGTTATCCACATTTATTCATAAATGTTGGCCGAGTACGGATGTCAGTACATGATGACAACAGAACCAAAGCAGACAAGAAGTAGAAGAATCAGAGCCTCACTAGTTGACCTACAGTCTTTTTTGGAGCAGGACCACATGCAGCAACATGGATAAAAGTGAGCTCCATAAAATGAGTGCCAACTGCCTTGGGAGTAATGGGCCCTGTTTTTTTAAAAATTGACCGATGCTTAATCTTCCTAATGGATTGAAAATATACCACAATTGGAATTATGACTACTATTTAAAACTTGGCAACAAATCCAGCAACTCTCAACTCATCTGGGTGCCATTGGCTAACACTTTGGCAGAATTATTCTATGGTAATTTGTACTTGGCCAGCAATACCTGATCAGGTCCCCTTCCCAGCGCAATTCTGTTTCTGTTGGCCATAACCTCAAAGCTTCCATAAAATGAAGCAAGCTGGACTAGAAATTGAAACGATGCAAAACACAGACCATCCCCAGGAAGAAACAGTTATGTCAGACATGACGAATGGTCACATGATCGTCTCTTTCTTCAGTTGCCTTGTACTGTGAACTGTCTGCAAGGAAAATTCAATAAAATCTGCAACCCAGAAGTAAACTGATTTAGAAGAAGATCAAACTGACATGAAATAGGAATCAAATGATTGGAGCTCAACAACAAAGGGATCACACGCCCTGACTCCTTTCATCTAGCAGATGTATCTGGTCGCTCAGAAGCCCACAGGTTGAGGACTGCCCATTCTTCAGTGTATTGGGGTGTACTTGGTTTGGAAGCAACATGCAAGACCATCCATCCTGTATGAAGTCAAGTACGCCCATGTGGGTTTGTTGCCCCTAGCTGTCCTGTCAAAGCTTTGAAATGTTTTAAAAGCTTTAACCACAAACGACTCTCTGAGGAACCTCAGATTCAAAGGAATGTATTGATTCACGACAGTACAGAGAGCGGTGTTAGACAGAGACTGAAGTCATACCAAAACAAATTTCTAATGTCAGCAAAATATTGGTTATCCTGGACTCAGGGAATCCCAATTTTTAACGCGAACCATAAATGTACCAGACGGCTTCCCCCAAAGTGAAGTTGTGTAACTGGCAAGGCAACTGTCATGCAGATCAATCTTCGTTGAATTAACTAATTTCAGGGAATTATAAAAGGACCTGAGGCGAAAACAAACTCAGGACAAAGGGGAATGTGCAGGGAAGTGTAACGAGTGAAGTTGCTCAAGCAGAGAGTGGCATGGACACAATGGGCCAAATGGCCTCCTCTGTGCTGTAGCCACTCTATGATTCGGTTGGCAGTAAAGGTGCGAAAATGAACCAGTGCTCAGTCATGGAAGTGAAGATTGGTGGACACTGCCTGCTCCTGATTGCTGATCAGAGACCCTCATTGGATCGAGATGTAAGGCAAGGGCAGGATTGTGCTCAGCTGTGATGCACTCAAGAGTCCAAATGCTAGAACATAAGAACATAAGAACTAGGAGCAGGAGTAGGCCATCTGGCCCCTCGAGCCTGTTCCGCCATTCAATGAGATCATGGCTGATCTTTTGTGGACTCAGCTCCACTTTCCGGCCCGAACACCATAACTCTTTATTCTTCAAAAAACTAACTATTTTTATCTTGAAAACATTTAATGAAGGAGCCTCAACTGCTTTACTGGGCAAGAAATTCCATAGATTCACAATCCTTTGGGTGAAGAAGTTCCTCCTAAATTCAGTCCTAAATCTACTTCCCCTTATTTTGCAGCATGCCCACTAGTTCTGCTTTCACCCGCCAGTGGGAACAACCTGCCCGCATCTATCCCCTTCATAATTTTATATGTTGCTATAAGATCCCCCCTCATCCTTCTAAATTCCAACAAGTAGAGTCCCAGTCTACTCAACCTCTCCTTGTAATCCAACCCCCTCAACTCTGGGATTAACCTTGTGAATCTCCTTTGCACACCCTCCAGCAACAGTACGCCCTTTCTCAGATAAGGAGACCAAAACTGAACACAATACTCCAGGTGTGGCTTCACTAACACCGTATACAGTTGCAGCATAACCTCCCTAGTCTTAAATTCCATCCCTCTCGCAATGAGGGACAAAACTCCATTTGCCTTCTTAATCAACTGTTACACCTGTAAACCAACTTTTTGTGACTCATGCACTAGGACACCCAGGTCCCTCTGCACAGCAGCATGTTTTAATATTTTATCATTTAAATAATAATCCCTTTTGATGTTATTCCTATCAAAATGGATAACCTCACATTTGTCAACATTGTATTCCACCTGCCAGACCCTAGCCCATTCACTTAATCTATCCAAATCCCTCTGCAGACTTCCAGTATCCTCTGCACTTTTTGCTTTAGAAGATAGCTACTGCCTTGGTTAGGACATGAAGAGTGGTCACTTACACAAAGCGTAATGGGATGTGGCCAGTTGCTACTAATAGAAGAGGACTGCAGATAACTGGAACCAGAAAAAAGCACCAAAGAGTCCTTGTGATGCAAGGTGCCACAGAATGACTCTGTGGCACCTTGCTCCTTATATTGTCCATCAGAATGTGCACCTTATTTTGCTTCTTAACAATTTTCCCCATTTCTTCTCCTCTGAATGTGTTAACACTTGGCTGGGATATGCTCTCACATGCTTTTGGCCAGCTGACCGTACCTTGGCAACAGTCCTGTTCTTGATTGTTGGCCCAGGCATTGATTTGCAAAATGGTACGTCTACATTTAATGTGGCCGTGGTTCGTGTCACAGGGTGACAGACATGCCTTGGCTCACTCGTGTTTCGACTGTTGGGAATACAGTAGCCTGACAAACTGGACTAAAGTTCACTTTTGCTTGGTCATGTACCACTGATGAATTTTTTTCTCGGGTGACAATACTTGGAAAGCGCGAGTCTTGATGGTTGTATTACTGACTGGTAAAGCTAATATGAGAGTGGCTCATTTGACAGATCCAAACAGCCCATCTAAAGTGGCAGCAACTTTGCATGTTTCTTTCAGAAGATTAGCAATCTATTGTGCCCAGGTGCTGACCTGGC
Source organism: Scyliorhinus canicula (assembly GCF_902713615.1). Taxonomy (NCBI): domain Eukaryota; kingdom Metazoa; phylum Chordata; class Chondrichthyes; order Carcharhiniformes; family Scyliorhinidae; genus Scyliorhinus; species Scyliorhinus canicula. The sequence continues at coordinate 75,362,225 of NC_052154.1, read as the reverse complement.
CATATTGTGGAATCAGCCATCGTCTCCAATTGCTATCAGTGATACTACATATGCTTGTGATTGTGCTTGAATGAATTCTTGTTATCTCTGTTGCTGCCCACCTTGCTCCCAATTGCCGCGATTCAGTTTGCTGCACAGAATCCTTCAGTTATACAGAATTCCACTTGGTTGATGAATCCTTTTTTTTTATTGCGTGGCCAATCCACCTAACCTGCACATCTTTGGGTTGTGGGACAGTAACCCAGGGCCAGGGTTCGAACATGGGTCCTCAGTGCCACAGTCCCAGTGTTAACCACTGTGCCACATGGTTGACGAATCCTGACCAGTACAGGTATCAGTGTGATATCAGTGCTAGGAATCTTGGTGCCCTTGAAGATTGTGCAATTCTCACTCAATACACACAATGGACCTTGAGTGTTGGAGGCTCAACTTTCCAAACTCTGAGCTGTAACAAATGGTAACACTTCCAGGACATCTACCGGAGAGTTGCTCTCTTCTTGCAGGATCATTTCTAATCCTCATCCTTCCAATGATGCTCAACTCAAAATAGCAATGAGAAATTAATATTGCTTTGGGGTGGGGGTGGGGTGGAGAGAATTGCATGACGAGGGGGGGAGAACAGCACGGTGAGGGGGGGGGGGGGAAGAGCACAGCGAGGTGGGGGGGATAAAAGCACGGCGAGGATGCAAATTATTGGCAATATCTTTCCTTGAAAGAACTTGTACCACGGATAGATGTGCTTCGGAATGTTGCCAGTGCAGTTGTTAAGGTTAACCTCTACGAGCTTTGCTTTCCAAATACATAGCCATACCATCCGGTAGGGACGGTAACCAGGAATGGGCAAACAGAGGCATCTTCTTTATTACCAACTCATTCGGTAACAGCTCCACTTCACCAACATCAAAACAGGGGGTTTGGAGTGTTGCTCAGCTGTCATTTGGCCACAAGCGTAGTTTCCTGATCATGTTACTTATGCCAGTCGGATATGTTTTAGTTATTTGATACAGAAGGAACCTTTGTCAAGGCCTAACTTGACCCTTATACAGGGTCAGAACATGTTTACCCCCAAATACTTTCAGCCACGCACCTTTACCTAGCTGCAATTGATCTATCACTGCTGCTGACAAGTTCAAGGGAGATCTGATACTGATTGACAACCTGCACACACTGCAATTAGAGCCAATCCCCCAGAAATGAGTACACCAGTGGACAGGATGGTGCAAAAAACACCCACCTGGCTAATACCCCATCAGAGGATCAATCAGGAAATGCTTCCAAATAATCCATATTAAGTGTATAGGCTTCTGTAATTGTTCTTACTTTATAGTGATGGTGAGTGCGAGTGTCGTGGATTTCACAACACAGCAGTTCGATTCGACAATCATTTGTGTATGTGAACATTGGAACAAGAGCGGACCATCCAACCCTTTGAGCCAGCTCTGTCATTGAATTAGATTATGGCAATCTGAATCTCAACTCCATTGACACACATTCTCTCCATATCCCTTACTTAATAAAAATCTATCTGTCTCAATCTTGAAAAGCACCAATCGTTCTAACGCCCACAAAGGTTTGAGGAAGAGATTTCCAGGTTTCTGCTATTCTTTGTATGAAAAATATTCATCCCTGATTTCACTCCAAATGGCTGAGCTTTAATTTTAAGAACACAGTCCATCAATCAAGTAAATAGTTTCTCGGTATCTACCAATCAGGGGCTCGTTTACCACAGTGGGCTAAACAGCTGGCTTGTAAAGCAGAACAAGGCCAGCAGCGCAGGTTCAATTCCCGTACCGGGCCTCCCCGAACAGGTGCCGGAATGTGGCAACTAGGGGCTTTTCACAGTAACTTCATTGAAGTCTACTTGTGACAATAAGCGATTATTATTATCAAAGCTTCCAATATTTGAAACACTCTTATCCTATCACCCCTTAATGTCTAAACTAAAGGGAAGAAGAGCTACAAAGGAGCTCAACTCTCTTAGCTTTCATCTTAGCTTTCATCTACTGATCTCTAAGTGAACGAGTTGTCTCATCTCACTCAATAAATTACTATTTCACACACATGGTGGGCACGTTATTCTGCATCCATTTGGAAACTTGATTTTAACCCTTCCTATCTCCCTCACTGGTGTTTGGGTGCAGTTTTCCTGCAACTGAACTTCTGCATATCTAAACTGGGTTCTAATTAATCTGCGTGAAACAGGATTCTGACCTCAGTCTCAAACAGCACACTTTCAAACACCAGCGGGCCGAATGACTTGGTATGATTTCCAAACGTATAATAATGTGCACATAATCTTCATGGATACAACAAGTAGCATTCAGCACAACAAAATGACATTGTCCAATACTAACTCAGAAGAACCATAGCCATTTGGGTTGGAATGTTTCACTCTCAGACAAGTTATGAAATGACTCACACAATACTCAAAGATGTATTTTTTAAATTCACCCCACACCTCATCATTCACTCTGATCCCATTTGCTCCTTGTAACTATGATAACCCTCCTAAGTCAGCAATGCACAAAAAGCACTGACAATTCAAGGAAACCATTGATGAACTTTATACTGCTTCTTTTTTATCATTTGCCTCATCCTTTTCTCCTTTATTTTGAATATGGTTCTTCCCACTTGTTCACTGCTTCCCTTTCTCTCCCTCTTGGAGAAACCCTGAAATGATATAATTAAGAAGTCTTACAACACCAGGTTAAAGTCCAACATGTTTGTTTCAAACACTAGTTCATTCACCTGAGGAAGGAGCAGTGCTCTGAAAGCTACTGTTTGAAACAAACATGTTGGACTTTAACCTGGTGTTGTAAGACTTCTTACTGTGCTCACCCTAGTCCAATGCCGGCACCTCCACATCATGATATAATTAAGGAAGGGAAGGAACACCAGTCAGTCTCAAAGCTCTGGTTCCTCACTGACACATCACCGGCCCCTGTGGTTTTCCACCATCAGGATCTTGCCCACCACATCCCCGCCCCACTCTCTGAAACCAGCCCTACTAGTTCTCAGTAGCCCAAGAAAAAAAATTCAAGATTGTCACCCCACCTACCTACCACCTTGCCCCTGCTTGTCCACTTTCCTGCCGTTGCTCCCTTCCTTTCTTCTGCCTGCCCATTCCCCTGCCTTGCCCATCTGTTCCCACTCACCCCCACCTACCCAGCTTGCCCGCTCCTGCCCATCTGCTCCCACCCCCCACGCCACTGCCTACCTGTTCTCTGACCTCGTCCTTTCCATCCAGGGCTAGTTATTTATAACATCCCTCACCTATCACTTTGTGACAACTCAAGACACTCTGGGCAAGATCTCAGAGCCAACCCCACATTTGGAACGAGAAGCCCAGCTAGCAAGAAATGGGTCTTGCCTCAACATTAGAACATGACTTGGGAGAATAGAATTCCAATCAGTGCAAGAACATTCGATATCTGACAGTAATAACGAGAAGCACACTCAGTGACAAGGACAAAATGGGTTTTGTGATTTCACAAAGGAACCCCCTTTGAGATCTGACCCCGGTACTAATAAAACATATTTGGTACAGTGCACTGAAATAAATATTAAACTAATGCACAACACTACTGGTTTTTACAGATAAATTATTCATTCAGTTACAGATGCTGCCTTAAATAATTTAAGTAACTATATAAATCCACAATGTTTTTTCTGCCAGGACCAAATAATCGAGTCACAGAAGAAGCAATGCAGCCACTACATTCCCGAACATTACTTACCCAGAGAAAGCTTCACCTTCCCACACTAGAACGTTGAACTGAAGTAAATGTACTCTTTTTTTGGTCAAACTAGCAAATGTATTGGACAAAAGGGGAGCTGTGGCGAATTTTGAATATTTGGTGATCAAATAGTAATTTGGCACTACAAAACGCGAGTATTGCTGGAAAAAAGAGACATGTTGAAGCTTTTCATTTTACACTCATCAGGACACTGAGTGGCCAATTCATTTTTCCCAATTAAGGGTCAATTTAGTGTGGCCAATCCACCTACACTGCACATGTTTGGGTTGTGGGGGCAAAACCCACACAAACACAGGGAGAATATGCAAACTCCACACGGAGAGTGACCCAGAGCCGGGATCGAACCTGGCAGTGCTAACCACTGTGCCACCGTGCTACCCACTGATACCAATATAAGAGGATAACAACAATTTGTACCATATTAGAAGGAAGTGCTAATTGGTTGGCAAGTAGACTTTGATTGGTAGAGGTGTTGCTATGCCGGATGCACCAGGTGACTGACAGTTAACAGCCAAGCACTGTTCAAAATTTAAACCAGGCCGTTTGACCCTGATTGGTAAGGGCATTGCCCTGAGGAACGAACCAGTAAATGGCTGTCACTTATTTTCTTTAGCTGAAACAGGCACAATGGAATGTGTGTATATGTTCTTTCTGTCTGCAAAGAACAGGGCCCTGTGAGCTAATATATGTAGCTTCCAGTACACATAAATGAACCGCATTGCGAGCCCGACTGACAATCTTAAACTCTTAAATTCATCATCAACATAATTTTTAATGCTTTAAGTATGATTCAGCAAATGTTATCTAATCGTCAAATCACATTTAATGTTGGACGCTGTGTTTTGAGTTTTGCATGCACAGGCTGGTTGGGTACGTCTGATCTTGCGCATTACGACTGGCAGCTAGAGACATGCTGTTTTTTAAAATAAATTTAGAGTGCTCAATTCATTTTTTCCAATTAAGGGGCAATTTCACATGGCCAATCCACCTACACTGCACATCTTTGGGTTGTGGGGGCGAAACCCACGCAAACACGGGGAGAATGTGCAAACACCACATAGACAGTGACCCAGAACCAGGATCGAATTTGGGACCTCAGCGCCGGAGACATGCTGTTTGATGCGATGTGCCAGTCTTTGGGATATCGAGCCTACCGTACCTAGCATCACACTGGCACTGAAGTTCATATACTATATGGCTAAATTACCATTGCTGAATCCTGTACCAATAACATCCTGGGGATGCCATACAAATACAGTGGTGACAAGAGCAGGACAAAGGATGTGAATTCTGCAGTGAGTAACTCATCTCCTGACTCCCCAAAGCCTGTCCACCATCTACAAGGCACAAGTCATGAGTGTGATGGAATACTCCTCACTTGCCTGGATGAATGTAGCTCCAACAACACTCAAGAAACTGGACACCATCCAGGACAAAGCAGCCCATTTTATTGGCACCATATCTACAAACATTGACTCCCTCCACAACTGACGAACAGTAGCAGCAGTATGTACCATCACTGCAGCAACTCACCAAGGCGCGTTCGACAGCACCTCTCAAACCGGTGACCCTTACCATCTAGAAGGACAGCAGATACAAGCAAACACCACCATCTGCAAGCTCCCCTCCCCTAAGGCACTCATCATCCTGATTTAGAAATATATCGCCATTCCTTTATGGTCGCCAGATTAAAGTCCTGGAGGTCCCTCCCTAGAAGCACTGTGTGTGTACCTACACCCCAGGGTCTGCAGCAATTCAAGGCGGCAGCTCATCGTCACCTTCTCAAGGACAATGAGGAACGGGCAACAAATAGCAGCCAGCGTGCCCACATCCCATGAAAGTTAAAAATAAAGCCCATAAACCATGAAACACAATTGAGATGTGCAAACTACAGTGGCAATCTCCCTTTGTGTTTTCTATGAACTGATACTAACTCTGATCGTGCTAGCTGATAAGTACACCATCTTTTATTGTAACACCATCTTTTATTGTAACATGATTTTTAAAAACTAATTGACAAACTGAGTTCAAATGACTATTAGAAGGCACTATATATAGTGGGTACCGGGATAAAGAAATCCATCATATCACAAAAATTGAAGGGAGCTTTTCTGGAAGTGTGAAGCAGAAAAGGGCTTGATAATTTAAAGAATTGTTCAATCTTGATTGAAAACTATTGAATTCTAGCAGTGAACTGATGCAAGGCTTCAGGTTACAAATAAATATTGCAATTATGGAAAACTTAGAGAAGTTGAGAATATCTTGGAAAAATAAGTTATTTTTTTCTGAACAGGATTTGTGGAATTGACAGCCTCGCTGTGTGGTTTGATATTGGAGTACTCAAATACAGATATTCTATCCTCTGCATGTATTGAACTTGTACATTGTTTTGAGTTTCACTTCCTTTTTTGGTGATCTCGCTAAAACCGGACTCAAATTCTTTCCATAATATGAACGTTGAAGCTGAGATGAACAACCAACCTTGCCCTACTCAAGGTCACCACCACTCAGGTGCATCAGAACAGGAAGCAATGCTGCTGACAGAGAGAGTGAGAGAGGCGAGTCACGTTGAGAGAGAGACAGAGAGTGAGGGCTGTAGAGAGGGAGAGAGAAATAGAAGGTGAAGACCGTTGAGGGGGGACGAGAACGGTGCCGGGGGAGAGAGAGAAAGAGAGAGAGAGAGAGGGAGAGTGAGAGAGAGAGAGTGAGAGAGAGAGAGAAAGAGAGAGAAAGAGAGAGAGAGAGAGAGAGAGAGAGAGAGAGAGAGAGTGAAAGAGAGAGAAAGAGTGAGAGAGAGAGAGCGAGTGAGTGAGTGAGAGAGAAAGAGGGAGAGAGAGACAGTGAGAGAGACGAAGGGTGGGATTCTCCCCTAACCGGTGGGGCGGGCCGTACCGGTGCCGAGGAGTGGCGTGAACCACTCTGCCATCGGGCCGCCCAGAAGGTGTGGAGGATAGGCCGGCGCTGGCGGGGTTGGCGCTGTGCCAACCGGCACCGAAGGGCCTTCGCCGGCCGGCGCACGTTGGCGCATGCGCGGGAGCGCCAGCGTGTACTGGCGTCATCCCAGTGCATGCGCAGGGGGCTTCTTCCCCACGCCGGCCATGGTGGACCGTTACAGCGGCTGGCGCGGAGGGCACAGGCCCGCCCGCGGATCAAGGCCCCGATCGCGGGCCAGGCCACTGTGGGGCCCCACCCCGGGGCCAGATCTCCCCCCCCCCCCCCCCCCCCCCAGAGGACTCCGCAGGCAGCCCGCAGAGCCAAGTCCCACCAGTGTGGACCTGATGTAATTCTATGCCGGTTGGACAGGTCAAAAACGGGTGGCCGCTCGGCCCATCGCGGGGCGGAGAATCGGCGGGGGGTGGGGGGGGGGGGGCTGCTGCCAACGGCCCCCGACCAGCGTGACGCGATTCGTGCCCCCACTGAAAAGCCAGCGCCGGAGAAACTGGCAGCCAGCATTGGGGCGGGTTTCACGCTGACCCCAGCGATTTTCCGGCCCACCGGGGGGCGCCCCACGAATACGCCGATTTTTAGGGGACGGAGAATTTTAAAACCGCCGCTGCTCCCGATTTCAGCGTCAAAACAGATTTACTACCCCGTCGCCGAACGCGATTTCGGGGTTGGGGGGGTGAAATCCAGCCCAATGTTTTTATTGAGTTTTCATATTTTATATCCAACAATTTATAAATGACAAAACTGTGCCAAAAACCCACCTATATATTCACAAGCAAAAATCTTCACTCCAACTGTGACCTTAACCCTCCTTTAGTCAGCATACATATTTTACATTCGGTCCATCTTGTCTGTGCTGGCTCTGTGAAGCTCAAATACAGAGTATTGAGTATATCAAGACTCACTTCCACTTAAATAAAGCAACTGCTACAAATGTGGGATGGAATTCTCCATTTTCTGAGACTAAGTGCATTGGCTCAGCGGCTGTGCCTTTCCTGTTGGACAGAATGGCAGATCCTATGCCAGATTCTGTGCCTAGAAATTAATTAAATATGCACCATTGGGTTTTCCCTGTAAATCACCTGATGGGCTGGCAGTTGATTCCTCCACCCACCATCAGCTGGCAGGTTGGAATGTTCCAGCACCATACACCAGTCCAGGATGTGGTAGCACAGCGGAAGGTTAACAGCCTCAAGAAAAAGTCTGTTCCTAGATTCAACAACCCTCCCCTCCAACCCGTCACCTGCAAGGCACCCATGCCCCACTTGGACCTCTACCCATTGCATCTGGAGGCTTTGTTCAGCCAGTAAACAATGTGGTATCCCTTTGAGCCCGTTATCTACAAGCAGTTCTTGCAGGCTTGTTGGTGTCCAACTTCCCTCCCCTCGGTCTTCCCTCTGCCTTCCACTGTTCGTCTTCCTCACCCACCTCCTTACTCCTTGCTTGCTATTGTGAGCCCTTGTCCTCCCATCTCTTGCAGAGCCCTCCTTCCACATTGCCTTTGTTTTCAAACGATTTCCATTAAAAAAAATGTTTTCATGGGAAAATGGATCCCTCCACCAGGAAGAAATGCACAAGTGCACAACAACACCATTATTATGGAGCATATCCAAATTTTACGTGACTGTCTACCCTTATGTTCCTGTGTAAATTGTGAAGTGCCCTCCTTGGATTTAAACCCCAGTCACACAGCTATTGACTTGGAGGGTGCTAAGCTTCGTAAGAGAGAGACAGAAAGAAGAAGACAATGGGCTGGATTCATCATTTTGGAGGCTAAGTGCTGACACCGGCGTGGGAACTGTGGCGTTCTACAACGGCAAAATCGGCGCCGAAACCTCACCAATCCTGTGACCGGTGAGGGGCTAGCAGCCGCACTGAGTTAAACTCCCGGCTCCCACGATGTAAATGCCTCGGGAATGGCCTGGTCCGTGGCCGCCCATGTGCATGACGATGACCTGCAGCGGTCGCGCCATAAAATATGGCGCCGGCCGTGCACGAACCCGACCTACCAAATATTAACCCATGCCAGACCCCACCAGTCCCCCCAGCCCTCGCAGAAGCTCCCCCACCCAGCAGCACGGCTCCCAGCCGACTAGGATGCCTCTGGACACAGTCCCCAGCTGCCATGCCGGGTTACTGACCGCTGAGACTACACGGTCAGGAACCCGGCCCAATGGGGGGGCAGCATTGGGGGAGGGCCTTCAGAGCCTCCAGCGCCAATGCCGGGTTACTGACCGCTGAGACTACACGGTCAGGAACCCGGCCCATTGGGGGCGCAGCATTGGGGGAGGGCCTTCAGAGCCTCCAGCACCAATGCCGGGTTACTGACCGCTGAGACTACACGGTCAGGAACCCAGCCCATTGGGGCGCAGCATTGGGGGAGGGCCTTCAGAGCCTCCAGCGCCAATGCCGGGTTACTGACCGCTGAGACTACACGGTCAGGAACCCAGCCCATTGGGGCGCAGCATTGGGGGAGGGCCTACAGAGCCTCCAGCGCCAATGCCGGGTTACTGACCGCTGAGACTACACGGTCAGGAACCCGGCCCATTGGGGGCGCAGCATTGGGGGAGGGCCTACAGAGCCTCCAGCGCCAATGCCGGGTTACTGACCGCTGAGACTACACGGTCAGGAACCCGGCCCATTGGGGGCGCAGCATTGGGGGAGGTGCCTTCAGAGCCTCCAGCGCCAGTGCCATGCAGCATAATGTGCCATTTCGGAAGGGGCTGATTATAGAAAACCGGCGTCAAATCGGCACCATCCCCGAATTTGCCATCGGAAGGGATTCTCCGCACGATCGCCGATTGCGATATCGGCGTCGGGGAAGAGTGAATCCTGCCCAATGTCTTTCTGCCAGTTTAAATCGACAATCACCAAATGTTTAGCATATTTCAGGTATCATGTCTCAAAAAGCAGTTACATACTGCTGGACTTGACACTTCTCTTCAAACTACTTCAAAGTGGCACAAAGTGCACAAGATGGCATGAACCACATCCTGGCCGACTATTGTGGAGTTTGTACCTTCTCCCCATGTCTGCGTGGGTTTCCTCTGGGTGTTCCAGTTCCACAGTCCAAAAATGTGCAAGTTGGGTGGATTGGCCATGCTAAATTCTCCTTAGTGCCCAAAGATGTGCAGATTAGGTGGATCGGCATTGATCAATTATGGGGATGGGCGGGGAGTAGGCCTAGGTTGAGTGCTCTTTCGGATGATTGGTCTAGACGCGATGGGCCAAATGGCCTCCTCCTGCACTGTATGGATTCTATGGAAATCACATCCAAAATTAAATTGCAAGCGTGCAATGTTCATTCTAGAACACACGAATAAAGCAGATGATTTTTTGTCAAACTATTAAGACTAAATTTTCCAATTGGCAATTAGTTTGGCACCGCGAATATTTTCAATGGGTGAATACTGATCAAAAATTGTGTCTGAAATCCTGGGACAAAAACGATTTACTAATATCTGAACCTTGCTTTGTAAACTCTTGTGGTAAATACAGGCTACATCGGAAGTGCTCTGATGTGCTAGTGCCTTCCCTTTATCGTGATTGTCTTCATGTAATCACAGCAATATTCAATGGCTGAAATTCAACCAGAGGACCTCAGAATCGGAAAGGATAACACTGGATGAGAATTCTACCGGTCACAAAATATCACACAGTCAGGTCTGGGGAAGAGAGCTAATGAGAGGAACTGAGGTTCAGTTACCAAACAGTCACACTAAATTAGCAATCCGATCTGAGAACATTATTCTACCTAATTAGTTGGTCCTCCTGCAATGGGCTGCTACCATAACAAGCTGGCAAGTCAGAGGAAGTTAATGTGTGTGCTTTATCATTTTAGCTACTGAGGAGTGGTCTGAACAAAAGGCTACAAATTGATGCACAAGTACGCTTTTAATAATGGAGTGGCTTGGCAACATTTGACTCACTTCAGAAAGTATTACTTACAGTATAAATACAGTCTGGATACCTGATATCTTTGGCTCATGTCCCTCTCCTCTCTGAATCTTGAATGGTTCTATTGACATAAAGCCGAGGATTTTCTAACTGGTAAGAATCACTTTGATAGTTTTAATAATATTCACCCCTTTAAAAAGTTCCCCCTGCACAGTCTCCACTAGGGATGACAATCGTCCATTTTATCAATGATTCTCAAGCTTGTGTGACCCAACAGGAGACATATTCCAGTGGCTACTCAATTGCCAATGCCTTGTTGATGTGAATTCCTCAGGCAGGGAAGGCCCACACATTTACTGTTGACGGCCGGAAGAGCTTTCATGACAGTTGAAATGGCGAGAGGCTCGTATTGGTGCCATAGAGATAGGGGTTTTTTTGACTCCGGGGGGGGGGGGGGGGGCTATGCCTAGGTAGGTCGCACGGTCGACAGCTGCTGCCGATAACGGACTTTTGGGCCATTTTTAGAAGCTCCAGCGGTACTTTGACGACGATTCCTGGTGTGGGAAGGAAACACTGAGGGTCCTCCAGCGCTGTATGGAGTGGACCAGGAGTGGGGCGGTCAAAAAAGCGGCTTTGGAGAAGAGAGGAGAACGGGTGCGAAAAAGCAAGATGGCGGCGGGCGGAGATCATGCAGTGTGGGCCCAGTGGTCACGGGAGCATCAGGAGTTTTTAAGAATCTGTTTTGCGGATTTAAAGGCGGAGATGCTGGCCCCTATGAAGGCGTCGATTGAAAGGTTGGTGGAGACCCAGAAGATGCAGGGGACGGCGATCAAGGAGGTGCAGCAGAAGGCCTCTGATAATGAGAATGAGATCCTGGGCCCAGTGGTTAGAGTGGAGGCGCACGAGGCGCTGCACAAAAAATGGCAGGAGAAGCTGGAGGACCTGGACAATACGTCAAGGAGACAGAACCTGCGGAATCTGGGTCTCCCTGAAGGCATAGCGGGGTCGGGTGCATGTGACCACGATGCTGGGTACGCTGATGGGCACGGGGGCGAATGAGCCGGCAAGAGCTATGGTGGTATGGTTTCACCGCTTCACCGACAAGGAATGTGTCCTGCGATGGGTGAAGAAGGAGTGGAGCAGCAGGTGGGAGAACACCGAGATCCGTATTTATCAGGACTGGAGTGCAGAGCTGGCCAAGAAGCGTGCGGGATTCAACCGGGCTAAGGCGGTCCTCCACAGAAAGGGGGTGAAGTTCGGACTGTTACAACCGGCGAGGCTGTGGGTTACATATCAGGACCAGCACCACTATCTCGACAAGCCGGACGAGGCGTGGACTTTCATTAAGAATGAGAAGCTGGACTCGAGTTAATGGACTGCAGTATGTTATGGGGGTTGCTGGAGGGGGGGAAGGGGGCGATGTTATGTTGGGGTTTTCCCCGTGTTTTCTTGCATTTTTGTGGCCCCCTTTGCCCTAGGCCTTCGAGGCTCTGGGTGAGGTCGCAATTGGGAAGAGCTGCATCACAGGAGGTGGGATTGGTCCAGATAGGGAGTGCGGTTTACCCGCAAAATGGTGGGGGTGGCACCTGAAGCTGGGGGTTTGAGTATACGGTACTTTGCTTTGTTTTTCTCTCTCTGTTCACACGGGGTGTAGGGGGGGGGGGACTCTCTCTAACCCACTTAGGTGGGGGGGGGTGGAGACTTGTAAGGGGAACCCACAGGGGGATTGGAGGTGGAGGCGGGAGTGGCCGGGGTCAGCATGAGTTAGCTGACTTATGGGAGCGCAATAGGGGGTTATTGGGATCAAGCGGATGCTTGTTTGGGGGGGGGGGGCTTAAGGGGGGGCTGGGATGCTGCTGTGCTGACTAAGCGGGAACTGATGGTAAAGGGGAGAGTCGGGGCAGGGGGCCTCCGCCTGGGGGGCTGGAAGGTGCAGGAGGCGCGGGCACGTGGCTGGCCTAAAAAAGAAGATGGCTAGTCGGCAGGGGGTGGGGGTAGCCCCCCCGATCAGGCTGATCACATGGAATGTGAGAGGCCTGAATGGGCCGGTCAAGAGGGCCCGTGTGTTCTCGCACTTAAAGGAGCTGAAGGCAGATGTAGCCATGCTACAAGAAACGCACCTAAAGATTGCGGATCAAACCATCAAACCAGGCGGAGGAAAGGATGGGTGGGGCAGGTTTTCCACTCAGGGCTGGATGCGAAGAACGGGGGGAGGGAGAGGGGGGGTCGCAATTTTGGTCAGCAAGCGGGTGGCATTTGAGCCGGCAAGTATTGTGGTGGATAAAGGGGGTCGATATGGTATGGTGAGTGTCAGGCTGCAGGGGGCCCGGGTGGTGCTAGTGAATGTGTATGCTCTGAACTGGGACGATGCAGGGTTCATGATGCGGATGTTGAGTAGGATTCCGGATCTGGATTTATGCAGTTTCGTAACGGGGGGATGTGGATCGACTAACACGGTCCTGGACCCGGCGCTGGATCGGTCTAAGTCGAGATCGGGTAAGAGGCCAGCAGCGGCCAAGGTCCTGAGGGGGTTCATGGACCAGATTGGGGGGGGGGTGTATCCGTGGCGATTTGCCAGGCCAAGGGTGAAGGAGTTTTCCTTCTCCCACGTGCACAAGGCGTACTCACGGATTGATTTTTTCGTGGTAAGTAGGGCGCTAATTCAGAGAGTGGAGGGGGTGCAGTATTCGGCCATTGCCATCTCAAACCATGCCCTGCACTGGGTGGAGTTGGGGCTGAGGAAGGAGAGAGGCCAACGCCCTCTGTGGAGAATGGACGTGGGACTACTGGTGGAGGAGGTCGGTGGGCGGGTCCGGAGGTTTATCCAAAGCTATGTGGGATAAGGCAGTTCCTGGACCAACTTAGGTTTCCACAGGTGCAGGAGGGACTAGAAGAGGGATTGGGGGCCCAGATTGAGATGGAGGAACTGGTTAAGGAGTTAGGGGGTATGCAGGCGGGCAAGGCCCCGGGTCCGGATGGGTATCCCGTAGAGTTTTATAGGAAATTCTCGGAGCTGCTGGGACCGCTGTTGTTGAAGACTTTCAATGAGGCTAAGGAAAAGGGAACCCTTCCCCTGACGATGTTGCAGGCTCTGATCTCGCTTATCCTCAAGCGACACAAGGACCCGTTGCAAAGTGGCTCCCACAGGCCGATTTCACTCCTTAATGTGGATGCCAAGCTGTTGGCCAAGATTTTGGCCACTAGGATTGAGGACTGTGTCCCGGGAGTGATCAAAGAGGATCAGACGGGGTTTGTGACGGGCAGGCAGTCGAATATAAATGTGCGGAGGCTCCTGAATGTGATCATGATGCCCTCGGAAGAGGGGGATGTAGAAGTGGTAGCGGCAATGGGCGCGGAGAAAGCCTTCGATCGGGTGGAGTGGGAGTACCTGTGGAAAATGTTAGGCAGATTTGGGTTTGGAGAGGAATTTATAGGGTGGGTCAAATTGTTGTTTCAGGCCCCGGTAGTGAGTGTGTCAACGAACCGGCTGCGGTCAGGGTACTTCAGGTTAAATCGAGGGACGAGGCAGGGGTGCCCCATGTCCCCCCTGCTGTTTGCCCTGGCGATTGAGCCGCTGGCCATGGCGTTGAGGGAGTTAAGAAACTGGAGGGGGCTGGTTCGGTGGGGGGAGGGGGCATCGTGTTTCACTGTATGCGGATGACCTGCTCCTGTACAATGCGGATCCGGTGGAGGGGATGGGGGAGGTCATGCAGATTCTTAGGGATTTTGGAGTCTTTTCGGCGTATAAGCTTAATGTTGGAAAAACCGAGCTCTTTGTGATACAGGCGAGGGGCCAGGAAAAGAGACTGTGAGAGCTACCGCTCAAGATGGTGGAGAGTAGCTTTAGCTACTTGGGCATTCAGGGGGCTAAGAGCTGGGGTGTCCTGCTCAAGCTCAATTTAGCACGGCTGGTGGATCAGATGGAGGAGGACTTTAAGAAGTGGGACATGCTACCGCTTTCCCTGGTGGGCAGGGTGCAGTCCGTAAATATGACGGTCCTCCCCAGGTTCTTGTTTGTCTTCCAGTGCCTTCCCATCCTCACCCCCAAGTCCTTTTTCAGGCAGGTAAATAGGATTATTATGGGATTTGTGTGGGCAAATAAGACCCCGCGTGTTAAGAGACTGTTCTTGGAGCGCAGTCGGGGGGGAGGGGGAGTGGGTTGGCGCTGGCGAACTTTTGCAGCTATTACTGGGCAGCGAATATATCCATGATTCGGAAATGGGTAGTGGAGGGAGAGGGGGCGGCGTGGAAGTGGTTGGAAGCGGCGTCTAGTAAAGATACTAACTTGGGGGCACTGATAACGGCACCGTTGCCGCTTTCGCCGACGCGGTATACCACGAGCCCGGTGGTGGCGGCGGCATTGAGGATCTGGGGGCAGTGGAGACGGCACTGGGAGGAGGCAGGGGCTTCAGTCTGGGCTCCGATACGGAATAATCACAGGTTCGCTCCCGGCAGAATAGACAGGTGGGTTCCTAAGTTGGCACAGGGCGGGTATCAGAAGGATGGGGGATTTGTTCATTGATGGGACCTTTGCCAGTCTGGGGGCGGTAGCAGTCTGGAGATAGCGTAGATATTGGCATTGGTCCATTGCGACATTGTGTTAAGACATTACTGACACTAAGCGCTGCTGCAGGACCAATTTATTAACAGCGGCAAAGCCTTGAATGGGGAAATGTGCTGACACCTCCCAAAGAGTGACTGTATTAGCAGATTTTACACATGAGTAGTCAGCAACAATGGGGATCCATATTTAGTAAGCTTTTAAAGAAACTCCTTCCCTGGACAATCTGGCATGTACCACACCTCTGAAGGAGATGTCTTATGGATCAATGTCGAACTATGCGATATTATTGCAATGCAATTTTAACCCCTGAAGCTCCAACTTAAAACCTCAATTTATGAAATAAAGAGGGGGGGGGGGGTTAATACCGAAGCAGAGAGCTTAATTTCCCGCTAATGTGGGCCACCATTTTAATCCAGGTCTTTGGGAGGCATGTGAGGTCAGGGCCTCATAAATATTCAAACATCAGGGGGGCGGGATTCTCCTAACGGGCAGCTAAGTCCCGAGGCCGGAGTAAAAACGGGAGCGTTGGCACCCATTCCGGGACCCCATTCTGCGGCCCACAGGGGACTAGGACGCCGTTGGAATGGCCTCCGCCGTCCCAGCTGCCGATCCAGCCTGAAACCGGCGCCGCGGGGTCTGCACGTGCTCAGTTGAGCCGGCGCCAACTCGCGTATGCACAGTGGCCTTCTTCCCCCGACGGCCACAACGCCAAATGGCGCAGGACTACAGGAGCCAGCGCGGAGGAAAGGAGGCTGGGAGGGGGAAGAGAGGCCGGCTCGCGATCGGTAGGCCCTGATCGCGGGCCAGGCCACTACGGAGGCCCCCCCACGGGGTCAGACCCCCCCCCCCCACCCCACCCCACAGGCTGCACCCGGACCCTTCAACGCCAAGGTCTCGTCGGCCCACAGCAGATTAGACTGGCGCTGGCGGGCCTCGGCTTTTTGTTGACGGCCACTCGGCCCATCTGGCCGGAGAATCGGCGCGGCGGCTCGTGCTGGCCCAGGCCGGAGAGTCGCCGCATTCCCTGACCGGCGCAGCGCCAACCCACACCGGCGCCACGGATTCTCCGCATTGTGGGGGAGGGGGGGGGGGGGTGTCAGGGAATTCCGTGCCGGGTTTGCTGCTGTTCTTCAGACATTGATGCTATTTTAACCCTGGGCTGTGCTAGTGCACAGAGTGCTGATTGTGCCAGTTTAGGCTGTGGCTCAGGGCTTGATTAGATTTTACGCTATGTAACATTTATTATAAGAAAAAAATTAATCCTCTACCTGGAGCCCATAAGGAAAACCTTGGACCTCAGACATGCCAGGCATTCTCCTGCTCCTCCTGCGACCATGACTGCCACCTAATAACATCCACCCTACCCCCACCCACCACAGTA
Source organism: Scyliorhinus canicula (assembly GCF_902713615.1). Lineage (NCBI taxonomy): Eukaryota > Metazoa > Chordata > Chondrichthyes > Carcharhiniformes > Scyliorhinidae > Scyliorhinus > Scyliorhinus canicula. Next base: position 75,345,679 of record NC_052154.1, on the reverse strand, counting down.
GCTTTTCATTAATGTTAAGGGCGCATTTCCTCAGGTCAGCCGTGGAGACATTCTTTTGCTTTAAGACAAGGCAGCATATTTTAGCCCAGACCCTCTCACTAAACCCCACTCACAATAACTAAGTTGGCAATATAAGGAACCAGAATCATGGGCAGGATTCTCCCATCCCGCGGCAGAGTGTCCACGCCATCGTAAACGCCGTCGCGTTAGACCACGGCGTGAATGGGCCGCTGCCAGGAGTAATTCTGACCCCTACAGGGGGCCAACACAGAGCTGCCGACCCCGGCGCGAACTGGGCACCGCGGGATCCACGCATGCGCAGTGGCGCCGGCGCCAATGCACGCATGCACGGTGGCCTCCTTCAACGCGCCGGCCCCAATGCAATTTGGCGCAGGAATACAGGGGCCGTCGTGTAGAAAGAGGCCGGTTGACAGAGAAGCCGGCCCGCCAATTGGTGGGCCCCAATCACGGGCCAGGCCGCATCAGAGCCTCCCCACACAGGCCGCCACCCGACTCTTGCATGCAGCGTTCCTGCCGGCTGTGAGCAGGTGTGGATGGCGCCGGCGGGACTCAGCGTTTTAACGGCGGCCCATCCCGGGCTGAGATTCGGCAGACCGGCTGAGTAAAGCAGCCCGCGACCGGCGCTGCGTCAAACACGCCGCCGACAATGGCGCCAATTCTCCGCCCTGCGTTGGAGCACCGTGGCCCGGTCGCAGGGATTCTCTAGCCCGGCCCTGGGCTGAGAGAATCCCGCCTTTTATATTCTTTTATCCTTCCTACGAACAGACCAGCTATTCTCCCTTTTGTCCTTGTTGACTCAGCTAATTTGGTGCAGAAAATTTTACTTTCTTTCCCTAACTGCGTGATGCATTGCCACATAGGATGTAGCATTCCTCTTCTTCATCAACAACTTTAAGTTAGACAGGTATTTACCAATTTACAATAGCAGAATGTACCAAAATGTTTTACAGAGGAAGAGGAACAGGCATCAGGCTAATGAGGAGAGTTTAAAATAAGTTATTGAAGTTCAGGTGGAAAATGTGGGTTTTGGGGGTGGTGGAGGGTGAGATCCCTGAGTTTGGTTAGTATCACTTCAGTATTGCTGGATAGACCTAAAAACGCCTGAACATATTTAAACAGGGAACAATGGGGGAAATTAGTGTGATGCTGAGACAACAAGACCTCAAAGATTTGAGACTCTGTTTAACCACTGAATCTTTGGAGCACTGTGCATTTAATACGTGTTTTAAGTGCAACATACATAGACTTCTATTCTATAACAATATATATGTGGCATAGATCTACGAAAGGATGTGTCAGGTTTTCAAACAAAAAACATCTGGGGCTGGATTCTCCACTGGCAGGATGCTCCATTTTGCCGGCAGCCCAGGGGTTTCCTGACGGTGTGGGGATGCCCCACAATGGGAAACCCCATTGACCAGCCGGCGTAACGGAGCATCCAGCCGGCGGGGTGAACCCGAAATGTGGCGCAGCAGGTCAGAGAATCCAGCCCCTGATCTGCTGCCACTGTCTGGGAAGGTGGTAGAGGCGAGTTGCCTCACAGCCTTTAAAAAGTACCTGGATGAGCACTTGGCACGTCATAACATTCAAGGCTTTGGGCCAAACGCTGGCAAATGGGATTAGATAGGTAGGTCAGGTATTTTCTATGTGCCAATGCAGACTTGATGAGCCGAAAGGCCTCATCTGCACTGCATTTTTTTGTGATTCTGCTGTTCACTGCAAAGAAGAGGAGTCCATTAAATCTCTGTAAAAAGAGAGTTGAATGCTGGAGGAAGGCAGATCGGGATGGGGGATGGCGGGGGGGGGGGGGGGGGGGGGGGGGTTCGTTTCATCATTTTCATTTTGTATCTTGAATTTCTTGCGGTAGCTAAATAAATGCAGAATTTGAATAAGTGAGATGGGGCAAATTTTGTTTATTCCAAATGCACTAAATCTGCAGCATTTAAGCTGTCAAACGAGAACCAACTCATCTGGCTTTTGGTTGCTAATTCAGCAATAGTTTGCAGCTAAAAAGCAGTGAGCGTATCTCAGCTTTGTCTGCTGTCGACAGAATTCTACCCCAGTAAGCACCCCAAAAGCCCTTTTCATTGCCAAAGTGCAGTGTGCACCAATAATTTTGGCCCTGTAATCAGCGGGCTTGCTGCTTGGTGTTGGCATGTAAATGATGCTCAGTTACTATGTACCCTACACTCAATACCATAATGATATATAATTAGGTGGCGGAAAAGCTATCAAATATAACAGCAATGCGCAGTTACCACTCACAATGGCCATGCAGCTGATCTCATTTTATTTACTAAGTCTGGATTCTCCAAAGGGCAACACTAATATCATTATTAACTGTCATACAGCGCAGGCACTTTTTCTGCCTACCTCCCTCTATCTTGGTTCTGTTATTTAACATTGCCAGCCCTGAGCTAGTGGCTTTCAGTTAGGATCTCTGCAGTCCATCCATCAGTTGCATGACAAAGAACTACAAACACAGCAGAATGGAACCGCTTTTAGCAGATATGATGAGCGGTCGACAGTGAAAAATCATAGGAGAAATTTCAAAAAGAACACTGTTTAACCAGTCTTTCAAATAAAGCATGATTGCCAGGGTACAAAGTTGAAGTTATTACTTGGCTGGACCAGGAAATACCGTCAAAAAGGAAAGGTACCAAGAATCGTGAAATTTGGGCTGTCACATCATTGGTTGTAGCCACAGATCATGATGAACACGAGTTGTACTTAGAGGGCATCTCTAACAAAGACAGCAAAGGTCCCAAATCACATTTCACAGAGACAAAATTGCAACACCTTATGGGGCTTTTCAGACGTCACACACTTGCATCCTCAGGAAGCACAGAGAAAAGATTCACATACAGAATGTGATTTTAACTCAATTTATAGCTTCACTTAAATTGCTGAAGCTGCAGACGGTGTTCTCAGAAAGCCTTGGAAGTGACTTTAAGGGCATGATGCATATGTGTGCAGCAACTCTCAGGATGCACCAATAACTTTCTATCAATGGTGGCAGCTTTGTACTGGGGGTTAGTGGGAAATAGGCAGTTTAACTCTTGAGCCCATGAGACCTGTTCATCAGGGCCCACAGCCAAATAACACATCATAGCACAGGAACAAATGCTCAAATCAGCTTAATTCAGGCAAAGTACATCCTGGCATGATCTGCTTTCAACCTGCCAACTGTACTTCTCCACATCTATATGTTCAACAGACTGAATGGGGAGGGGGAGAGAAGTATGGTGGGCTGTGCATGGGTAGATGGGTCCCTAAATATTCTTCAGCCCCCAAAGAAATTAGGCCACACATCCTCTCCTCCTTCCAGTCCTTCATCATGATACTTCTTTGTAAGGCAGCACACCTGCCCACTCCTTATGATCCTGGCCAGACTATAAAATTTCAGTTTGTTTTAAACGTGATGAGAGGGTGGGACTGTTTGATGCTGGTTAAAATTTACAGCAGGTCTCTTTCCCAATTCCTCACCAGTGTTTGGAGGAAAAGGTTGCCTTGTCCAGTTAAATCATTTGTGTAGATTGTAATGGCATTGATCGTCAGCTGCATGCTTGGAGATACACGATTTAAGACCCTTGATATAACATTGTTCTTTGTGGGAACCCCCTCACCTCCATGATTAGGTCTTGATCAGTGTGGCACTCTGGCAGACGGTGTGATCAGAGTAGAGATGATGCACTGTCCTGTATTTGGGTTGACCTTACCCCCCCAGAGAGAATAGACTTGAGGAGCTACGGCACACGGAGACGTCTCAGACAGGCAAATCCAGAGGCATGGAAGAGTTATGGCAAATGGAAAATTAAGAAGCCCCACTTGAGCCATATGAAGAATAATAATTCCTTGTATTAACAAGGATTCCAACCTGCGCACAAATTTATTTCCTGTTTACACCACCAATGTAAATAGTACTTTGCACACTTATCCAACACTGGTAGAGAAGAATTAGACTCAATGTTAAATCCAGAGAAAGGCAAAATGCAGGACACATCCCCAAAGAAGAATTGAACAGTAGCTGTGAACATTATTTTTAATTTTTTTTCTCCCAAAGGAGGACAGAATGAAAGAGCTAATTTGCATTTGGAGCTAATTCTGCCGCTCTCTTCCCGATTTCACAAGACATCCATCAGAGTCCTCGGCAACGAGCTCTGCCATGTTCAACCTCACAACCTGCCTAGGCAACACCCTAGCAACAAGATTGCAAATGCTTGCTTTGGAAAGTCTCCTCCAGGGATGCAAATGAATTATTAACAACAATGTGTCATTGCTTTGTGGCAGGAACCTGAAATGAAAACTATAATAAACGTTTAAATACACACAGATTGCATAGACCCATCGTTTTCGTGCTGGGCCCTGTCCTTTTTGCTCAGCTGGTTTCCATACATTATCCCTTGTTGTTCTCAGCTTCAGCATCACAGGTTCTGCCCATCAGGGCTATCAGATAAATAAAGATTAATTGCTATAATTGGAGGTCATGATAGACCCGTCAAATATAATCACCTCCTATAATTCTCCTAGGCTTGTCTGCACAGACAACACCATTTTCATTAGGGGTTGATCGTATGGAAGACTAAAGCTCTTTCACTGCTTACCAGTGTTGGAGGGAGACCAGACTTACTAGCGCTGGAGACTTGAGGATGTATCTTCCTCTTTTTAGCAGCAGTACAAGAGTAGGTGGGGACCCACAGTGTTGATGCCCTCATGATTCTTGCACAGCATGCTATTTCTGCCGGAAGCAATATTGGATGTGTGGCCCATATGTGATGGAAGGAACATGCATATGAGAACAAGCTCCCATCATAATCCCCTTAGCATTGCTGGATGCTAATGTCAGCCTTCTACAGGTTTCCACTTTTACTAGGGGAAGGAACATAGGCTGGTACAGGCAATAGATTGGCAGCTCCGCATGAATAGAATTGGCCAACTCATTGAGGACAGTTGAATTATTCGGAAATCGAAATCTGACTCCTCGCTTTAAACTGTTGCAGTTATAATTAACCCGGGGAACCTTTTCGGGAGTCCGTGGGAGAGATTTTCCACATTTCCCCCCCTTCGATTCGTCTAGATTTTCATCTGTTTTTAACCTCTTTCAGGGATCTTGTCTTTTGGAAGGTGGGGAGTCTATATTACTGCACAAGGCATTTTTTTTCTTTATTCTTTCATGGGATGAGACAAGGTTAGCGTTTGTTGCCCATTCCTGATTGCCCTTGAGCTGAGTGTCGACCACAATGCTGTGGATCTGGAGTCACAATTAGGCCAGACCAGGTAAGGATGTCAGATTTCCTTCCCTAAAGGACATTAGTGAACCAGATGGGTTTCTATGACAATCGATGGTAGTTTCACAGTCACCAATACTGAGACTTGGGGCAAGATTTTACGGCCATTCAAGCTGGTGGGATTTTCTGGTCTTGCTAACACACCCACCACGAGTTTCCCAGGGCGAGGGGTGTATTCAATAGGATACCCCATTGACAACAATGGGATCGGCGCCAGGCAATGGCGAAACACCTCCTACTGCCACGAAACACACTGCGGATTGCTCAGTAAATCCCGCCATAGCTTTCAATTCCAGATATATTAATTGAATTTAAATTCCACCAGCTACCAGAGTATTAGCCTAGGCCTCAGGATTACCAAACCAGTGAGATTACCACAATCTCCGCTACTGGATGAACCATGTGTTCTTTCCCTGTCCATCACTGTTGTATCATTGTATTGTAGTGATCATTTCCAGCAGCCCCTGTCTTAGTTAATGAGTTCCCTAGCCAAAGAGAGAGAGAGAGACGGATCTCACTGTATGTTCACCTGAAAAATTAGATCAGAATGGGGTCGGCAGTGAGTCACCAATTCATAGACATATACAGCACAGGTGGCCATTCGGCCCTTTGCGTCCATGCTGTTTAATAAAGATCTGACCACACTAATTCCATTTTCTAGCACTTGTCCCATAGTTCTGGAGGTAATGATAAAGAACAAAGAAAATTACAGCACAGGAACAGGCCCTTCGCCCTCCCAGCCTGCACCGATCCAGATCCTTTATCTAAACCTGTCGCCTATTTTCCAAGGATCTACTTCCCTCTGTTCCCCGCCCGTTCATATATCTGTCCAGATGCATCTTAAATGATAAAGAACAAAGAAAAAATGGCAGTGCAAGTGAATATCTAAATACTTTTTAAATGTTACAAGAGTTTCTGACTCAACCACCCTTTCAGGCAGTAAGTTCCAGACTCTCACCACCTTCTTGATGAAAACGTTTCTCCTCAACTCCCCTGTTAGCTTTCTACCTCTTACCTTAAATCCATGGCCCCTGGTTATTGATCCCTCTACTAATGGACAAAGTGCCTTCCTATCCCACCTGTCTATGCCCCTCATAATCCTGTACACCTCTATCAGGTCCCCTCTCAGTTTGTGCTGCTCCAAGGAAGATAGCCCCAGCTTTAAAGAACAAGGAACAATACAGCACAGGAACAGGTCCTTCAGCCCTTCAAGCCTTATCCAATCTTTCCTCATAGCTCGGACCCTCCAACATCCTGGTAAATCTCCTCTGCTCACTCTCCAGTGCAATCACATCCTCCCTATAACGTGGTGACCATAACTGCGTGTAGTATTTCAGTTGTGACCTAACATGTGTTAGTTGTGGCCCAACACGTGTTAGTCAGGTGGGCTCATAGAATAAAGCCAACATTAGGCAATAATCTTATCAAGAGGAAAATCAAAGCTTTTCGGTACTAAAATCATGTTTAATTCAAACTCTCTCACTGCAGAAAGGAAAGGAGAAAGGGCGATGAAGAAAAACGCATGGAAAGCGTTTCGAAAGATGTCTTTAAGATGTTGACAATGAAAGATCTGCTGATGAATAGACAACAAACAGGGCAAGCCCCTCTTCCCCACTACTGAGTCTGATTCAAACATTTAGAATTATTTCCATTATAGGACTCCACCAGTCCATTCAATTAACGGTCCAGAGCTATGAGACAAGTGCTGGAAAATGGAATTAGTGTGGTCAGATCTTTAATGAACAGGGTGTGCACAAAGGGCCAAATGGCTACCTGTGCTGGAAGCTACTTTTGGCAGAATTGAAAATGTGTTCACCCAAGTTCCTGTCATACTGAAGTGGATATTGATGGGTGAAGCTCCCCTTTTAAAAACTATCCCTTAGTTCCCTCACAAGCTTGCACCAAATCAGTCACCACTTCCCACCCTTGCTATTTCCCCAGGCATATTATGATTCCCAAGAGTCACAAGTTAAAGGACCCCTGATGTATGGCTGCCCTCATCATTCAATGCCATATACTGCACCCAGAAGTAAAGTATCTTTCCAGTATTACTCATATTTCATTTTACAATATTTTTAATTCGTTCATGGGATGTGGATATCGCAGGTTGTGCCATCATTTATTGCCCATCCCTAAATGCCCTTGAGGGGGCAGTTAAGTGTCAACTACATTGCTGTTGGTCTGGAGTCACATGTAGGCCACACCAGATAAAGATGGCAGATTTCCTTCCATAAAGGACATTAGTGAACCAGATACGATTATTTGACAATCGATAATGGTTTCATGGTCATTATTAGACTTTTAATTCCAGATTATTTTTCTTTATTAAATTCAAATTTTACCATCTGCAGAGGCGGGTTTTGATCCTGGATCCCAAGAGCATTACTCTGGATTTCTGGTCCAGTGACAATGCCACTACGCCACCGCCTCCCCATAAATTATTAAATCACTTTTAATGATTCCAGCACAAACATCACTTCCCAACCATAGCTCTTTGAAAGGCTGCAAGTAAAGCAGTAACCTTCCACTTCCTGATGTTTTTGAAAACAGGCAAGGGACATGATGATGTCACAAACTCAGGCCATGTCACATTTTCTCCTTCCCTGCTGAAGTGATCCAGTACTCCAGTAGAGTGGAGATTCAAGCCTTGAGAGTTATTCTACCTATTGTTCAGAAGCCCATCCCTTAAGTGAAGCAGAGACACTAATCATCATCGCTGGTACGGTGTGCTATTTTTATATTGATGGCCAGCCATGCGCATAATTCTGAAACTACTCAATAACTAGGTTGGGCGGGGATGGGCACTGGAGAGGAAAGAATCCCTGCCAAGAGCTACATATAACTACTTAATGCTGCTGAATCTGTAAATACAGCCAGTTTATACCCCCTTTCTGATGGCCTCGGCAATGAATATCAGGGGCAGGATTCTCCCATCCTGCGGCAGAGTATCCACACTGTTGTAAACGCCGTCGCGTTTTACGGCGGCCTGAACGTGCCGCTCCCAGAACTAATTCCGGCCCTTACAGGGGGCCAGCATGGTGCTGCAGCAGTTCACGCTGCTCCAGCTGCTGATCCCGGCGTGAACTGGGCGCCGCGGGATCCGCGCATGCACAGTGGTGCCGGCGCCAATGCAGCATGCGGAGTGGCTTCCTTCAATGCGCTGGCCCTGACGCAACATGGCACAGGTCTACATGGGCCGGTGCGTAGGAAATTAGTCCCCCAGCCAGAGAGGCGCGGGACTCAGCATTTCCACGATGGCCGCTCGGCCCATCCCGGCCCGGGAATCGGCAGGCCGGCCGCGTAGAGCGAACGGCGCCACGCCAACGCCAATGCCGCCGATTCTCCGCAGAGCGGAGAATCACGTGCCGACGTCAGGGCACTGGGAGAATCCCGCCCCAGAGATCAGACCACAGGAATCCAAATTGTTCTGTTGATAAATTTGGGTCAATGATCCATTATCAGCAGTGTCAAAGGCACGCAGACATTGACCTACCCTCAATCCACCACACCCCAGTTTAACCTACTGCAATTCTATACATTCTATACTGCAACCTATACATACTCTATGTATAATAATAATAATTTTATTGTCAGAAGTAGGCTTACATTAATACTGCAATGAGGTTACTGTGAAAAGCCACCACACTTCGATGCCTGTTTGGATACACGGAGGGTGAATTCAGAATGTCCAAATTACCTTCCAGCACGTCTTTCAGGACTTGTGGGAGGAAACCGGAGCAACCGAAAGAAACCCAGGCAGACACAGAGAGAATGTGCAGACTCCACACAGACGGTGATCCAAGCAGGGAATCGAACCTGGGACCTTGATGCTGTGAAGCAACAGTGCTAACCATTGTGCTATGCCGACGGCCAAGAGTAATTAATTCACTGATGAGATATATTCAGGTTTTAATGGGCAATTCCTAAACATGGGAAAATAGGGAGAGCTGAAGCAACCACCGTACAAATTAACCTTTCCTTTCTAATATCCTTCTTGGGTTAATTTTGAGTTTGATCAATAGTACAAATTGGGCAACATCAATTCAGCTACCATTATGTATCTTTGCCGATTTCCATTTCCAGTGAAGCCAATAATTATCCCTATTGTCATTTTCCTTGGCTGTAGCCACCTTCTTGTCTTCCAATAAGAGAGGAAACTCTATAGGATGTGTCGCCAATGACTAAAGATACATGTCTATGATTTTTAAACTATGCAGTTTTTGTCAGTTGGGTGGCTGATAAGCATAACCCAACTCGCATTCTTCTAGAGTTGTAAACAAAAATGGTTACTGCACGGTAGGTGGCTATTCATTTTAAAAAAAATTTACAGTACCCGATTCTTTTTTGTTCCAATTAATGGGCAATTTAGCATGGCCAATTCACCTACCCTGCACATTTTTGGGCTATGGGGATGAGACCCACACAGACACAGGGAAAATGCGCAAACTCCACACAGACAGTGACTCAGGACCGGGATCGAACCTGGGTCTATGGCGCCGTGAGACAGTAGTGCTAACCACTGCGCCATCGTGATGTCCTCGGAAGGTGGCTATTCAGCCTGTTAGGCCCATGCTAGCTCTCTGTGGAAGCAGTTTAGCTGGTCCCTCTCCTCTGCACGGTAGCACAGTGGTCAGCACAGTTGCTTGACAGCTCCAGGGTTCCAGGTTCATTTCCCGGTTTGGGTCACTGTCTGTGCAGAGTTTGCACTTTCTCGCCGCGTCTGCGTGGGTTTCCTCCGGGTGCTCCGGTTTCCTCCCACAGTTCAAAAATGGGCAGGTTAGGTGGATTGGCCATGCTAAATTGCCCTTAGTGTCCAAAAAGGTTGGGTTGGGTAGGGCTACTGGGTTACATGGATAGGGTGGGGGTGTGGGCTTAGGTAGGGTGCTCTTTCCAAAGGCTGGTGCAGATTCGATGGGCTGAATGGCCTCCTTCTGCACTGTAAATTCTACAATTACAATAGAACTTTAGAATTGTATCCTTCATTTAAATTTCCTCTCCTTACAATAAAATGTAGAATTTCACACTTCTCTGCATTAAATATTATCTACCTCATGTCCGCCATTCCATCAGCGTATGTTCTCTTGAAGTCCATCACTGTCCACTCACAGTAAACAACAGTTTTGTGCCATCCACAAAATTTGAACTTGTACTTTATTCACCTAGGTATAGGTCATTAATTTATATAAATAGAAGCAATGATCATAATGCCAACCCCTGGAAACCCCGCTGCATACTTTCCTGCAATTTGAAAAAAAATTATTCACCACTACTTTCTACTGCCTGTCACGCCACCAGCTTTGTATCCATGTTACCACCATTCCATTTATTCCATGGGCTTCAACTTGATTGGCAAACCTATTATGTGGCACATTATCAAATGTCTTTTGCAGGTCCATGTACACCACATCCACCAGATTATTCAAAGCAACTCTCTCTCTCTCTTACCTCATCAAATAAATTCAATCAAGTCAACAAAATACAACTTGCCTTTAAGAAATCTATGCTGGTTTTCGTTAATTAATCTACACGCATCTCAGCAACTGTTAACTTTACCCCAGATTATCTTTTCTAAACATTTTTTCACCATTGAGGTTAAAATCTCTGGCTTGTAGTCACAATAATTAAACATAAAGATTCACATAAGTAGAGATTTTATTGCTCAGTATAGATTAGACGCCATCCTCCCATTGGAACACCCTCCACTTTCCCCAGACAGAGTATTTAAATGTAGACTGCGAGGCTCCAGTGTTTAGGAACTTGTCAAGTGTGTGAGCATACCCAGAGATTAACCCGCTAAAACTGACTGGCTAACTCACATGTGAGCCTGCCAGACATTGGCCTGAAGGATTCTCTAGAACAAGTGAGCAAAATGGGCAGCACAGTGGCATAGTGCTTAGCATTGCTGTTTCACAGCACCAGGGACCAGGGTTCAATTCCAACCTTGGGTGTGGAGTTTGCACGTTCTCCCGATGTCTGCATGGGTTTCATCTGGGAGCTCCAGTTTCTTTCATGCCAAATTGTCCCTTAGAGTCCAGGTTGGATGACGGGGATTTGGCAGGGGAGTGGACCCAAGTACGATGCTCTTTCAGAGGATCGGTGCAGACCTGACGTGTCAAATGGCCATCTTCCACACACTGTAGGGATTCTATGGAATCTTCGCACCCAGAAACTGGACTGATTGGTGAGCCAGGATCAATGGTCAATCATTAGCAGCAAAATTTCCTGGATCTGGTTTGTTCGATAAGAGACTCTGTTTTTCAAGCTAATTTTGTTTATGGTCAGGGGGGTGCTGAATGAATGGCCCCTTGGTCCATCTCCTAGGTGTGGATATTGTTTTTCGAATATAAGCTTGAGTCAATTGGCTTACTGATTTACTGGTATCAGCCGAAAAATTTGCTGTCTCTGCTCAAGTTATCCAATGTATGGGCTGGTGACGATGAGGACATTGTCCAAGCATGAATTTATACCTTGGTTAGATTTAAAGGCCTTCCCTAGTGTTGGTAGGTGCCAATCCAGAAGCTGAGAACAAAGATTAGCTGCTGACCTGGTGGGTGAGATTGTCTGAGGGGCTCAAAAGTAAGCAACAAATGTATTTATTTGACACCTTAACACATATTTTGAACACATGCAAAACCACTTCATGTAGATTACTCTATGCAGTTACTGTTACATTGAGTAAACAGAACAGTGTAAGGCCCAAGGATTTCTGCTATCTTCTCTCTGGCTGAACAAGTTCTTACGAAATGGATTAGGCACTCAGGTGTACAGATGGTGACATGACTCTCCAAAATAAAAATGTCCATTGCAGAGTTTTGCAACTGTGTGGTCTTCCCATAGTTTCCCTTGTCCTTATAACAAAAACACTTGCAATTATATAGTGCCTTTAAAGTAGCAAAACACCACAAGGGTTTTCACAAGAGGTTTAGGGAGGGATTTCAAGTGCTTATGATATGCATCATCCAACAAGCTTTTTCCTATCATTTAGTAATTTTGCAGGAATTCTTTTGACATTCTCAGTGCGTTACAGACAGTAAGAACATTTATGAAGTAAACAAGATATTGACTGCATAGAGAAAGTAAAACTATCACCATGTCCTATACATAGGAAATACCACTTTCTTCGACTTTGTATTCTACTTTGTATTCTACTGAAGGATCAGATCATCATTCTCCCAGTTTTCTCTTCAACTGCTGTGCTACAGTTTTAATGCCCCTAATTCTCTTGATCTTGTTAACATGAGCCACCCTGTCAGCACCGCTCCCAGCACCCGGGGTCCATGAATCCCACCCAGAAACTGTGACTCCCCTCACCTGTTACCACGCCTGTCCCACCCCTCCTGACACTCTACTCCAAAGTCAAACCCCCCCCCCCCCCACACACCCACCACCTTCATGCACTCTGAGCTCTCACCCAGATCTCTGCTACCACAATCTCTCCGACAGGTTGTACTGTAAGTTTGGTTAAAGTGACTGGTCTAACTGTAAAAAACAATACTACTTAACGTGCTGCAGAACCTGTTTCGAACAACAGAATGCAGAATTGTAGATACTGTGACATGAGAGGAAAATGTTGTCCCTGTTGCATTGTATTATACAATCACTCCTCAACTAATTACAGCTAACACTCACCTGAGCCATAATTGCACACCTGAACCAAGTATTGCCTTACTTGTCCCTAGTGTGTAATTCAGAATGGGTTATGCATGTGCTTTGCAAATTTTGTCAATCTTCCACAAGGCAACCACTACTGTTTCAGGGATAGCCTGCTAAGCCTTCAGATTATAATGTGACATTGATTACCTGCACTCCGCATGGGGCTGTGGCTGTAAATTACCCTCATATAATATCAGGTATCCAACTGACTGGAAGCTCGCACTGATCCTTGGAGATAAAGACTGAAAATTCAAGGCATGCCAGTTGTACCTGAATCCTCAGGTAGCCAGGTGCATGGTGGCATCAGAAAGGAGTAAGAGAGAGACACATCTGGCATTCAACTATGTCTTGTGTGAGCAGTACTGTGGGTACTTGTGACTTTCAAACGTAATTCCTGAACCTTGTTTAAACTTGAGATACCAGTGGAAATAGCTCTTCACTGTGTTCCTAAGTAGCAGGTATTCCCAGAAAACTGCAATGAAATGTTACAGTAACTGGTCTGACATTGGGGCAGGTAAGCAGATGATGGCAAAATATAAAGACAAGTCGTTGAAGGAATTCACATACAATTGGGACAAAGAGCACAGCATTGGCAGAAGCCTGGGAGTAGGCTGGTGATCCACCCTTTTAGATAATAGTGGGAAGGAAGTACAGAAAGGAAATAAACAGCTCAGTGGAAGACTGAGGGATATAAGAAGATAAACAAAGAGTAACGGTGAAATGGAGAGAGGGTGCCACTCCACTAACTTGCCAACTACGCTAATAAGTTTTCCAACAAACGGGTGAGCTTTGTATTCTGAAACAGTTCTCATGTGAAGCAATACCACATTAGTCATTGCATGTGTGAATGTGAAACTCGTGCAGTGGAGGAACCTAATGGGAATCTATAATCTAAAAGGGGCTGCCATCACCAAAATCAAGTGGACATACATTATTTGTGACTGTGTTGGATGCCAAAGGTGTCTATCTAAATGAGTAATTTCAGAACAAAACCTAAATATTCAAGTAGTACTCAAATAGTTTAGAATAACTGAACAGCTGATACATTCCCCACACTTTTGTGATATCATAGATTCATACAGCACAGAAGGAAGGCATTCAGGCAACATGCCTGTGCCAGCTCTTTGACGGAACATAGGAACAAGAGTGGGCCATTTAGCCACTCAAGCCTATTCAGTCTTTCAATGAGATCATGGATAATCTGTGACCGAGCTGTACCTACCTGCCCTTGCTTCAAATCCTGTGATGCCTTTAGGTAACAAAAATCCATCAATCACAGACTTAAAATTAACTGATCCAGCATCAACTTCTATTGCCGAAGGGTTTTTCGAACCTCTACCACGACTCACATGTAGAAGTGTTTACTAACTTCATTTCTAAAAAGCCCAGCTCTAATCTTTAGACTATATTCTCTTATCCAAGACTTCCCAAGCAGCAGAAATAGTTTTCCTCCATCTACAGGATTTGCTCCGCTTAGTATCTTGAAAATTTACATTATTTTGCCCCCTAATCTGCTCAATTTCAGAGAATAAACCCCTAGTTTGTGTAATCTCTCCTTGTTACTTAACCCCGAGCTTACATATCATTCTTGGAAGTCTAGGCTAAACTACTTCGAAGGACAATGTATTCTTCCAAAGATGTGATGCCTAGGGCTGCTCATACTACTCCGACGTAATCTAACCACAACTCAGCATAAATACGATAGATTTTGTGAGATCAATTTGCCCTCTTCTTCTCCCGTTCTCCACCTACCCTCAACACAGTCCAGTCATTTCTATAGGGGGAGAAAATAAATGACTTGTAACACTGGGTCCAAACACCCCACCATTGACTGATCATTAGCTCTTAGCCTATGCAGCTGTGGGGGTATGGGGGAGTCCAGGCATTGTGTGTGGAGCAGGTTCGAGGACCAACTGTGTTTTCATCTGTTTTTCTTGTATCTTCACAGTTTTCATAAATTTGCAAATAGCTGATGAGATGGCAGTGGAGCAGCAGGAAGGGTGGCAGTGGACTTAACCTATTTGGATTTCCAGAAGGCCCTCCACAAGGTGCCATACAGGAGGCTGCTAAATAAGATAAGAGCCCATGGTGTTAGAGGCAAGGTACTGGCATGGATAGAGGATTGGCTGACTGGACTGGCGGACAGCAGAGAGTGGGGACAAAGGGGTCTTTTACAGATGGCAGCCAGTGACTAGTGGTGTTCCACAGGGGTCAGTGTTAGGACTGCAACTATTCACAATATACATTAACAATCTGGAAGAAGGAACTGATGACATTGTTGCTAAGTTTGCAGATGACACAAAAATATATAAGAGGGACAGGTACTGTTGAGGAAGTGGGGATGCTGCAGAAGGACTTGGGACATTCTAGGAGAGAAGTGACAGTTGGAATACAATGTGGAAAAGTGAGAGGTTATGCACTTTGGTAGGAAGAATAGAGGCATAGACTATTTTCTAAATGGGGAACTGCTTCAGAAATCTGAAGCACAAAGGGACTTAGGAGTCCTAGTTCAGGATTCTCTTAAGGTTAACATGCAGGTTCAGTTGGCAGTTAAGAAGGCAAATGAAATGTTTGTATTCATTTCAAGAGGGCACGAATACAAGAGCAGGGATATATTTCTGAGGCTGCATAAGTCTCTGGTCAGACCCAATTTGGAATATTGTGATGGGGTCCCGTATCTAAGGAAGTATGTGCTGGCCTTGGAGGACGCCCAGAAGAGGTTCACAAGAACAATCCCATGAATGAAGGGGCACTTGAGGATCTGGGTCTGTACTCGGTGGAGTTTAGAAGGATGAGGCGGGATCTCATTGAAATTTACAGAAAACGGGGAGATCTCGACAGAGTGGACGTGGAGATGTTTCCACCAGTAGGAGAGACTGAACAGATGATCCTTTACACTGAGATGAGGAGGAATTTCTTCAGTCAGAGGGTGGTGACTCTTTGGAACTCAGTGCAGCAGAAGGCCGTGGAGGCCAAATCACTGAGTGTCTTTAAGACACAGTTTGATAGGTTTTTGATTAATAGGGAATCAAGGGTTATGGGGAGAAGGCAGGAGAATAGGGATGAGAAACATATCAGCCATGATCGAATGACGGAGCAGATTTAATGGGCTGAATGGCCTAATTCTGCTCCTATATCTTATGGTCTTATGATAGCACAAAGATGCATAGTGACATTAAATTCACGAGCATATGTCATTGTTTTGTCCATGTTCCCCACCTAGTTCCATCGAACTAGATGGACCCAACATTTTGGCAACCTCCCATTCCAGCTCAGCGTGCTGTTCAGAGTTGAGTCTTCAGATAATATTTAAATAAATCTTTTTCAGCAGATAGACATAGACATAGAACAGTACAGCACAGAACAGGCCCTTCGGCCCTCAATGTTGTGCCGAGCCATGATCGCCCTACTCAAACCCACGTATCCACCCTATACCCGTAACCCAACTTTAATTAGGACACTACGGGCAATTTAGCATGGCCAATCCACCTAACCCGCACATCTTTGGACTGTGGGAGGAAACCGGAGCACCCGGAGGAAACCCACGCACACAGGGGGAGGACGTGCAGACTCCACACAGACAGTGACCCAGCCGGGAATCGAACCTGGGACCCTGGAGCTGTGAAGCATTTATGCTAACCACCATGCTACCCTGCTGCCCCCAGATATATGGTCCAACTTTGCTGTTTGAATTTATTCAGGTGTTATTGCCCCATCTTTACATGTGAACAGACAAAAAATCCAGATGGGAAAAGACCAGCTACACACATGATGCCTGGTCCATCACACACAGGCCGTCTCTACGTCCCACAGGTTCATATGCTAAGAATCAATAATCAGTCACAGTTGGTGCGTTTGAACCCAGAGTTATAAGTCATTTATTTTCTTCCTTCTTTAGAAATGACCAGGCTGTGCTGATAGGTGGAGGGGACAGAGGGTGGGGGAAGAAGGGGGCAAATTGATCCCATGGTTCTGTAACATCAATCTTCAGCTAGTTTGTCCGAAGGTTTGAGAGCGCTCTCTGCTGATTCACTCACTAATTCACCTCACTTCCATGGAATTTCCTGGCTTCCATTGAGCTTAGATCTTACTTATTTCCACAATGGAAGAGTGTTTCCTTCACAAAATGAAGCAACCTGCCACAAGCTTCTTTAAAGCACAGAATTCGACAGACATTGTACTATCGAGTCAATTGTTTTGGCTAATGAACCGGCTAGAACCGGAATGATACAATTACTTGCACCATAATGCACAGGTCACCATCAGGCAGTCTGGTTGATTCAGCTGCTCAGCGTATCTAGTGTGTGCTGGGACTGATGCACAGAATTCTCTTTGGCCTTGAACCTTTTTCCTTTTAATGTAGCTGTGGTAGCAGCCTCCAGCCTTGTTCTGCAGGTGTCGACTGATGCAAAGCAGGGTGCACTGGGCAAGTAGCAGCTGAGGTTACAATCAGTACCATATTCTCTGCAGTAAACACGCATCTTCCGGGTTCATATGAAGAGCTGGTTGAAATGCCATCTGCTTCACAGCATGCAAGGGTCTTAACATGGACCCCACGGGCACTGTCATAATCCTGGGCATATGCCCCCTCTCTGGGAGATTCTACGGAAGTAAAACATTTACAAGCCTTCTTAACTAAGCAAATGTCAGCACTCCCTTGCACATTGTACAATGCATTTGCAAAGAGAGTCCCAGAGAACTGAAAACATCTTTTTGCATTCTCTGTTTCACAGCTACATGCAACATGTAGCAGGAGAAATCCTGGGAAGCTCCTCCAATGAACTTGTGGGCAATGGAATGGAGGGAATTTAGTGAGCTGGTTCGCAGAGAACTCTCTCAAACATTCTATCCATCTGGCTGAAGGATGGCATGACAGAATTGTGGAACAGTTTACCTGGAGTCGAAGTCTCATATCAGTGCAGTCATATAAACTCAAAGAACTTCCACCCCCAAGTTAAAATCAGACGTTAAATTTAAAAGGCAGGAGGACATTCATGCTGCAGCACTGAAATCTCGAAGCTGCGACAGCACAAATTTCAACAGGACAGCATGCACTTTTAAAAGATATTCTAAATTTGCATTCCCAGAGAAAGTATAACCAGGTGCAGTCGGTGGGGGCGGGGTGAGGAGTATCAGTGGGGTGTAGGAGGTCTGGAGGCCTTGGGCGGGGACTGTCATGCTAGCTGGGCGGGCTAATAAACAGGAGCACAGAGGGGATGGTCAGGTGGTTGGCGCAGGGGAGTGGGTGGGGTTGTTGTGTTGGTTGGGAATGGGGGGGAGATGTTGCCAAGGGTGTGGTTGGTGTGGCGCTGTTGGAAAGGGAGTGAGGACGGTGGCCATCTGAAGGTGGGCCTAGAGGGCCGCGTGACATGGACCAGGGGCTG
The DNA here is from genome assembly GCF_902713615.1 of Scyliorhinus canicula. Classification (NCBI taxonomy): domain Eukaryota; kingdom Metazoa; phylum Chordata; class Chondrichthyes; order Carcharhiniformes; family Scyliorhinidae; genus Scyliorhinus; species Scyliorhinus canicula. The sequence goes on along the minus strand of NC_052154.1, from coordinate 75,327,333 downwards.
GCCCAATAGGGGATTTGGTTGAACAGCAGGGGATGGAGGCAGAGAGCCCCCCAACCAGGATGGTCACATGGAACATGAAGGGGCTGAATGGGCCGGTCAAATGGTCATGTGTGTTCACTCACTTGAGGAATCTGAAGGCGGATGTGGCTTTTCGACAAGAGACGCATTTAAAGATAGGGGGGCAGGATTCTCCGACCCTGCACCAGGTCGGAGAATTGGCGTCGGTGTGGTTGGCACGGCGCCGGTCGTGGGCCGCTCTACGCAGCCCCCCCCTTGATTCTCCGACCCGGATGGGCTGAGCGGCCGTAAGAAAAGAGCCGAGTCCCGCCGGCGCCGTCCTAGCCTGCTCTGGGCCGGCGGGACCTCAGCGTGTAAGGGTCGGGTGGCGGCCTTTGGGGGGGGGGGGGGGTGTCTGACCCCAGGGGGGGTCTCCGATGTGGCCTGGCATGCGATCGGGGCCCACTGATCGGTGGACCGGCCTCTGTGGCTAAGGGCCTCTTTTCCTACACGCCGGCCTCTGTAGTCCTGCGCCATGTTGCGCGTTAAAGGAGGCCACTGCGCATGCACGTATTGGCGCCGGTGCCTCTGCGCATATCCTTGTTGGTGCCGGCATAACTGCGCATGTGCGGATCCTGCAGCGCACAGTTCGAAGTAAGCTCCCAGCGCCGTGCTGGCTCCCTGTAGGGGCCAGAATTAGTCGTGGGAGCGGCCCATTCACGCCATCGTAAAACGCGATGGCGTGGACACTCTGCCGTGGGATTGGAGAATCCCGCCCAGGGATTCAGCCAAGGTTGAGGAAGGAATGGGTAGAGCAGGTGTTCGGTTAGTAGAAAGCCGGAAGGGATGCTGGTGGTCCTGGTGAATGTTTAAGCCCTAAATTGGAATGATGTGGAGTTTATGAAGTGGGTGCTGGGGAAGATTCCTGACCTGGACTTGCACTGGTAGATCACAGGGGGATTTTAACAATGTCGTTGAGCAAAGCTTGGACCGGTTGAGCCTGAGGCTGGGGAAGTTGCCGGCGGTGGCGAAGGAGCTGAAGGGGTAGTGGGGGTGGATCCGTGGAGGTTTGGGAAACCACGGGCGAAGGAATTTTATTTTTTTTCTCCCATGTGCACAGGGTGTACTCCTGGATTGACTTCTTTGTAGTAGGTAATGCGTTGTTGGCAGGGGTGGCCGACTTGAAGTCTTCAGTAATTGTGGTCTCAGACCATGCGCCGCACTGGGGGAGCTTATTTCGATTCGAGTACATAGGGAGAAGGCAGAACGGGCAGAGATGGCAAGGCTGATGGAAGAGATTTTGAAAGTGGACAGGAGGTATTCCGAGGCCCCGGGGACAGGGCTGTTGAGGGAGAGGCAAAGGCTCCAGGTGGAGTTTGGATTGTTGTTCACGGGAAATGCGGTAGGGCAGTTGCGGAGGGTGAAGGGGGGCAATATACGAGTATGGGGAGAAGGTGAGTGGGATGCTGGCCCACCAGCTTAGGAAGCAGGAGGCAGCAAGGGAGATTGGTAGAGTGAAGGACACGACAGGAACGGTGGTGCTGGACCTGGTGGGGGTAAATAGGGTGTTTGAGGAATTTTGCACAGGAGGTTGTAAGAGTGGTAGCCCCCTGCTTTGGGGGGGGGGGGGCATCCCACCCCCCCACTCTGTCACAGGCATCCATCTCCCTGATACTTAAAAAAAGATAAGGATCTGGAGCAGTGTGAATCATATTGTCCGATATCGTTGCTGAGTATGGACGCGAAATTGTTGGCGAAGGTGTCGGCTTCATGAATTAAAGACTGTGTCCCGGGGGTGACAGGCGAGGACCAAACGGAGTTTGTGAAAGGGAGACAATTGTCGGCCAATGTGAGGAGGTTGCTTAATGTGATCATGATGCCCCCAGAGGGGCAGGAAGTGGCAGTGCGATGGACGCGGAGAAGGCTTTCGACTGGGTGGAGTGGGAATATCTGTGGGAGGTGCTGGGCTGGTTTGGGTTTGGGCAAGGGTTTATGGATTGGGTCCGGCTGCTGTACAAGGTGCCCGTCTCAGGTGTGTGGACGAATCGGGTGAGTTGGGATATTTCAGGTTACACAATGTGACAAGGCAGAGATACCTGCTCTCCCCGTTGTTTTATGCCTTGACTATAGAGTCATTGGCTATGGCGCTTAGAGTAGCAAGAGATTGGAAAGGGATTGTGCAAGGGTTGGGGGTCATCGAGCACAGGGTTTTGTTGTATGCAGACCACCTGTTATATATTTCGGACCCATTGGGGGCATTGGCAGCATTATGGAGGTTTTGGAGGATTTCAGCCAATTCTCCGGGTACAAGTTGAATATGCGAAAGAGCGAGGTGTTCCCAATTGAGACCAGAGGCCAGGAGACGAGGTTGGGGGAGCTGCCATTTAAGGTGGTGGGGCGAGCTTTAGATACTTGTGCATCCAGGTGACGTGGGGTTGGGCGCATTGGCATATGTTAAACTTGACTTGGTTGGTGGAGCAGATGAAGGGGAATTTTAAGAGGTGGGATGTGCTGCCACTGTTGTTGGTGAGACGGGTGCAGACAATGAAGATGACAGTGCAGCCAAGGTTCCTGTTTAGATTTCAGAACCTACTAATCTTTGTCCCAAAGTCATTCTTTAAGAAGGTTAACACATTGATTTCAGGGTTTGTATGGGCGGGGGAAACCCCGCTGGTCAAGAGGGTTTTTTTGGAGTGGGGGCGAAAGGGCGGGGGGGGGGGGGGGGGGTTTAGTGCTGCCAAATTTAATGAATTACTATTGGGCGGCGAATATCGCTATGGTCAGGAAATGGGTAGTGGGGGAGGGGCTGGTATGGAGGCGGATTCTTGTCGAGGAACAAGCTTAAAGGCATTGTTGACAACGCCTCTGGTGTTCTCGCCAGCCAGGTACTCCTTGAGCCCAGTCGTGGTGTTGGCCTTGAGGGGGCAGTGGAGGCAGCATTTGAGACTGGAGGGTGCATTGTGGGCACCGATCTGTGATAATCATAGGTTTGCACCAGGGGTTGGATGCAATGTTTCGGGGGTGGCGGCAGGCATGGATTGAGTGATTCTGCGATCTGTTTGTAGGGGGCAGCTTTGCAAAATTAGAGGACCTGGATGAGGAATATGAGATGCCCAGGGATTCAGGTACTTGCAGGTCTGGGATTTTGTGAGGAGGGAGGTGCCTTCCCTTCCTGGGTTGCCGCCCTTGGGTCTGCAAGATAAGGTGTTGTTGAGAGAGGGGTTAGGGGGCGGGGAAGGCGTCCGAGGTCTACAAGGAGCTGATGGACTGGGATGGAGCTCCGATGGGAGACATTAAACAGAAGTAGGAGGAAGAGCTGGGGGGGGCAGCCAGTGGGAAGGCCCTGCAGAGGGTGACTGCATCCCGTCGCGTGCAAGGCTGTCTTATTCAGTTTAAGGTAATTATGGAGTGATTATGATAGTGGCAAGGATGAGTAGGTTCTTTGAGGGACTAGAGGACTGGTGTGGGCGGCGCGTGGGGAAGCCCACAAATCATGTCCACATGTTTTGGGCATGTCTGAAACCGAATGGGTTCTGGCAGGGATTCGCGGACATAATGCCCGAGGTTTTGGGGGCTGAAGGTGGCCCTGAGTTCAGAGGTAGCGATAATAGGGGTGTCGGACGACCCGGGGGTCCAGGGGGCTAGAGAGTCTTGGCCTTTGCCTCCCTGATAGCCCGGAGGTGGATTTTGCTTGGGTGGAGGGACTCGGAGCTGCCGAAAGTGTGGGTGTGGGTAAGTGACCTGGCGGAATTCCTGAGGTTGGAGAAGGTCAAGTTCACCTTGAGGGGGTTGATCGATGGGTTAGCTCGGAGGTGGAAGCCGTTCATTGACTTCTTTAAGGAGGATTGAGGTGTCAAAAGGGGGTGGGGGGTGAGGAAGTTAAAAAGGGGGAAGGCAGGATGAGAGGAGGGGGTAAGGGGGGGGGGGGAGAGTGGGCGTTGATTATTTATTATGTTGTACAATTTCACTTCTGCTCTTATCTGTTCTGTTTGTTTACACAAATGCCTGAATAAAAATATTTTTAAAAACATAATGAACCAAGGGTCGCCTCTCACTAATGCAGGAGGAACGTTCACAGAGCTGAGAGATTGTAATCTACCTTAGTTTGTTGGTAGACGTAACCCTGGAACTGTGTTCATACTGGTCCTCACAGTTGCACCTGTCAAAGAGGCTAGCTTCATCAGGTTTTTGTTTTTGTTTGGTTGCTTGACTTGCAGGCCGCTCAGTGACCTCAATCTCCACCTATCCCTAATCTGGTGGTGTTTACAATCTTACCGGGCTGCACCTGGTGCCTGATTGAGCAGAACGACAGGCAGCTGGGTTTTGGCTTTAGTTTACTGCTGAATTCTGTATTTTTCCTCTGTTGTTTACTGGAGAGGGGAAAGGCATTGTAATCGCTCGCACAGGGCCTATGGGGTGGAAATGATCATCTTCCCCGTGGTCCTTGCGGAGTACGGGCTCCCCCGCTGAGGGCAGGGAATCTCTATGAACCTTTGTACAAAAGGTCGGCTAATAAAGCATTGACCAGAACAGAAACCCGGTAGGGAGGTGTATACCATGTTGTAAATAAAACAATGTTTTTATTATTTTTATTTTTTTTTATTTTTAATAATAAATTTAGAGTACCCAATTAATTTTGTAATTAAGGGGCAATTTAGTGTGGCCAATCCACCTACGCAGTACATCTTAGGGTTGTGGGGGTGAAACCCACGCAAACACGGGGAGAATGTGCAAACTCCACACAGACAGTGACCCAGAGCCGGGCTCGAACCTGGAGCCTTGGCGCCGTGTCACAGCAGTGCTAACCACTACGCCACCATGCTGCCCCAATAAAACTATGTTTATTTATTTTACTCGATGTGGACTCCCCATGTCCTTACTAAATGCTTAGCCCTATGTACTCGTTGCACATTATCCAGGTGTCATTCAAAGCCTTGCATAGGGAAATTAAGAAACCCCAGGGTTCTGGGTGACTGGGAACAGAATGAGCGAGTGAAGCCACACGCATATTGCCATTTGGTCAGTTGCTCAATGCTGATGTTGGATCAGGCAGCTAGCGGAGACTTGCTGCTTGTGGGGCAGAGGGGTGCGGTGTTGTACAGTTTGCCTACTCTTTAAAAGATCTGCCTCTTTTGTGTATTTTGTTAATGGGAACCACACCTTCAAACATGTGGAATATTTTAACAGGACCTTGTTGCCTGTACAATCCGAGGCTGGTGACCACCACCTCTCTTTCATCAATGTGCTGGAGGCAATTATTTGCCATTTTGAAGGAAAGAAAGCAAGCCAGCAATCTCCCTACTACTGCTCCAGGGCCACAATATGGTTGGGCTCAGCGACTTTTAGCTCGTTTCCCTCGCTTGCCAATTCCGAGGCAACGAGTGTGAAACTGATAGTGATAGGATTCATTCCCTACCAGGCAGTAAAGTTAGAGGCACATTTTAATCATTGTGAATGCACACACATACATGGTATTTAATAATATAGATAGATATACCTGCCTGCCAGGTGAGACGTGAATATAGGTTAAAGAGAAAAAAAGGGGAAAATTATCCTCATTTCACTCTGGAGTGCTCCCTGCTTGCAGTGACCTTTAATTCTGTTTGAGCCCGAGGACAGCATGAGGCTCTGCTTTGACTGCCTGCATTGTTCAAGGGACACTCTCCCTAGACGAGAGTGTAACTGCCATGAGGCGGCGGAAGGCCCCTCCAGTGAGGTAGAATGTACCTTCAGTGGGGCGGCAGAAGGCACTTCCAGTGGGGTGGAGGGACCCTCCAGTAGGTAGAGGAGGGACCCTCCAGTGGGGCAGTGGAGGGCTTCTCAAGTGAGTTGGTGGGTGGCCACTACAGTGAGGTGGCAGACATCCCCCCCCCCCCCTCCAGTGAGGCTGTGGAGGGCCACTGTTGGCTGTTGGCAGGTAATAACAGGGTGACCGATCATCCATCAGGAGAAGGGAGACAAGAAAGAAAATTCCAGAAAATTTCTCTTCAAACTTTGTACTCAGTTGAGAGAGGAGCAGCGGAAATACTTAACACTGGAAAATCAGCAGGTGTGCAATACAGAACAGGCAGAATATTTGGATCGATGCATCTTCCATCAGGATGTAAACTGCTATCATTAACTTGCAATTTTAAATGTACATGGCTTATTGCTGAAGTAGCACTAGCTGATTAAGGAGCTATGTTTCAATAGGTATGATTACCGTATTGCATGCTATTTAATAAGGTATCAGGTTAATTGCTCCTTACGTTCTGTAGTAGGTTTTCACTAAAGCAAAAGAATCAATATGTTAATTTGGACTTTTAATCATGTTAATTTTAAATATGTTAATTTTAATAAGGTGTGTTTTGCAGGATAGCGAGGAATACATCAATAAAGTGTGAAACTAAAGGGTGAATATTAGGAGTAACAAACTCAGGTTTTTATTGATTTGATAACGCAGGGGAAAGGACCTTTCTTGTAGTTTTTATTATTTGTTCTCAAGATGTGGACAATAATGGAAATGCCTTATTTTTACAGTCCACTCCCTTGAGAAAGCAGCGGGTATTCCTCAAATGCTGCAGTTCTCAGTCCTGGTGGCCCCCATGATGAAAGAGCTTATTTAGATCACAATCTTAAAATGAGCACTGGTGCTTTCAAAGGGAATTTAAAAAATCTATGATCTCAATGCACCATGTGTTCCGACAAGACTTGTCACCAGCTACCAATAGCCTAAAGCATCTAGTCCTGCAATTTGTGGACAAGGCATCGATTACCACATTTTACTTCAAGAGTTCTTGAAAACATTTTCACATAAGATAATGATCTTTAATGTCTCACATGTCTTATGTCAGCTTGAAAGTGTCTTTGCTCCGTGGGTGCAATCTCACTACAGTCAGAAAGTTGCTGAAAGTCCACCTCTGCTGCAGTACCTCTTCCACAAATGGCAATTGATGCTCCATCAGTTGTTCATTTTAAATCGGAGATAGATAATTTTTTATTAAGCAACGGTGATAAAGGATTTGGGCCAAAGGGAGGTATGTAGGCAACAGAGCAGCCAGGATCTCACTGAATGGTGGAGCAGGCTCGAGAGGCTGAATGGCCCACTCCTGTTCCTATGTGCCTAGCAAGGAGGAGTGCTGCACTATCGAGAAGTCCCATCTTTCAGTTGAGCGTTACACCCAGTCAATTACTCTGAGGTACTATTTTGAACAGCAGGGGGTGCACTGCCTGTGCCTTGACTAAGATTTATCCTTCAATCAATACCAAAAACACATTTAAGCGTTCATATATTTCATTACTGTTTGTTAGAGCATAAATGATGGGAGTAGGAGAAGCCCATACGGCTCTTTTGAGTCTGCTCCGCCATGCAATATGATCAAGGTTGATCTTGGGCTTCAATCCAACTTTCATGCCATCTCCCCATACTCCTCAAAGAGGAACACAGGACCCTGATCTGTGCAAAGCTTTGCTGACATACTGAGCAACTATCCTTTAAAAACAAAATATTGGCGGAGAAATGCTTTGGATTATTCAGGGGATGGGAAAGGGGTGAAGGAAATTACAAGTGGAAAGGAGCACAGACAATCCAGGCACTAATGGAAGAACTGAAAAGGGCTGGGTAACACTGACCAGCACTTCACTTCACATCCATGCCGCAAACCAAAGCATTCATATCGCATCACGGTAGATAATTTGGTGCCAAAGTCACTCTCTTGTGATGTGCTTTACCGTTGTTTTGCTATATATGTTGGCAGCAGAACAACATTCTGTCTTAGGTAAACACGTAAAGAGAAAAACAAGCAGGGTTGTGTTTGTTTTACAGGTTCCCTCTACAGAACCTTATACGGAGCTGCCTGTTTTCAATTGGAACCAAAGGGAGTCATCATGACATAACATCTACTTTACCAATCACAACACATTAAACACAGCTGATGCTCAGGGGCCTCTGTGATGCAATTTCCTGTATTTCTAACTCAGTATTTTATGGTAACAGATTTATAATGACAGTTTGAAGCACTTACCTTAATTTTCATCATGCATCTCAGGACTTAAGTCTCGCACTGATGCCAAATACTTCTATAGGTCACAGGAGGGAATTGTGAGATTACACAGTAATAACGAAGATTGATGATACCACTACTCGGCAATTTTATTCAAAATTCTTTTAAACGAGGTACATCTCCTCTTGCTGGCAGGCTCACACATTTGAACAGCTCTCAATTTAATTAATGCACAACGTCCTCAAATCACATTTCAATTTAAGGGAGGAGATGCTAACCAACGATATTGGCCGACTTTCACTACAATCAGAATTTTAAGGAGTTAGCTTCATACGCTTCACCGTGGACTTTGTCAGCCAAATGCTAGTGTCCTTGCTGAAGGTGAAGCCAAATGAGGTAGACATTTAGACCCCTGCTGGATGTTGAAATTAGATTATCTTCACGAATCAAGACAATCTGTGGCCCTAAAGGTCATGAGGACAATCTCATCTTTCTAACACTTCGTCTCGGTAAACTGATTGACATTAAGTTCAATTTGAATGTGGGAGGGGAGGGCCTGTCTTATACAAAAGACCTGAAGATTTTGGTCGCTGTTCAAATTGCATGAAACCATATTGGTAAAAAGACCAGACAAAACAATAGTTTCCACAGAGAGATGGCCGAACAATACAGTCTTAGGATGGAGAGGAGATTGAATTTTGAGGCATAATATTACAAAAAAAAGCTTAATTCATTCAACAATATATATTTTTTTAGGTTTTATTTGCTCTTGTGACAGGCCAACTAACAACAGGTAAATAAATGCTGCTTGCCAGTCACCCATATCCTAAGAACTAATATGGAAAAAAAGATATTCAAGATTTTAAAGCCATCTGGTGGCCATGCCAGCTAAATTCTAATACCCATATAAATTTGAAAGATCATAAAACATTGATTGTTGTCAAAAATCAGATGGTTAATAACTGAAGCCAATATAAGGTGCTTGTGTAATTAAAACATTCAGAACACTGCTTTCTGCAGAACATCAAGTATTAGCAACTTAATTTTCCAACTGGCTCATATTCTGCTCCAGTCTTCTATTGCCCACAAGTGACCATCCAGCATTAAACACCACACATATTCTTCTGTATTGTCACTGAACCAAGGACAGAATTTTTATCTGTAATCTTTTCACTTCATAAAGTTATGACAGCGAAGATATAAAGTGATATCAATCCACGGAAATGATCAACGTGCTCTGTACATTCAACTGTGAAGTCTGAAGCTGATGGTGAATACACATTAAAACCATCGAACACCCCAATCAAGACACACAGCAAGATACAATGATATTAAATATGGTACATAAGCAGAAAGCCCTGAAAAAACTCAGGCGGAGGAAGAGTCGTTAATTGACTTGAAACATTAACACGGTTTCTCCCTGTGTAGATGCAGCCGAATCTACTGAGTGTATCCAACACTTTCTGTTTTTGTTTCAAGTTTCCAGCATCCGCGGAATTTTGTTTTTACTTTAGAGATGAAATGTGGCCGATTCAAGATGAATCCCAAGAGCCGAGCAGGGAAGGAAGCCTAATAATATTTTTGTGGTTGATCTAGGCCCCCAGTTTCAAGTGGCAAACCGTATACATCTGAAAATGATGCAAATATCCCATAGGGAATTAAAAACCAACAAAAAGAGGCCAAAAAAACTATACCAAGGCAAGGTTGTCAGAACAGGGGCTAGAGATATTTAACAAGAGTTGAGAGAACGTAAATGAGAGAGAAATACAAGAGGGTGATGGAGGGGAAAAAGAAGCTAACGCCATACGAGTGGACACGACCATGTGGTTAGGGCACTCTGAGTAGTAGCAGTGAAGGAAAGAACAAACTTGCTCTAATACAGGCCTTCCCATGACCGTGGCTTCGCAAAATATCACACATTCGATGAAACAGCACCACTGCTGTAATGCAAGGAAACCCATTAGCCAATCCACACACAGCAACATGCATCAAAGTATGCATGGGCCCTAAATAGTTAGGAAAATTAACCTGCACCAGCTACTTGCAGCATTTCCACTTTCTAATTTCCTGTTTGAAAGAAACCACATGTCAGGGCTTCCTGGCCGAAAAATCTGAAATATAAATTGCGCAGTCAGTTTGGATTATTAAAAGCTGTAGTATGCAAGTACTATCCTTCACAAACTTTTCAAAGTGTTTTCTAAAATCTAATTACACCTCAAATTGTTCTCCCAACTATCAGATTTTACCGAGTAACCATATTAATATACAAACTAGCAAGGATACTCCCAACTCTTACTGGAATCAGGAATCCTCTATACCTTTATTACAACAGAACCCAAAAATAGCTTTTCATTTGGAAATGACAATGGTTGCGCTGGGGGAGTCTATTCTGTTCATCATTATCAAATGGCAGTGGTCTGAGACAGAGTTATAGATGTTACATGAAACTATTTGACCTTGGTTCGATAAAGTTATAGTCTCAATTCTATTTTCTGTTGACTGAAGGTCACTTTAAGAGAGCAAAGAGTTGAGCAGCTATGCACCACAAGTGCCAAACAGAAGACAAGAGTTGATTGTTATTGAATTTACAACACAAAAATGGACATCATTTAGACTAACTGATCTATGTCAAAGTTTATGCTTTGCACTAGCTTCCCCCCACTCTACTTAATCTAACCCTATCAGCATATCCTTCTATATTTTTCCCTTGGTATGTAGCTTGCCCTTCAAGGCATCAATGCTAGTCGCCTAATCTGTAAAAGGTTCACCTTGTCGACTACTCTCCAGGAAAAGGTTCTCTTTAATTCCTGACTATGAGCGACTATCTTAATTCTGATCCAAATTTTTAGAAATCCCGCCCTCCTACAAGTGGAAAATCTTCTCTACATATACCCTATCAAGCCCCTTCATAATTTTAAAGACCTCTATCATGTCATCCCTCAGCCTTCTCTCTTCAAGATTAAAGAACCCCAGCCTATTCAGTTTTTCCTGACAGGTATAGCTGCTCAGTTCTGGTATTCTCCTTGGATTTCTTTTTAGTTCCTTCACCTATTAGTCTTTAAAGGGCCTGATTTTAACTATACCAATGGGAGGATTTTTGAACAGAGTGGAATAGATGCCTTACGTGCTTCCAATTCCTGTCCTTTTTTATGAAAATTACCTTTCTGTTTTGAATGTGAGCTTATATCAAGGTATTGGATTAAGTGCATAAAATTAATTTGTTTTCAAAGTATTCTTTGTGCTGTTATTTTGCGCTTCAAAGACTCTGGCTGCATCAGTACTAAATTATTCTATTGCAACACACAGCCCAACCCCAAGGCCAAACTCAAAGATTTGAAGAAACCACCAGAACACAAAATCAAACTGCTTTGAAGCTGTATACATTTTGACAACACTTCGCCATTGATGGAACCATCAATTCACTAGACACGTGCTTTAAGGTATGAACAGTGGTTTTAATCTACTTACTACAGAGCCAGCCTATTACCCACTGAACCCTCGATGAACTGCAGGCTGGCTCTGGACAAGGGTATTTATACAGCAGTCCAGGGGGAGGAGTCGTGGGCGGAGCCAAGGGTGGAGCCCTGAACAAACTCCAAGGCATTCCCAGAGCTACTCACCCTAGTGGTCGGATAACGCTACTGCGCTTACAATGGTATTGGTAAATACAGTGTGAATTACTAAGTTACATTCATCACAGCCATACAACAGTAAGTGCTTGCATCTCCCTGGATCCAAGTATAGCTTAAGTTTACAGCCTAAACATCAAATCTGTCGTACAGAAGACAGATAGGGAGGCGGGTTGGTGACAACATAAGGCGCGCTATGAATGGGTCTGGGGTAGTACCTTTAAGTTGATTTCTAACAACTAGGAAATAGCCTTGGAACTCTCACCATCATGGGATCTTGCCAACATGCCAGGCTGTGTGTTTATGGTGAAGGAATTGGACACAGTGATTACAGCCAGATATTTTGGTCAGTACAGACACCATGCAGTTGGGCAATATAACCAGCATGGTGACATGAGAATTCAAAAAAAAGAGTGGTCAGCTTGGGCAGTGTAACCAAAGAACATTTCTTTTTAAAAGATCAAGGTCATAAGCCATTTGGAACCCAGCATAAAAGTTTACCAGCTTGATTTGTGACCAAGGGCAAGAAGATCCTAACCATCCCTCCATCGAGATCATTTGGCCCCGCTGAAGGCAATCCCCTGTGGTGGGTACCCCGATGGCCATCGACGTAAAAATCCCACCGGAGGCCAATGGCGAGCCGCTCCTGCTGCCAACAAACCTTTCGAGGGTGGAAATGTCTCACATTTCAGCTGCGATCAGATGTGGTTTCATTTTTTTTTAAATCTGCAATTAAATACCGCTTTTTATCAATTTAGAAAAGTTCAAAGCACTTTGCAGCCAATGAAGTACTTTTGAAGTGGAGTCACTGTTGCAATTTTGCAATCATAGCAGCCCATTTGTACATAGCAAGTTTCGACAAACAGCAATGCAATAATGATCAGATAAAGTAATTCTAATTAATGAATAAACATTGGCCATGAGATCAGGAATAGCCCTCCTACTTTTCTTCACCATAGTGCCATAGACTTGTCTACGTCCGCCCAAGAAGGCAGAGAGGCATTGGTTTAACATCTTCATGAAGAGGACACCTCCGACAGTGCAGTATTCCCTCAGTATGCTTGTCAGCCTAGATTTTGTGCTTAAGGTCTCTGGAGTGTAGCCGAAACCCACAAGCTTCTGACTCAGGTGTGAGGCTGCCACCAACTGAGATATAGTTGTGAAGTGAGGCAATGTGAGAATTCAAACACAGGGACAAACATGTGGTTTTTCTAACAATGCTGATTTTGACAAGTAAATGTTCTTTGTTGAAAAAATTCTCCAATGAGTACAGGTGCCTGACTTATAAAATGCTCATGGGTCAATGATATGGCCCATGCCTGTGAATTCCTGGGGTTCAATTTCCCTAAACTCTTACATTTCAAATGTAGACCCTGGGATTTGCTCCAACAGATGCAGAGAAAATTCAAATGGCCCTACCCTCCTGTATATCTAAGGGGATCAGTGACCTTTATGGATTACACATCCATTAAATACGAGAATATAAATGATTTACATTAGCAATTGCGTGTTCTTTAGCAAAAAATTTAAAGCTGATTATCCCAAAATAGCAGACGATTCTAAGTAATTAGCCAGTTGATCACATTCCCAAAATTGCTGCATTGCATCTCACAATACTTCAGATATATCTTATGTAAATGCAACAACAGATTAAAAGCATTTCTCCATTGAAAGTTAGCAAAACATGCAGGGTGGTATCGACCCAAATGGGAATAGAGTCCCATAGTGCGTGCGATTAGCCGGGTGTTTACCGGCACTCGGATCAGGGAGAACACGACGCTAACGAATGGCCATTGGGGTAGATTGCGGCCTCAGCGGGGAATGTGTGGCCGAGGCCGCACTTAGTCCCGTTTTCTGCACCGAGGAGCTCCATTCACTGGAGCACAGTGCAGGGATTAGATCGGACGCAATTTTTAAATGGCGTCCCAATCTCTCAACTCCCGAACGTACTGCACCCCCCCCCCCAGTCTCAACTAACCTATAAAGGGGTCCTCAGCTTTCCCCACCCCCGGATCCACGCAGTGCACCCCCCCGCCCCAATTCCCGTCGCACAAAAAATGCCATCTTGGCAGTGCCCCTGCCAACACCACCTGGGCACTTTGGCCGTGCCAGTTTGGCACACAGGTGGCACTGCCAGTGCCCCTGAGTGGCACCATCAGTGCCAGGGTGCCACCCTGTCCAGAGGGCAAGGGAGACCCCTGCGAGTGCCGTAACGTCTGGTCCCCATTTGTGAAGACCAGCATTGAATGGCACTTGCCCGAGGTCTCCAAGGCGAGGGGATTCGATCCCACACCTTGGTTAGATCACAGGGATGCATATTAGAATGAGACGAGCTTTCTCACTCTCTAATATGCAGATTTGTCAGAAAGTGACCCTGCCCACAAGGGGGGGGAGTCACATTGTGATTTCTTGCAAGATCACGTTACATTGCGCCATTCAAGGCGTGGTGAGCCGGGTAGACCCTGGAAGAGAGATCTCCCAGCATCTACTGGCCAGCAGATCTCGCCCGTAGTTACCCTTTCAGATTTTATGTTTTGAAAGTATTAGTAAGGATTGTAATAACTACACTGCCTCCCATTGTTTCTGTTTCCATGTTTCCACCTTGCACTGTTACAACCTTTAACTCCAAACATTTAAGACACAGATAATGCAGTGCCTCAGTTCCAGCTGGCACAAGCTAACAGGGTTAAGACTGCTCACAACTGTACACCAGTTGGCTCCAAATTGGTAGAAAAAGTCTCAGGTTTGGTTTCGGTGGAAATTAAAATGCTCACTGTTGAAGGGTTCAGTGTCCCTGTTTGGAGTTATTCAATGCCACTGAACAGGGAAAAGAAAGCAAATTTCAAGGGCACGTTAGTTACTCCAAGTACAGTTGATCTGATTTGACAGATGTTAGACAAGCGTGACTGAAAATTCCATAAAGTACAGCTACACGTGCCAGAGGTCAACGTGATGAACAGTGAAGGCAGCCATTTCACAGGGGCATGGTCAGGTCCATAATGTCTGAATTAGAGCTCAAATGTCACTGTGACTTAAAACTTAGAGGCACTTTGAAATCTTCAAGGTAATGGGTGGAATTTTCCATTATTTGCATAGAGCATCCTGAGGCGAGAAACCCGGCATTGAGCTTGCAGGTTGCATAGCCGGCTTTTCTCGCCACGTTTGGCAGCACTCTGTGTAGATGAGATCTCGTGACATGGCCGACCCCATCATGCTGGTGGGGCAGGGCCAAATAGAGAAATAGAACCAGTGTTGCCGGCTCTACTTCCCCGACACCCCCCTCCCCTGGAAAAGGAGAAACCCTTTCCAAAGACGCACACGGGCAATGCCACCTCCTAACGGGGATCATAAGACTAAAGCCCCCTTAGAATCAACCATATTCGCTTTGCTCTCCCACCATTTCAAAATCTAATTGTTCAAAATGTTTACCTCCTCTGCCCCATCTGGAAGTTTAATTGGAGTGCTGATCACTCAGAGTGTCAAGTATATCCTGGTATCACTCCTAAAGTGATCGTCACCACATCTCCTAATTCTCCTCGAATTTAAACTCATTTTCTGGATTGACTTTTTCCATCACTTCATTGTCTTGTAAACTTATACAAATAAAAACACCTTCCCTCTCGCATGAAAATTCTACATTTCTGCAATGGATATGAAAAGTCAGGTGGTTCGATAACAGCTGGACAATCCACTCCACTGGTTTACCACGTCAAGGTGAAAAATAATATTGAGATCTCTTTCAGCTTCCCCTTTAGCTGGTTCAACACGAATCATTCCATTGCCCCATATAGTTTGGTAGGATCTGCAAATGTGACTGTTCCGCACTGCATTTTTGAATCAAACTAATTGAACTTATCACAATTTTTGTGTAAAAATAATGAACCATTTTCTTGGCATTCCGAGCTTTGCCTTGGGCTAAGCATAATATTTGGCAATACTTATAATCTAGTCTGCCAACTCACACAACTGCTGCAGTCACCTTAAATCTAATCTGACTTTTGGCACAGTTACAAGAACTGGCAACAGGTACACTGAATTCATCTATAATTAGCAATTTAACAAAATTATAATTGATACAAAGTTCTCAGTAAATTACTACAAGATTAGAGCATTCACAAAGGAAGGAATGGGAATATGCCCTCCCTAACAATATCCCAAGTAAAATCTGGCACCATTGTCCTAACCCTCCAATATAACACTTCATGAGCAATGAGATGTATTGCAGTTTTCAGCTGACTCACTGGTGCACTGGCTGGAAATGGCACCCATGGGCAAAGCTAATAAATGGGTGTCATCCTCAGGGTTAATGCAAACAAAACTCCTGAGATTACATCATGTCACACGCAAAAACAAACAGGGATGCAGTCTGCCAGAGGGTCGTGATGTTTTCAAAATTGATTCCTCAGTTCTTTGCTCATCAATAATTAGATCTGAGGGATGACCACTCCACTCCACTGGAGTTTGCAGGAGAGCTTGGTGCTGTTCTCTGTCCCTGCAGAAAACAATAGATGAGCTCATCACTGCACATGCTTCTGAACAATGTGCCTTCAGTATATCCAGCAGTCCCAGTAACTGTTTCAATTGTTGATAGACCATGCCTGTCTTTTATTTTTTTAAAGTATGCTTTGAGTTCCTAAAACTAGGATTGGTGGATCTAAAAAGAACAGGTCTATTATCATGAGATTTTATTCATTCATCTGTGGCAGTTTCTGAAGCAGCAATGACTCCAGCCCAGAGAATCTGGGCAACGGTGAAAATTCATGTCAGTAAGATGGGCTACTGGTGAAGGAGACAATTGCAGTCCAGTAAATGGCTTCAAGGTTAGCATGTTAATTCCGTATTAGCAAAAGGACCAGAACTATGCAAGAATGGATGCGTACGTGTCTGCATGCGCCACGTGAGCAAAATGGAGTGTCTGGATATTCCTGGTACATGGCACATTGTTACCATCTTAGAAAATACACTTGCTCCTACATCCACTTGGGATCAGAGAGGTCACAATATGAAAATGCTTGCTCATGTGTGCTACAGTTTGTCCAGTGTATGCCACTAATTTTCTGTCACTAATGAAATCCTAAATTAACCCAACTCCTTGCAGAGAGTTACTGATCTAGACTGCGCCATCTCGGGGAAGTAGTGAATAAGGAACAGCAGCTTCCCAATGGGCAAGACGGGAAAATTTTCAAGCAAATCACCACAAACTGCTCTAGTAGCCTGCCGAGTGGCTAATTACACAACTTGCAATCCGGTTGTGTGTCAATTTGTAGGTTTGTTAAGTGTTGTTCATTAATACAAGTTGAGTGTGGAGTGATTCACCAAAAATAGATGGGTGCCTTGTATTAACCATTGTTGCCAATTACATTGTTCATCAGTTAACTGAACGGAAAGGGAAATCCCAGCTCAAATAACAAAAGCAATGTCCTACTAAAATATTCATTTCTTGTCAATAAACCATAACTATAGTTAACACAACTAGCTGTCGTAATTTAATTCAAGACGCAGAACGCCCCAGATTCAGATCCCTCTCCAAATACTTGAAGACAAAATCTAGGTGAACACTCCTCTGACAGGGAGGTACTTCTGAGGCTGTATACGGCTCTGGTCAGACCCCATTTGGAGTATTGTGAGCAGTTTTGGGCCCTGTATCGAAGGAAGGATGTGCTGGCCTTGGAAAGGGTCCAGGAGAGGTTCACAAGAATGATCCCTGGAATGAAGAACTTGTCGTATGAGGAACGGTTGAGGACTCTGCGTTTGTACTCGTTGGAGTTTAGAACGATGAGGGGGGGATGTTATTGAAAATTACAGGATACTGCGAGACCTGGATAGAGTGGATATGAAGTGGATGTTTCCACGTGTAGGAAAAATTAGAACCAGAGGACACCATCTCAGATTAAAGGGAGGATCCTTTAAAACGGAGACAAGGAGGAATTTCTTCAGCCAGAGGATGGTGAATCTGTGGAATTCTTTGCCGCAGAAGGCTGTAGAGGCCAAATCACTGAGTGTCTTTCAGACAGAGATAGATAGGTTTTGGGTTAATAATGGGATCAAGGGTTATGGGAGAAGCCAGGAGAATGGGGATGAGAAAATATCAGCCATGATGGCGGTGCAGACTCGATGGGCCGAGTGGCTTAATTCTGTTCCTATATCTTATGGTCTTATGGTCAGAGGTCCCATCTTGTGGATAAGTCAGTGACGGCCTACCGTTACAGGCAGGTCACATTTCCTACAACTGCAACTACAATTCAATGGATTCTTTATTAACTTTGGCATGCTTCAGAGTTGTGGAAGATGGTATATAATATACAAGGCTCTCTCCCTTCCTGAGAACATTACAAGAAATGCAGACTTTTCTGATTGTCACGCATTTGATTCATTGTAATACCCTTAAACTCCTATTATGAATATGGGATCAGTACATAAGTTAGCTTTCAGCTGAAAACACTCTTTGCCATGATTAATGAGACTGTTTATGTTTCAAGACTGCAGGCACATGAACTACTTCTCAGATAAGATTCCTCCAAATCAACTTGTTCTTAAGGAACCCATGCTGAATATCTTAACCTGAAACATCTGCAGTTTAAAAAAAAATCATTTTGCGAGAGGAAACAACCTAAATTCGCCCTTTCTTAACTATGAAATGTATTTCATGGGGGCAGCATTGGCCTAGTGGCATTGTCACTGGGCTAGTAATCCAGAGGCCCAAGGACTCTGGAGACCTGGGTTCGAATCCCACCATTGCAGATGGTGAAATCTGAATTAAATAAGAAAAATTACAATGAAAAGTCTAATGATGACCATGGAACCATTGTCGATTGTTGTAGAAACCATTTGCTGTCCTTACCTGATCTGGACTCCAGATCCATAGCAATGCGGTTGACTCTTGCTGCTGCCTCAAGGGCAGTTAGGGATGGGCAATAAATGCCCATTGTGGCCTAATCGACTTGCCCACATCCCATAAAAGAATTTTTAAAACCTCAAGTCCACATTACAGCGATAACAAGACCTTATGTGACTGATCTTTAACTGTTAGGGTAAAGTGCCATTTCAGTACCCTGGACAGAGCACAGCGTACTGGCACTTAGTTTGTAATTGGTTTTTGGTCAACGTTACCCTTGCCTGCTGGTTTTTGATCGAAGATCCTTGGAATGAAGGCCCAGGGAGTACAGTGGCACACACTCAGCAGGTGTTTGCGTCTGTTTGTAAATCGGTGTCCCTGAGTTTAGGAGTGACTGAATGAGGGAGAGAATCGGGGGGGGGGGGGGGGGTCTGTACGTTGGTCAAATTTACATTTCCGCATTGTTCACTGGCCTTCAATTGGCTTGAATCAGCTGGTGACCCCTAATTTGTCAGGCTCCTGAATCGACTTATGAATGGGCCCTTTGGGCTGCAATTGGCTCAGGTTTGTTCCATTGCATATCCAAACCGTACAAGTACCTGCAGATAACGACACACTGGCATTCACCAGCCCCTCCTGTAGATCTGACCTGACACTGTATTCAGCAGGGTGGTCTGGACTTCATGTGATGTAGTGTAATCAAAGTGGAAACCTCCTTAGTGCTACAGACTGCTTGTACTGCACATCGAGCATCTTCTAGACCCTTCTCCCAGAAATTAACAGACGCTTTGAATGTACAATCTAAATTCTGAGAAGCTTCATGGCAGATCAGGCATGATCAAATTGACTGGTGGAACAGGTTCAATGGGATGTATGTCCCCTGTCTGTTCCGATTTTAAAATTCCATCCCTTCTACCATTCATTGGACTATTCAAAGCCTTATTCCCTGCCCTGCAAAACCTTTTTGACCCAAACACATCAACTCATTCACAACAACACAGCATTGGCATGAGGGTTGTGAATTCACACACATACACTGTTACCATAACCTGTAATGAAGCTATCATTCAGCGCACTAGCAGCATCCAATTTAACTGCAGATTGTTAGGTGTTTATTAACGTCACAAATAGATGAGTTGATGTGATGGGCTAGTAAACAATCGCTGTAGAGTTATTTGTGCTCGGAAAAGATACAAAAATGCCACCAGTGCAAGAAAATTTAATTTAATAAATGCGCTTAAATGTTTACTTCCCAGCTGCAATAGAAGTGATAATTATCGAGTGAGGCAGAGGGTTGGAGAAACTATCCTGTCTCAGTTGCAGGGGCCTTCTGTTCACAGCATGATCTGTGTGACTATCTGAATGTGTCACTGTTCTCAGACTTTTCTATTCAATACGATCTTGACAATTTTCTTTTAGCTACATTGGGATCATAGAATCCATTGAATCCCTACAGTGCAGAAGGAGGCCATTTGGCCCATCAAGTCTGAACCGACCCTCTGAAAGAGCACTCTGCCTAGGCCCATGCCCCCAACCCATCCCCATAAACCAGTAACCCCATCTAACCTTTTGAACACTAAGTGGCAATTTAGCATGGCCAATCCACCTATCTTCAGATCTTTGGACTGTGAGAGGAAACTGGAGCACCCAAAGGAAACCCACGCAGACAGGGAGAGAACGTACAAACTCCACACAGTTACCCAAGACTGGAATGGAATCCCGGTCCCTGGCGCTGTGAGACAGCAGTACAAACCACTGTGCCACCCTAATATAATCAAGCAAATAACAATCTTTATAATTAATATCCTTGGATGAGTTGTAATGTAAATATTACTCTACCTTACCCCAGCAAGATGCTGAAATTCAAGCTGCAGCAGACATTTGCTGGGAGCTGCAGTAAAACAAGGCAGGCATGGTAGCACAAGTGGTTAGCACTGTGGCTTCACAGCGCCAGGGTCCCAGGTTCGATTACCCGCTAGGTCACTGTCTGTGCGGAATCTGCACGTTCTCCCAGTGTCTGCGTGGGTTTCTTCCGGGTGCTCCGGTTTCCTCCCACAGGCCAAAGACGTGCAGGTTAGGTGGATTGGCCATGATAAATTGCCCTTAGCGACCAAAAAGGTTAGGAGGGGTTATTGGGTTACGGGTATAGGGTAGAAGTGAAGGCATAAGTGGGTCGGTGCAGACTAGATGGGCCGAATGGCCTCCTTCTCCACTGTATGTTCTATGTATGTAAATATTCACTCAGAATCTGAGACAGCCGACCTCCGGTGGTGATCATGGAATGAGTGGTCACACATTTGGTGATTCCCATTTGAGGTGGAGGTGTTTGGTCCTTTTCACCCAATACAGGGGTTGTTTGCTGGTTCAAAATGCATGAACCGTGAGAGACAGGAATAAGCTGGTTTATGGCTAATCTGGCAAGGAGTATGACGAGCAAGGGGCAGCAGTCTGGCCAGGAGGAATTTTGAAATGTGACACTTGGAAAAGTGGTCACTGGGGCATCGTTTGCTGCCCAATGGTCTATCAGGGGGAGAGGCAGGCACCGGGGTGGTAGAGTTGGGGTGTGCGCAGGGTTGTTTTGATTGTTGTTGCCGCAATTGTTTTTTGTGTTTTTTCTTCTTTGTTATGTATATATCTGAAAATGCTTCCAAAAATATGTTTTTCAAAAGAAGAATAATCTGTGACAGCCAATAGGGAGGTGAGAATGTGATCCCAATTACCTCAATATATGATTCAAAACTAGTTAATCCAGATCAAGTTGAAGTTGAATCCACTTCAAATCCAAAGTCAAATAGGGAGCGTCATAATCCACCCTTGAGTTTCACTATTTGGAGTGGATTCATACCCATGCCACAGAGATTAAAGAATCCATTTACCCTCCTGTAATTTTTATTGATATGAATGGTATTGGTACTAAACATCCATAGCATCCCAAAACACAATTATTTTACTTCTGAATGGCATGGCAACTCAAAATAACTTTGTCTCCGGTAGTGGCCGCTTCAATAAATTGTTTTAGAACTTTGCAACAGTTGCAGATGGGGGAAGGTTTCCAGCTCATCGTACCCACCCATCCACATTTCTTTAATTTTAATTTTTTTTCCCCAATTCATTTTTTTCCAATTAAGGGGCAATTTAGCGTGGCTAATCCACCAACCCTGCAACCCATCCACATTTCTAACAATCTGAACTTCATTTGTTGACAGGGACCTGGTAAGTTCCTCCTTGAAACCCATTTAAGATTTATTTGTATCATCATCTCTGCTAGTTTCAGACATTACCATAAAATGTTTCCCCTGCATGTCCCCTTTCCTCAGTTATAACATAGATAAATATATAGCTCCCTTCACTTAATTTTGTCGCAGCTAAAGGATTTAGAGGGGATGTTGATGCACAGTTATTACTTGATTTTGGTTGCCGCACCTGGAACTCCATGAGTTAATCTACATGGCCTGGGTTTACCCATGGGATTATACTTCAGCGGTTAATATTCACCTAAATGCTTACCAGTCCTCTGAAGCCTTACGTTTGTGTGCAATTTGCACAGACACTCTTCCCCACCCCACTCGGCTCCCTCCAATACCTTGTTTTCTTTACATGTTTTCTTTAAGAGTTTTCTTTACATGTCCAACTCTAGCCAGTGAATTCTGCAGGCTATCTGACTATCAGACAATGCAGCTAAACCCAATCTCTGCATGTACACAGTGCACTTTCCAAGTGAAGGAAGGGGCATAATGGAAGGGGCATTACCTCTGGGGTTTGTCTGAGTCCAGGTGAGACAGTTACTGGACAGCAATAAGGAGCAAAAAATTGAAGATTATTTTATTCCCCCACCTTTTCTCAGGGGCATTGAAACCAACCATTCGTCAGGCGCCAGCCAGGCCAAGACCAAGTAGCTCAGTACAGAGTCAGCTTCAAACCTGGAATCTTTTGGTTAGATTTCATCAGGTGAGCTCACTTATGCATCTTATTCTAACAAACAATTCTGAGATACATGAAGTAAAAACAGGCAGCAAGATGAGAATCTCAAAGCATTTTATTTCCTCTTCTATTGACGTGTTAATAACCTGAGTGGAATGTCTGAAATATCAAGTTCAGCAATTTATTTTAAATGGAACTTGAAGTACCCTGATCAATAACATGGCCAGTCTCAGAGATGCAGCTATCATGATCCTTCTGTTAATTATTGTTAGTTCATGCATTGTCCAACAATCCTCAATTTGGATTATTATCGTGTTGTGCCATGATAGCAAACTATATTGCTATACTTAAGTGAAAAAAATATGTATTTTAACTGGCTGTTACAAAAGTGGGAGAATCGCAATATAACATCAGCAATTCCATGCTCAACAACACTCATCACTCTTGATAGCTGTGTGACTGGCTTAGTTGGCACTGCATCATTTAGAAATATGATGGCAATTTGCATGCCTGCATTTTGTAAATATGAAATACTTGTCCAACAAGGGCTTTTTTTTTAACTTTAAAAAGGGTTTTCAAAATTATGAAACAACTCTAAAACTGGCAGTGATAACCTGAAGTAATCATTTACAATTAGTGATTTTGATGAAGCAAGTTTCAAAAAAGATGCAAACATTGATTTGTAATAGAAAGAAATCAGAACTAAACTAAATGCCAAATCATGAAATTCAGACTGGCACAGAGAAATGGAAGCAAATCAACAACAGGGACTGAATACAATGCCCATGATTTGAGAAATTTCTGCACAATTCCTGTGTGAATGTACTGTCTATGGTTACTGTCAAGGGTCCAAATTTTAAAACCAATCTTAGTCACTAACACTGAGCTCTCTTTAGACAGGAGAAGGAAAGATAAGGAGTTATTAATAACCCAAAGTGAGAATTAAATTCTCCACACTCCTTGCTCAGCTGGGATGTGTTGCCAGTAAGCACTGTGAATAGACTTATCAGAAGTGTTCGCACATAGTCGCTGCAAAGGGCTACAAACACAGAAGACTTTAGATATAACCCTGTTCAGGCATATTTGCAGGAGGCTGGTTGATATTTGGGCTGAGTTATATTATGCGTGATTATCTTGACTTATCAGAATAAAAAAGAAAAAGGTAGGGAACTAAAACATCTTTTAATAAGCAATGGCATTTTAAATTTCCCCCTAGTCTTTTGGTCAACCAGATCCATAAGATGCACTCAACCACAAAGGGCAAACATGTAACCTATTCCTAGGACACCACAATGCCACTAACATGCAGGCATTACCCATTGACAGCCTCAGGAGGGTAACTTAGTCCCTCAAATTCCCCCAACAATTCCATCCCAAGTCAATACCTTCTGTACACATCTCTAAATAAACCAGTCCTAAGTGAACAATCTCTGAAGTGTAGCTAATCATATCACACCAGTCTTCAGGGGATAGTCTCTACATAACACCACTTATCACATGACATCTTTCAGCTGTCTCAGAACTGGTAAGAACAGGGGAAGAGGAGAGAGTGAAAAACCTGGCCAAACTTTTTGAGGAGTTTTTTGAAGGAGAGGAGAAAAATAGCAAGACAAGAGATGAAGGAAAACCAGAATGCAGGATTATCATGAATTGCAAAGGCACATTATTGAAGACAGAATGGTGAGGGGCACAAAATAATTTGAGTTGGAAGGGCAGAGGGTACCTGCTGAAATCTGGGGCTGAAAAAAAGATTGGCGAGGCTCAAAGGACTAAGACCGAGATGGCAGCTAGGATTTTGAAATTAATATGGAAATCAGCAGAAGTTGCCAAGGACAGGAGTAATGAGACTGCAGAACTTTCTATCAAATGTCAACTTTGTCACTGTGACTCAAAGAATGTTGAAGTTGATGCTGAAGATGATGAAAGTATCAGCAGCAGTGGGGATGTCATCTAGGCATTAGACTGAACAATTTCAGAGGTGAAAGCAAAGCTATTTAGCTGTAGACTAAGCAGAAGACCTGGATTGCACACTGTTAGATTCCATCAGAGAGCAACAGTGGACAAATGCAAAATCAACATTTGAGGCACATGATTTGATAGAAGTCAAACAGGATGGCTTCACTCCTGTTCACACGAGCTAAACAAAGTTTAAGCTCGTTCAGGACCCAATGCCTTAAAATCTGTCAGATAGAAAAACGCTAGTTATGTAATTAAAGATGAGACAGAGGGGAGCTCTGGGTAGAAATATGTATTTCTTTATAGTATCGGCCAGAAGTAATATATAAATTACGAATAGGAGAGAACCAGAAATTGAACTTCTGGTAAGATTAGAAATGAATGCTTGGGCATGGGAGGTGGAAAAGTTGTAAAATATGTATTCAATTCATTACAGTAACTTAGAATGGAACCAGAAGAGTGCACTGCTGCTGAGGTGGGCCACAGAGGACTAATTATGCAGGAGAATGAATGGTTAATCGTACACGTCATGGAGAGAGAGAAGCATGAGAATCCCACAATTACGCATATAAGTTGTCAATGACTATTCGGATCAAGAGAATCTGAGTTAGGCTTGGATGGAACCAGACTGGAAGAATTGAAACAGGGAATGGTGGATGAGTTGAGTGAAACCAATAGATCCAAGGGTTTTGGGAAAAGGGAATTTTGGAGAGGGGGGTTCTAAGCTAAGAGGACAGAAGTGTTGATAGGCATTTCAATTTTAAAAGCATGAGCCTTTCTCAGATGAAGATGAAACTGACAAGAGCTGGGTGAAGATGAACAGGTGTTGCAGAGTAGGCAGATGGTTGGGCAGCTGGCGGATAGCATCAATTTTCAAGAAATCTTCACCATTATCTCCTTGCTTCAGGTGTCAGAAGTGAGAATGGAGTAAATGGGGAAGGAAAGTTTGAAGAAGGTCGTTTATTGTGAAAACAACGTTCAGTATTGCCAATGGCCGTTTGCATGAATCTGGAGTAGGAAATTGTTTGACCACAGAGTATCCTCTGTATAACACTTCTAATTATACCCATAGAAACATCTTCTACAAAAACACCTCTAATCACATTACACAGTCTTAAGGGAATATCCTCTACATAACAACTGTAATCATATCACACCAGACTCAAGGGAGTTACCAGCTATTGAATATACGCAGTTGTGACCCATCAGGCCTGAAGAGCATTTTCTAATATTAACCCTTTGATAATTTTATTTTTCTATGCCTAGTGCCATAAGTTATATGAGACTATCTATGCCGTGTTCCTTAACTTCCACAATCAGGTGTCTCTTACAATTGAGCTAGTTATGGTCACTTGAAAAGGAAAGTGTACAAACTAAACAGGCAATATCTAGTCCAAGTTGATGAACGTCAGGCACAGCTGCAACTGTACTTCAAAACCTCTGGACGAGGGAGAAAAAGATTGCCCAGGCAATCGGCGCAGGCTGATGCTGTAATTTTCCTGTGCTGTAATTTTCTTTGTCCTTTGTTCTCAGTGTGCCTACTCTTTGTCACTAACCAGTAACTCCTGATGAAATTGCACATGTACGAATAGGCAGCACAGCATTGTGCTCAGCTGGAAGTGTACCCATCATGGATCAAGCCGCTAACTCTGCCTGCAAAAACCTACACAGGAGCACTCAGGTGTGGTAGCAATAGAAGCCTGACCATGGATTCATACTCCATAGCAGAGTCAAGACCATTGGGGGTAAGAGGAAGAGGGGAGGAGAGAAAAACAGAAGAAAAGAAACATCCACTGTGTTATAAGTAGAAGTTATTACACTCTATAAATGCTCCAAGTTAGAAAGTCTTGCAAAGGAATATTCCAGCAAGCTTTTAGTGAGATACATTAAAGTTTAATTGCAATGGGCAGGAAATGCACTCTGTAATAATAAAAGCCAAGGCTTCTTCAAAAAACTAGATGATTGCAAGCATGCTACAAATGACTTGCTTGAAGACAGAGGTTTGCGTGATGCCATAAACAATGACTGTGCAACTGCACCTGTTAATTATGCCATTTTGACCCACCATTTCTATGCAGTTGGAATTTTTCTATGTCATTTATGCTGGATGTAAAACCGGGAATGTTCCCAGGGGTAATTCACATACCAAAATGGAATTCAAAACCACATCGCATCATCATTCATATTATAGAGATTGAATGTACCCCTCCCATTTGGATTCAAAGTCAGCAACAGTCGATATCTTGACGTCGGCATTGAAACCCTTAACCCCTACTCAGAATTCTGGAGTTGCTCCTACACCATGAGGTGTTATTGGTAAACAGTCAAATAACTACGAGCAATTTTTCATAAATAAACACAGGGTGTTGATCAGATGGCAGAAGTAAATACCCACACAATCCCTATCTTCAGGGAAGGTGGCCATCTTTATACATTTCATATTTTGGGTTCCTCGATCACAATTTGTTTTTCAAATACAGCATAAGAAAAGATCATGCTGCTTCCACTTTTGGTCAGCTTTTTACTAACATCTGAAAAATGTTACCATAGCAATTACAAATTTCTTTCTCAATGGAGTAAGTAAAAGAGTCCTCGAACTGGGCATTTATCCATTGCAACTCAAGTGGTTTTACAGTTTTTTTTATTGAATGGATAAAGTGATTGCCAGGAGTAGAAAAGTTACCATATTCTACCATCAGGATCGACTGACATTATGCCTAATGGTTTGTGTATGCCTTTGTGTATCTCCTAACCTATTAGTATCCCCTAACCTATTAATATCAACTTTTTTTTGTTCCGAGTACAATGGTAGCACATATTGTCAATTTTGCTCTGAGCTGGCTGACAGTGTGGGCCAATTTACGAAATGATTGGGATTGGAATCTGGGGAAAAGTATAAGTCCTGGAGAGACAAAGGACAATTTTGCCAAGTCCCCGGAATACCACAGCAGTGAGTGGGGGGAGCATCTGCAGAGGGACCTTTCAGATTTGGTGTCCTGGATGGGGCCCATCTTCCAGCCACAAAATGTATCTGAAGATCCATCTTCTTTCTCAGGTGGTCCATCTTCCAGCCTTTGAATGCTCCCAGGAATCTACCTTCATTTTCAGGAGATCCGCCTTCTTTCTTCAACAGTGGGTTAATGATGTTGCGGGCCTTTTGAATATGCCACCTGGACACGACAGCGGACTGCGTGCCATCCAGGCCTGACCTGCCACTAAATACAATGTACAATACATGCATGGGTGATAGATGTTGGCATATACAATACACCAGGGTACATCATTAATTATGTCAGGACCAGAAGATTTGGTGTGTTTTCCCGCCAGCCTCCTCAGGGGGAAACACTCCTTGTTCCCGCCCTGGCATGGCTCAAAATGGGAGTATTCTGCCCACATACTTACTTTGGGCATTAACAGTGCAGGACATAACTGAAACAGCAAACTCAATTATTCTTAATGTGAATAAATCATCAATGCCTTGATGCTTCAGGAAACAAAACAAAGTTTGTCTAAATGTAACACCGGAGCCCGCCTGTGCAGCCTGGTCCCGCCGGTTTAATTCACGGCGGCAGGACCGGCATAACAGCAGCGGGACTTCGGCCCATCACGGGCCGGAGAATCGCCGGGGGCCCGCCGACAGGCGCGGCGCAATTCCCACCCCGCACCGAATATCCGGTGCCGGAGAATTCGGCGGCCGGCGTGGGCGGGATTCACACCGGAGAATCCAGCCCAAGGAGTCAGGAATGGCAGATACAGAGTTACATAATGCATTCCATTTTAAATTCTAAACTTAAAGAGGCCACATTGTAATAGTTGAGCACAGCCAGCTGAACAGGGGTAAGCAAACAGGATCAATCTCCACCCAAATCTTATTTTGTACTTGAGATTCCACTAATGCCACAAAACGTTTTTGTTATTTGTTTGCCAAGCAAATTCCAATACCCAAATTCCGATTAAACCATAAACTATGTAAATTCTGGTAATGTCCATTTAATCAAAGGCAATGTATAAGCCAACATCTATCATCCATGCATATCCCACTTTTATAGGGTGATCCTGTTGTTGCCCTGGTTCAATTTGATTTAATTTATAATGTTTTTTTTGGCTGAGTTAATAACCATGTTTCCTCCCGACACATATGTTTTTGGATGTGCTTACCTTCCTCTCCTTGTCACCATACTCGATGCCCAAGGTATCCATGGCACGGACGATGGCCGACAATGACTGAATGGTGTTGCTGTACACTACAGGCTTGTACTGCTTCACATCGTCACCAGAGAATCCATCCTCATGGATAATCCTGGAAGAATATAGTGCAACCGTTACAAGGAAATTGTTCAAATAATCCCAAAACTAGATTGGCAGTCCTGCTACCAATGCTGCCAACATGAAAGTTATCACACTTCCAACAATTACTAAAAACAAATAAATGTAATCTCTCTTTACCCTCTGAATATCCCTTTCAATTTAGATTTTAGAATTTATTCTTTAGGTCCCTGATCATCTTTCCGCAGATTCCACTTGACGGTCCGAAAACTTTTTTTAAAAGTACACGTGCTTTTCCTTTATCTTGTTGATTTTTAACCTCACTAATTAACAATCTCATTCTAGCTCTCCAATATTAACCTTCTTCTCAACCAGTATTGTCCACCACCCACATGCGGCTAATTGGGAATCCAGATGCGGAAAATTGTACTTGATTACTAGGTTATAAAATGTATAATACACATAATCTTTTGGCATGTGATCTCAATGTTTGTTTTCACAAAAGGTGTGCATTTGGACTTTAACCTTTCTGAGCATTTGGTGATAAAATGACAAGACAAAAATTGGAATGTGTGAGTGCTTTTCCATTCTTGTGAGTGCTTTACTTCCTTAGTTACTGACTGGCAGTAGATGTTCGTTAAGCAAATATACACACACAAGAAGTATATTTACCTGTATTGTGTCTGCGTAAAGGGTTTATACTAAAAGTGTATGTCTAAAACCGTCTCACTATGTCCACATCTGAAACTTCAATTGGGCAGTATTCCACTAGATAGTAAATATTACCTTTCCTGTTTTATTCCTTGGTCCTCCCTCCACAGCTGCTCAAGTGCTGCTAATCTCCAAAATTTTCCATAATCTCAGACTTGTTACTAAATACTGGAAGACTATTTTTCCTGATCCCCTTTTAACATATATATCCAGCAACAGTCCTAAAGTGGCCCAGGTTTGTCTGTACGTTTTGAAAGATCCTTCATCAATCCTTTTCTCCATGTAGCTTACAATAATTTACAATCCATTTCCTCTTATTGCTCTGACTGTACAATAGGAATTCTCAAGTTGCTGCTCTGAATATCATGGATTTCCATCCATGCTGATGCAACAATCCCTTTGAGCAAAGTTGAATCCAGTTTTCAAGTAAATGTCAAGTCCTTCCTCATCAGCACACATTTTGTTTTAAACTTGTGCGCATTTCTTGTCTATTCTGCATATTTATTTATTTTGCCCCACTTATCTACGCTGGGTGGAGTACATAGAACATAGAACAGTACAGCACAGAACAGGCCCTTCGGCCCTCAATGTTGTGCCGAGCCATGATCACCCTACTCAAACCCACGTATCCACCCTATACCCGTAACCCAACAACCCCCCCCCCCCTTAACCTTACTTTTTTATTAGGACACTACGGGCAATTTAGCATGGCCAATCCACCTAACCCGCACATCTTTGGACTGTGGGAGGAAACCGGAGCACCCGGAGGAAACCCACGCAGGGGGAGGACGTGCAGACTCCACACAGACAGTGACCCAGCCGGGAATCGAACCTGGGATCCTGGAGCTGTGAAGCATTTATGCTAACCACCATGCTACCGTGTTGCCCCTAAGTAGTTGCACAATATCCACACACAAGGGGGTACATTACTTTGATTAATATACTGGTGCACTTTGATTCTAACCTAGTCCCTATGAGCTGTAGATTATCCATTTTTTCTCGCTATTCGTACTCTTTATATTCTTTATTCTGCCAACGTCACGATGAATGCTGCAATTACTCGCTCATTGATTTTCATCGGCTGTTTTCTTAATACCTCAGCTTTGTCATCATGAATATGCCACTTTTAAAGCTATCTGTCGGCACAGCTCAGCTAGTACTCTCTTGCCTCTGGATCCAGAAGGCTGAGAGTTCAAACCCCACTCCAGGGACTTGAGCACACGATCTAGGCTGAGGGACTGCTGCAGTGGTGGAAGTATTGCTCTTCGAATGAGAGCGTTCAACCTGCTTGTCCCAATGGTTAATGTAGATGTTAAACTCCCACAGTGATAATTCAAAAGGACCAGGGAGTCTGCCACTTGTTCTTGCTTAATTAATACACCAAAAATAGGTGATCTGCTAATTCATGTTGTTGCCTGTTCAAAATGGTCAGCGCATTCACCTCCAGAATTACAAGGCAATTTAAATGGAATGTTTCAGAGAAACATTCTAAGTTCAATGTAAATTCTTCCTTTTTATTAGATATTCTTTCCTCTGTTTCTAATTAAATATTTCTCAATTTTGACCGTGTACAAATTCAGTCCTAATTTCCCAGTCCTCTCTACATTTGCAAAACAGTTACATTTCTCAAAAATTCATTCCAGTTCAAACTTACTCTTTCTTTACAACAACCAAACTACTGAATTGTAAACTTATAAATACTGAAAGTGGCCCAGGTAGTATTAAATTAATTTTTTGCAGCTTAAGCAAAGGTTTCAAGTTACCTGTCGTGTTTATAATTTATCCTAACACCTGTCCTATAGTTCTTTCACTCTCGCTTCAAAGTATTTCATCTGGAATCTCACTCACAGCAGCAGGATCACAATACAAAAAAAGGCCACGTGATTTACCTCAAACATCACTACATAACTAATGAAACATTGTTGCGGAATCTCTGTAAAAAGAAAATCGGCTACCATTCATTTACCCCGAGGAAGATCCCTTGTACAATCTGCGTATGAACGGTAGGCCTAGGCCTACTTACATTATAATAGCTCAAGCCTGGGCTAGCTTTAGGGCCGCTGCGCCTGCTGCAATGGGTGAATCGCGTGAGACACCCAAATCGGGCTCTATGCCAGGTGCAATCTAGATCATGCCCTTGCTGGGCATGATCCAAATGATGATATTTAAATGAGCCATTCGGCTCGCCGCGTTCACACAGCATCTGGAGGTCAACGGCCATGCCTGAAAGACCTCGAGAGGGCACCCTTTCACACTGGTTTTCACAAATATGGACTTGGCGCAACGGCATCTCTGGGGGGTTTTGCAGGTCATCAGAGACCCCAGGATGGTCGGGTACAGTGCAGGTTAGTACCCTGGCACTCCCCCTGGCACTGCCACTCAGGAACCCTGACAGCTCCTGATCACCGCCCTCCCACACCTTGGGCAGAATTCTCCGCTCCCACGCCGGGTGGGAGAATCGCGGGAGGTCCGTTCCCGCATGCGCGGCTGACATCATTAGGCGCGTCGGCCGCGTCATTCTCGGCGCGCTGAGCCTTGATGCCAGCGACAAGGCCCCGCGGCCGAGTTTCCCGGCACAGCCCTCCTAGCCCCCCGGCGGGGGGAGAATAGGGGGCCAGGAGAGGCCTCCGACGCCGTCGTGAACCTCTCCGGGTTTCACGACGGCGTCGGGCCTCTGGGAGAATTCCGCCCCTTGTACCCCAGACACTCGCACGTAACGTCACCTGAACTGGGCACTGGTCTTCTCTCTGGTGCACACGCCCACCCTCTGGTCGCTGAAATGTCCCCGGGAGCGAAGATGGCTACTCCTCGGATCCCCACAGCAGTCCTTCCACCAGCTTCACTTTTTAAAAAGGTGTACTAACCTGCGCCCACGTAACCACTTGCTGGGGAGGTGGTTAGATCATGGGAGGCCATTAGATTGGGGGGGTCGCTCCCGTTAATTGTATGGAAATTGGCCTTAAATGGTGATTATTGGGCATCACTGGCTAGACCGGCATGCATTGTCCATTCCCAATTGCCTTTGATAAGGTGGTGGTGGGAGCTGCCTTCTAGAATCACTGCAGTTAATGTGATGTGGGGGCCCTTAGTGTGGTTAAAAGTGGAGTTCCAGATTTTGGCCTAGCAACAGTGAAGAAACGGTGGTATATGACATAGTTCCATGTCAGGTTTTGCGTGACTTAAAGGGGAACTTTCAAGTGGTGGTGTTCCCACGTGTCTGCTTCCCTTGTCCTTCTAGATGGTTGTGGTCGTGCTGTCTAAAGAGCCTGAATGGGTTTGTGCAGTGCATTTTGTAGATTCTACACACTGCTGCCACTGTGAGTCAGGAGTGGAGGGAGTGAGTGCATGAGGTACTGGTGGGGTGTGCCAATCAAGAGGGGCTGCTTCATCCTGGATGGTATTAAGCTTCTTGAGTGTTGTTGTAGCTTCACTCATTCAGGCAAGTGGAGTGCGTTCCATCGCACTCCCGGTCTGTGCCTTGTAGATGGTGGACAGGCTTTGGGGAGTCAGGAGGTGAATTACTCACCACAGAATTCCCAATCTCTAACTTGCTTTTATAGCCACAGTATTTATATGGTTGGTCCAGTTCAGTTTGTGGTCAATGGTAATGCTCATAATATTGATGGTTATGTGTGGCCATTGAATGTCAAGGGCAAATGGTGAGATTCTCTCTTCTTGGACATGGTACTTGTGAGGCGCAAATATTACTTGCCATTTGGCATGGGGATTGACAGGGTAGATACGGAGATGTATTTCCCTTTTTGGGGAAATCTAAAACACAGGGAAATAGTTTCAAAATAAAGGGACAATCATTTAGGACTGAAATAAGGAAACATTTCCTCCCTCGGTGCCCGGAATTTTCCGGCCATTCTTTTCTGGTACAGTCAGTGGCGAACCCCCGAAGATTTTTGGCTTCTCAAGGGATCAAGGGATAGAGGGAGCAGGCAGGAAAATGAAGTTGAAGCCGTGGATAGGCCATGATGGCAGTTAATGGCAGAGCAAGCTCAACGGGCTGTATGGTTTAATCCTGTTCCTATTTCTTGCATATTTTGCAACTACAGCCCATTATAACTCTTCTCCAACTCTATGTCATTTTCCCTTTTAATTTTTATTTGTACAGTCAACAACTTTAGATAGCTTTGGAAAAATGGCATTGGCTGAGGTGAATACAGAAACTGAAAGAAATTGTACGTGGGCATGACTTTGACCATTTCTGGTTGATAATTCTGATTGAAAAGGATCAGCAAGAAGCGGATCTAGACCCTCAGATGGGAGTTTCAGAATCCTTGAATAGAGGTTTATGGAAAATATGTTTATGATAGTCTTTGAAAGAGTTACTGGCCATGGTTGTCTTCCCATTTGGTGTTTCTGTTGCATATTGAAGCCAGAGGAGTAAATGTTCTGGTACTGCCCACTACAGGAATAGTTGCGGGCAGGACAGAAAATTTGGCGGACCTCTCAAAGATCTGACCTCAGGTGTGAAACTCCAGTCTCAGGGTGGGTGCAACTGGAAAGTCCCACACACTTTTTTCTCAAATATTTGTTTTAACAGCTTGAAAATGAAAGCAGAACGTGACCACCCTGGTGTTCAAAAATTTGACTTTACCTACACAAGTTTATTATCCATCTCTGTCCTCATAAGGCTGTGATTCATCCCAGTTGAAGGCAGCTTTTCCATGTGTGTTTCTTTATGCACATTACTTTCTTGCAAACTTCATTTTAATCAAGGCCCACTGCTTTATACCCAAAAGCTAATTCTTTCCTAAAACCTCTGAACAAGAGAACTCTTAATTCCATCTATTTCTTATTACTCTTACAGCTTTTAAAGCTGCAATCCTGCAGTTGACTAACCTCTGCTTCATGATTCATTTTGCCAATTTTTAATCACATCCTGCTGCACAGATCTAGACTATTCATGTAGGTTTGTCAGTTTTGCAAGGAAAAAAATCCTCTCCTTCAGGATTGTACAGCTGATCTTGGACTTGTATGTCTGGTGAGCTAATGAATAGAACTTTCCACTGATATGTCCTTCCCATAACCCAATCTTCATTATCTTGCAGCGATACTTCACATTAGACCAAGACTTTGAACAGATGCCAGTTGGCTGCTTAGATGGGAAGTGATGTTCTGCAGTTCAAAATGTGACCTGCTCAGTTTGAGCTCAGTTGGGAGATTGGATCTTTTGATTGTCGGATGGGATGCCAGTTGGAGGCAGCAACTTCATGCTTGAGACAGTTCCAATTGGTCATCCAGCCAAACCTTGTGCTTGGTATTCCTTTCAAGATACAAAAAGGCCACTTGAATGCAGACCAAGTGGCACTCAAACATACCAAACTGTGCTTTGTTGAGCGCTTAAAACGGCATCATTCCCCTTCCCTACTTTGTTATCACTTCTTTCACCCAGTTTTTCTGCCCATTTAATGCAGTATTGCTGCTGAAAAGGATCACTGTGTCAGGAATAAATCGGCTGATTGGAAAATATACCAGCCGTTTTAAATTCTCACAATTTAGAACAAGATTTCAAATCTTGAATATTGAACTTTAATTGTGGCTCATTTTGCTCTCACAGGTCAAAGCTCATGGGTGGGATTCTCCGTTCGGGCAGCCTGCCTATGGGGTTTCCCATTGTGGGCAACCCTGCACCTTCGGAAAATCCACGGGCGTGAGTGCACTGCCAGCGAAGCAGAGGATCCCGCCAACGGAGAATCCAGCCCCATGTGTTTATTCCATTCAAGGCCTCAGCAGCATAAGAGTTCATCTTCAAAATAAATGTAAAGCCTACCTTTAGGAAACTCAAGCGATATGAACATTGGGTTCAATACGATCCCATTTGAAAAGTTCCTAAAGTACATAGTCAGCACACGATCTATTCTGAAGTTGTAAAGCTGCATTTTTATATTGAACAATCATATCCTCATGGTCATTTAATACATCACAAATTTTGCTGGAAAAAATATAAATTTTTCCTCAAAGCTTTTTGACTTACACTCATCAGGACATTCACAAGAATACAAGGCAAGGGAAATCAACAAATTTATACTGTATGAGAGTGTGCTGACTAGTCGGCGAGTGGACTCTGATTGGTAGTGGCATTAACATGGAAAATGCACCAGTTAATGGTGACTGATAGTTAACAACCAAGCATGGTTCAAAATTCAAACCATGGCAGCTTGACTCTGATTGGTCAAGGCATTGTCTTGAGGAATGAACCAGCGAATGGCTGTGACTTATTTTGTTTAGCTGAAATGGACGCAATCCATGCACATGTTCTTTCTGCCTGTAAAGAACAGAGCCCTGTGTACTGACATATGTAGCTTCCTGTACATGCAAATGCTCCACACTGCGAGCCTGACTGAAGATCATATCAAACAGTATGTTCCTTTCACTGTTCACAATAGGCAAAGTTCAGACCATACCCAATCAGTCCATACTTGCAATACTCATAACACAGTGTTCAATATTAGATGTGATTCTGAGATTGGGCAACATTTGCTAAATAATCCTTAGTATGCTAACAATTACACTGGCAACCAACTTACAATTGTCAGTAAGGCTCGCAGTGCGGAGCATTTACAGAGCGGATATGTACACACATTGTGCCTTTTTAAGCTAAATAAAATAAGTGACAGCCATTCGCTGGTTCATTTCTCAAGGCAATGTTTTCCCCAGAGTCAAGTATGCCTGGTTTAAATTTCAAGCAATGCTTGGCGGTTAACTGTCAGTCACCACCAACTGGTGCATTCTCCATGACAATACCTTCACCATCAGAATCCACTTACCAACCACTCAGCACTCTCTTTTTATACAGTATAAATTTATTGATTCCCCTTACATCGGTAATCTTGCAATTGTTCTGCTGAGTTCAAGTCAAAAGGTTTTCACAATTAATGTCTCTGTTTCAGCAATACTCAAGTTCTATACAACCAAACGACTACATCATAAGTCATTCTAATCAGTTACAACAGGATTTGATCTATCGCTGAGAAACGTGTGACTGAACAATGGGAAAATCATCAATAGCTCATAATTGTTAGACCCTTAATCCCTCATTCTTCAAGGAAGACAGTCTGGTCACCGCACGGAACAATCTGCAACATTACTGACAATTGCAGATGTATTAACGACAGCAGAAAATACTCGATCAAGTACAATTTTCTACTACTTCTGATTGTTCATTTGGATACTGTCTTGCTCACTTTCATTGGTACACTAATTAATTTACTCCGAGGTGGGCAATAGTGTGCTCATTGCTGTTTGAAGTGTCAGCATGGCCCGGAGAGTACGCTGATATCTCAGACAGGCTCGGGGTCAAGTCCCATTACCAGGCCTCAGTGCAAAAGCACTGCTGACCTTAAATGAACTGAGCTCTGCATGGCCAAAGATGCAATACAGGTGAAATGCTAAGCCAGGACTTTTAAAAAAATCTGTTCAGACGTAACCAAAATCTCACCGAGCTGATCAAAGATGCGCAGAAAGTTTTCTTTGTTTCACTGCCCCCTCACACACCATTCAAAATAGATTGACTGGCCATCTTCGTGATGTTTGCATAGAAATAGGAGTACTGTGTTTGCTGACTGGTTTCCAGACTTGAAATCAGTTAGCTGTCTGTGAGGAACTTTGGGATGTAATAGGGAAACATGATAAGGTACAAACTTTCCTGGTACAAACACTGGATTCCACCAAAGGGAGTCACGTTCTATGGATTACACCTTGAGAAGTTCAATCCAGAAGTACTTCAGTAGCCAACATGCCTTGAATGTGAATCATTAACTTCCTCTCACCAGTGTTCTGTGGAGTAGGTGGAGAGGGAAGTGGACGTTGAGAGTAGGAGTCAATGAGAACAGAAAGAAATCCTCAGGACATTTCTAACGATAGATCCCAGACTGAAAATAAAGCTACCACTTCCCAAACCACCTATGCAAGCATGCACGAAGAAAGGCCAGACCTGCATTTACATTGTGACCTTCACAATTTTTAATTGTCCCAAAGTGTTTTGCAGCTAATTAAGTATGTGAAATGCAGTCTCTATTAGAAACGTAAAAAAAAGCAGCAGCCAAGTTGCACACAGCCAGCCCCCATAAATATCAATATGCTCCTGGAATCATGGCTGACAGCTATTCCCAAATAAATGGCCATGGGTCTCAGGTAAGAGATAAAGATATTGCTTAAGGAGGGTTTATCCTCAATTACACTCTCATTATCTAGGCAAGGCCAAACAAAATGCCTCTGGATGTGAGCCAGTTCCATATTCATGTGTATTTCTTCTGGAAGCTATCCCACAATTCATCAATCTAACTTACCACAGAACAGACTTTATAGAACACAACATGAATAGGAACACAAGCTCCGATTTAATTAGCTGGATTGTTAGTGGATGCAGATCTGGTCTATCTCGTGGATCACATAAAGGGCTTCACACAATTAGTTCTCATGCATTCAGTCAAACTACAGGTCAGTTAGAAGATGCTTATTTGTCACCCTCCCCTCCAGACAGGGAGTTGCATGCTGTAGCAGTAAATCTGCGTTAATAACTCCTCACCCATTAAAGCCTTATCTCTCGGGCCATGACTTCAAGCAAGTTTAATACAGGAAACCATCTTAAATCAAAAGAGCTTAGCTAAGTATTGGCTTTGGGATGATGATCTAAATCACAACTGTGATGATTCCAACTAAGTTGGGTTGTGCGCATTAATGGTGTAGGTGATCTCACCCTGGCAGTGTACAGATGACAGCTGTACCAATTTTTGCCAGCCAAGGTCTGCCCCTAAATTTCACCCTTGGGTTGGGAGGAAAAGAATGAGCAACCCATGGAAATTGATCACAAGGTTAGGGACATAGGTTTCCAACTCATGTCCCATCTTGATCCCTGGAATTGTATACATTCAGGAATCCCAATATGTTTGATTTAAGTGACAGATGCCCCCAAATGCTCATTCATATCTGTGACATTCCACAGTTCAGCTTATTTTATAAACAGGGAATTCCCCAAATTTGTAAATTAAACTCCATGCAATGATATTTGTGAGGATATTACTTTTCCCATTTGACATCAAATCAGTAATAAATTAGGCAAACACAAGCAGTGGGGTTCTCCCGCAATTGGCGGGATGGCCCGATGCCAGCGCCAAGAATGGCGCGAACCACTCCGGCATCGGGCCCACCGGAAGTTGCGGAATCCTCCGCACTTCTGTGGGCTAGGCCGGCGCTGGAGGGGTTGGTGCCAAGCCAACCGGTGCCAAAGGGCTGGTGCGAGTTGGCAGGGGGGTTCTTCTCCGTGCCAGCCATGGCGGAGCCTGACTGAGGATCTCCCACGCCTACCCGAGGACTCCACTAGATGGCCTCCCGCCGTGTGGGACCATGTCCATTTCACTCCAGCGGACTGGCCAGGAACTGACGGCCACTTGGCCCATCGGGGCCCCCGGCCGGCATGGTGTAAACCCCGCCCCCACCCAAAAACCAGCGCCGGAGAATACGGCAGCCGGAGCAGGGGGGGGCGAGATTCACACCCACCCACCCCCCCCGGGGATTCTCCGACCCATCGGGGGGTCGGAGAATCCCGCCCATTATCCAGAATGCTTCTGTACAATCAAAGAGTGAATATTCAAATGCTTGTGGAACATGCTTCCATCGTTCATACTGTCACCTCAAAGTATTATTTGACCTTACTATTTGCTGCTCCTGTTACTTTGATATACCAGCCCTAAATGACAAGGTGGCATTGAACATGTCAATTTCTTATTACTCACCAGTTTCACCATGGACCACTCCTTGTGAATTTAACACAACAGATAGGATTCTCTGTCCATTCATACTGGTGGGATTCTCCGATTCCGCAATAGAGAATGGAGTATTGGCTGAGCACCAAATTCTCCATTCTTGCTGGTAGTGGGATAAATTCAGAATACTGGCCAGGGAGATTTAAATCAAACAGTTATACTCTAAAACTGAAAATAAAATCCATGTATAATTTTAATCGGGGCTGAGACTGTTCTTTATAAGAGACAATGCACATCAAATCAAACAGAGACTGGCTGGATTAAATGATCCATTTCCATGTTGTAATTTCTATGCACTAACTGTCACTCCCACCTCCCTGGCCTATTTATACCAACACAAAAACCTCAAAATTATTTCAGATTAGTCATGATCGCATTGAATGGCAGAGCAGACCCAATGGGCCGAATGGCCAACTTCTGCTCCTACATCTTATGCTAGCAATCCTTTGGTATGAATGCTTACCATATTTGCATCCTCCATGGCTCAGTTGTGAGCAAAAGATCATGGGTGAATGGCCCCACTTCAGAGATTGAGTGATGCCACAGTGCTCAGGGTACAGCACTGTCTTTTGAATGAGATCTTAAATGGAGGCCCAATCTTCCCTTACATGTAAAAATATCATTTGGCATTATTAAAAGAACAAAGGAGTTTGCCCTTGCCGTCACTAAAACAGTGTATGTGGTCATTGGCCTCAATGCTACCTTTAGGTCCTTACTGTGTGAACATTTGTTGCTGGGTTTTCACATTACAGCAGCACCTGTAGTTGGAAAATACTTTATTGATTGTAAAGCACATCGGGCTGTCCTAAAAAGAGCTACAGAAATATAAAAAAGAAAGGGATTTTGAGAAAGGAATTTATGACAGATACACGAGGCATTCATATTACAGAATCTCTCAAATTCTACAGAATCTCTCAAATTAGAGATTAACATCTTCAGCAGACTGTGCATTAGGTCTGAAATGGTTGAGGATAACTCACCGTTTACCCCACTCTCATCAGTAAGTGAAGGTAAAGACGCCATAGCCCCAGATGACCATAGGTTGCTTTCCTCTTTGAGGGGGAGAGCTGACTTGTGGAGATTTAACCTGAGGATCACCACACCCAGGCAAGGGGCAAGGTTTAGAAGGCAGACCTTCATGAATAACCTCAGCCGGTACGGGTATTGAACCTGCGCTGCTGGGCTTGCTCTGCATCACGAACCGGCTGTCCAGCCAAGTGATCTAAACTGCCCCAATCGCACCACAGTA
This sequence comes from Scyliorhinus canicula, assembly GCF_902713615.1. Classification (NCBI taxonomy): domain Eukaryota; kingdom Metazoa; phylum Chordata; class Chondrichthyes; order Carcharhiniformes; family Scyliorhinidae; genus Scyliorhinus; species Scyliorhinus canicula. Next base: position 75,287,011 of record NC_052154.1, on the reverse strand, counting down.
CATACCTCTGTCCTACCCTCTGCAGCATTTGACTGCCTAAAACCTTTAAGTCCATATCGACATTCCCTCCCTGGTCAGGCAGTAGTCACCAACTGCTCCATTTCTTGTGTACATCTGAAGGAATACAGTCTGATGATAAATTAAACAATGGCACAAATTGATGATTATAAGCTGTACTGAGATGACAAATGGTGGCAAACTTACACTTCTGAAGCTCATTTGCAGGGCAGTTATAGCCCTTACACATTCACTCATCATGAATTACTTCACCCTGTCACAGGTGATTATGACACTGTATACAAATCCCACCCTGCAAATCACTTCATGTTGAATACAACCCGATTAAAACACCCGAATCTCAGCCTAGGGTGAAAACAGATGGTTAATACCATCAACAGGAACAATATGGAAAAAGGGTGAAGGCTCGTAAGCACAGCAGTGATATGGAGCAGAAGTGAATGCAGTAGGCTGAGGAGATGAAAATGCTCTGACCTGCAGTTCCAGATCGATGCTCTGGAATTGAAGTCCAGAGACCAAAAATATTTGCCTGAACTCATAAGATCCAAGAAGAAACGGCAACTGTAAATCTCACATAATAATGAAGAACTGGAACCGTTAGCAATCAGTCCGACAAGAAACAGTCTCCCAGATGGTCACAGCGCTCTTTAACCCAAGTTAACGCGATTGATTGCAAATCTTTAATAAACGGTGCTTTTGTAATTGGACCAAACGGCAGTAATTGTTGCATTTAATTCCTAACATTTTTACTACAATGTACACAGCATAGTGAATCTTTACAGTGCTGCTTAAACAAAGCCCTCAGTTAACCCAGCAGATTATATATTGGTTTACTTGCCATCAGGTTAACACTTCGCCAGAAGTGTAGAGGGTACATAGAGCAGTTTAACCTAACCTCTTACTCATGACAGAAGAGTTTATAGAAGAGTTCCCCAGAAAATCTAATGTAAAAAATGATAAACTCTACAAAGAGCAATGCTTCCAGTTTTTCCCCTTTCTAATCTCAGTTTGAAAATATTGGGTATCCATGCTCCAGTTCAAATTGAGTAAACTCAAAGTATGTCTACTTACTGTTTTACTAACTGTGCTGACAATGATAATCCTGTAAAGGTACAGTAATAACATGGCCAATAAAACATTCAGATTTTATTCTAGACAATGAACTGCAGGAACAAAGCAAAAAATAATGCAACTCAAAAACTCTCAGTTTCCTAATCGGGAACTTTAAATATACCTCAGTTTAAATCATCTGTGTAAACATGAAGTAAAATAAATAGGAAGCCTGTATTCTAGGATTTTCAGGGTCCCACACTGGGGAAACTGGTAATGCAAGTTTCAACCCGCGTCAACTCTCCATGGTGGATTTAGCAATTTGATGGCCTAACTGTGCAGGCCTGCCACCTTTGTGCTGACTGACCAGGCAGCCTGACTCACTAATGGAATGTGGGGGGGGTAGACTTGTCATAGGGGCTGGGATTGTCTCCATTGGGCTCCAGCTAATCCTGTACGCCTGAATTTGTAGAGTGGTTCTAACTAGACAAGCAATACCAAACTTCACTTGTATTCCTGTGCATGTTTCGAGGTCCCTCGCCTCGGCTCTACCAACCTGTGACAAAGCTCTGCTAAGTGGGATATGTGCCTGTGCAGCGACAATACAGCTTGGTCTGGATGATCAATTGTGGTTTCCTGAGTGTTAGACACCCAGGTGGTTGACAAAATAAACACATTCCTTGCCACAGAAGACTAGTGATTGTGGGGACAGGGCAATGAGCAATCTGGGGTTTTGATACAGCTCTATTCACTCGTACAGTAATCTATTCTGTTTTCATTCTTCTAGATTTGGATGTGGTCTAAATCATCAATCGATCTGAATGTCCTTTCTCTATGTTAATGCTAAACGCAGAGCATACAGCTTTTTTAAACCAATCCAATTTGGCACAACCTGCTGTCAGTACACTAGACGTCCTGCAAAATGGTCATGTCTACATCAGTTGAGGGCCTGGTGATTTTATTTAGGCCCCATCAAAATTGTAACCATTAACAGAATGGCTGGAATTTTCCAGCCCTCCCCCCGCGTGGTGGGTTTTCCCGTGACGGAGGCTGCTCACCACTGGCTGCTGGCAGGATAAAGTGATTGGTAATGTGCATGACTTGCCTGTCCTTCCACCAAGGAACCTGCAGCGGGGGTCAACTTTGGCAGGGTTGGAAGATCCCACCAGTGGGAAGGGTTGGAAAATCCCAGCATTAGCTTCCTGCACTCATATGAAGTGCACATTTGGTAGGGATATATTTGAGTAAATCCAGTATACTGGTGGTGTGGGTTGGAAAGGATGGTTGATTGCCATTAATTTCAGTTAGGTTTGTGACATTTTGCGGCAGAAAGTGGCCACGGTCATTTGAACCATCGAGCTTCAGCAACATGACACCAGGAACTAGCTGTTGGCCTAGACATTTGCTGGTCTTTTGCATTGGCAGCCAGGTTAAATATGGAGAAGGGAGTTCCGAGGGAGTTTTGTGGTCTGGAAGGAAGAAGCACTGCAGATCTTCCTTATCCCACAAAGTAAAGAAACAAACATATGATGAATGGACTCTTCTGCTTTTGATCCTCCTCCTAGTATACTTGGCAGGTGATATCACAGCAAATTACCTGCTTGGGGCACAGCATGTAATGTCAATGGACTGTTGTCTGCTCATTTAAAGAAAGACCCTGAAGGTTTCAGGCAGGTGCCTTCACCGTCTGCTCATAACAGCAGATTAATAGTAAAGACAGTGGGATTCAGCAGGGACATCAGTGGGTAACTCACCTGGGTGGACTTTAACTGCCTACCTGCCCAGTGGGCTGGGTGGATTAAAATTAACCCCGTGATATTTGTTTACAGTGGAGCCAGGTTTACTACACACCTGTGATTTCAGGGCTACTCTGTGTGGGGAACCAGGTGGCGAGAAGAATTTTGTGACCTACAGTCAGATGCCGAGCTGGTGATTTGTGACGTATGTTTAAAAATCAAGCAGCAATAAGAATTCACCTGTAACGCTGAGCTGACATCTCAAGACCGAACGTGTAAAATCCGCCAATCTCAACCGAGCAAGCTTCCAAAGTTCTTTCGTGATAAAATTGCGCTTTGCTGATTTGCGGCATTACAAAGAAACAGTGCTGGCTCTTGCCTGAGGATACCACCTTTACATTCAGGATTGCGCGTGATGGCAGCAGAGCTGCTTAAAACTCCCTGCAGCGGGGCACATGCAGTGCTGCCGTCTGTATTCACACTGGAGCAGATTAATGGCCCTGTTGTCATTTGCTCAAACACTAATCCACTGATTTATTTGAGTCACACAATATTTAAGCAGAAGTCCAGTGACTGCGGTACTTTCACAGTCCTTGCTGAGTACTGTCATGTTATACTTCATGCAGGCTTTCCTGATGATGAAAACTCCCCGAGAAAATGCGGAGAATAATCTTGTTTGTGGAAATGGACTGCAACTGTTTTCTCCTGAAACACAGACACAAATTGAGTGACTCAAATAGGCTGCATTAAACAAAAGGCCTCCACTGTCTTCACAAGGCCCCAATGACACTATTGCGAAGAAGTGCAGGGGGTGTTCTTGCCAGTGTCCTGGTCAACATTCATCCCTCAAGCAATATCACTGAAACAGCTGATCTAGTTATTCCTCATTGCTGTTTGTGCGAGCTGGCTGTTTGCCAACTGAAAGACTTTCTGAACAAAGTTCTCATTGGTGACCCTGTACGAAATCTGCTGGGATTGCAGTAGGTCTAACCTGTCCCATTTCCAAAATACCCCCCCCCCCCCATGCGGAAATCTTACTGGCTCCTTCTGCCCACTCACTGCATGGACACGGCAGGAGCTGGTGAATCCGCAATGGATATTCCTTCCATCAGTATTAATTATTGCTGCTTCTTGGAGTCACCACGTGGATGGGGGCTGCTATTCTCACAAACCTTCCTGAATTGTTCTGGAGTCTCCTAGAGTTACCAATTATTCTCCCAGATACTCTCAAAATGAATACTGAATGGTAAATGATAACAATCACGTTGTCAGCCTCTCATTCAGCTTTACAGTCTGACCAATGACTGAAAGAATCAAGGCTACACATGCTTGACCTCTCTCACCCATCTTATCAGTGAACCAATGTTGTGAGTGAAGCAGTGAAGCATGTCAGTCCTTAATTCCATTGCATCACATGTTGAAACCTCTGAACATATGTCCAGATTTGGCAACACTGGTGACAACAGAAACTCCCGAGGTGGCAGTAACTGCCCAAAGCTCATCCAACTCCTGGCAGGTGGAAATTGTCCCTCTCTCCAGTCAGCACCAAATGCTTCATGGAAGCCTACACTGGGAGACTTCATTCCAATCTATGGGCATTTCTGTCCCCTTCAGGAGCTTTGTCTCCTTTCATGCTGTTGCTGCAATGTTGGTGAATTGAAATATTTCTCCAGGAAGCCAATAGGGGATTTCCACAGTAGCTTTATTGTAGTGTTAATGTAAGTCTACTGTGACAATAATAAAGATGACGATGTTATTATTATTCATGAAGCAAGACTCAATTGGATGGGTGCAGGGAGCAGGAAGGGGGAAAGAGAGAAGGTTGCAGGGGGCAAGTGAAAATCCTGTCCAAAGGAGGACAACCTCCGAATGCCTTTTCTAGGGAGGTCTCAGTCGCAGGGTTGCAGCTCATTACTGCATTAATGTGCCATGGTGAACAGGACAACTTGTTGAAATCCCGCCCCCCCCCCCCCCCCCCCCCCCCCCCCCCCTCACCCAGGCTCATGGAGGGATCAAACTGAGATCAGGCACTTCCTTTATAATAATAATCTTTATTGTCACAAGTGGGCTTACATTAACACTGCAATGAAGTTGCTGAGAAAGCCCCTGGTCCCCACATTCTGCCGCCTGTTCGGGTACACAGAGGGAGAATTCAGAATGTCCAAATTACCTAACAGCATGTCTTTCGGGACTTGCGGGAGGAAATCGGAGCAGCCGGGAAGAAACACACGCAGACACGCGGAGAACACAGACTCTGCACAGACAGTGATCCAAGCGGGAATCTAACCTGGGACCCTGGTGCTGTGCAGCAACAGAGCTAACCACTGTGCTACCATGCCAGAGGAGCCACACTGGCACAGGGACAGGTGATTTGGAGAACAGAATGAAGTTGGGAATTGGATCTAGATAGTAAGAAATCAAATACCAAGTTTACAAGACATGAAATACAAATCACTAATGTCATGCCTTTTAGCCAGTGAGAAGTCACAACTGGACACACCACTACACGTGGGCAGAGCCTCCTAACCAGTATATGACGTTTCTTTGTATCACTATTAATTATTTTGATGCTATTTTACACTATTCTAAAATCCAGTCATTTAAACGGAAATATATTTTATGAGACATGAGTCGGTTCTTCTTTCAGTAACATTTAATGGCTTCCTATTATTCAGCTTAGTGAACCCAATCTTAACATTGTCTATTGATTACTGGATTTCTACTGATTACTGAAGTCATCCGAAGACATCATCAAATAGATTTGATTAATTATCACATAGGTCTGAGGAAGAGGAAAATTACTTCTCCTGGAACTCAAAATCAGTCTGAGTTATTAAAATATCAATTCACTCCTCTGGTTTAGATCCAAGATGCACCATTGATTCAAACTCATTTTCACTTTATACTAAGTAGCAGGACAAAGACTGTTTATTCCAAGTGAGTTCTCAACCAAACATTTTTGGGGTTTGGGCCTGCACAAACAATGAAAGTTCAGCAGAAGTCTGGTCAATTCAAATCTGAGGCTGGATATGTTTTCCAAATTGGATTGTTTGGTTTGTTCTGACTAACTGATTGGATTACACAAAATATATAAACAGCGTACACATCACAACTTAACTCCAGTTCATCTCCAGGACTGTGCGACGCCAGCCTGGAGTTCAAGCCCAGGACAATGTCTGTCCATCCTGGAGGTCCCGAGTTCACAACCAGAGCAATGTCCTTCCCTCCTGGAGAATGAATTCACGCCCTCTAGCTGTTTCTCTTTTCGTCTTGAAGACTTTGATTTAAGCCCCAATGCTGCTCGTCAGTTCTGCTTTGGTACCACTGGTACGCCTGTATTTGACATCTGCTTCACTCGTTTTCAACCAGCATTTGAGTTTGACATGTCCTAGCTTTAACTTTCACCTTGACATCTCAGTGTATACGTTCAGTACCAGATGGGATGCAAGGGCAATGCTGAAAATGTTCCTTCCCAACAAGTTTTCATTACTCTAAAACAACCCAAAACTGGTGTGAATGCAAATCCAGTTTATGATTCCTATTTATGACTCTCTTGGCTAGGGGTCCAATAAGCCAATATTGTCATTATCAAGCCACCCAGCCCCTGCTGTAGTGAGACTGATCTGTTCTTGATTGGGATTCTAGAGTTGCCTCATTCTTCCAAATGCTGGTCCTATTGTTCCTACCGTGCCCAAGACCCCTGGTACTAGCTGAGGCTCTTGTGCGCCACTCAGTTATTAAAGGTCAAGTGACCTCATTCTAATTGCAATCCTTTGTCCCAGGGAAGGCGCTCCATGGCATCAATCACACAGCTGTGCCGAGTGGATCTGAACTGCGGCAGTAACACTGTGGGGAATGTGCACTAACACGTGGCTCAACCATAATAAAGAAGTGACTTTGTCAACTGGCTCATTCGATCCGCTCCTCTGCTGTCACACAAGATTTATTTATAAGCCTCTCGTAAGCTGCAATAGGAACAAGAGAAAGCTATGTTTCATTTTTTTCTCCCTGTACTGTTCTGCAGCTTACACTGAAAGAGATATTGTCTGTTATTGTAACTTAATCCATGAGCTGACAAGGAGTTGAACAGCAGCACTGAGAGGCAATTCTCTCCAATTGCCCCATCACTTTGTGGATGTTTACCTTCACCTAATGTCTTTCCGCAAAGACATGGCTAAAATCACCTGTACTTAGGCGGTGTGCTGGGATCAAATCTTCCTCCTGGTGCTGCAATGTAGGACCTGGAGCTTTCAACTCTCACAACCTCTCAAACTTTACTTTAAATAAAATGAGTGACACACTTAAAAAGATAGTTGGAAGAGAGTGAAAGCTAACTAACCTCTTCATCCTACAACTTTGTTAGTTGATCTCCTGTGGCATTGCTCACAGAAAGTCAGAATCAAAGTCAGCATTAGGATAGAAGCATTACACCGTGTAAAACACAACATATTGCATTCCTGAAGTTTAAATGGGATTCAGTTTATGGCTAAAGTCTAATTGGTGTTAACACAGCGTAAGTTAGGACAAGTGTCAGTTAAGAAGTTGCTGTTAAGTAAACACCGAGTGAAATCATGCAAGCTTAGTTAAAAGGTGATCCAAGCCCTGGTTTAAACCCTTGGCAGTACGAGGCCAGGACATTTTGATTTGCACGCAGAAATCACCAGGACATTAAAACTGACAAGTTTGCAAAGTTTGAAATTCACATTCCAATATTTCAACAATGTAACTGGAGAAGGGAGTCAGATCTCCCAAAGATAGATCTAGTCTAATTAGAAGCAGGACACAGACACATTTGTCAACGGTACAAGTGAGGACATGTTTGAAGGGATTACTACTATAATTGCAATTAGTAATGGGCAATAAATGCCCTAAATAAATAAATGAGGAAAGAATTAAGATAGATTAGGCATTCAGAATCAAAAGATGCTACAATAACCACTGAAATAGGATTGAAAAGCCAGAGAAAACACTAAAGCAGTGAAGACCAGTAGAAGCGTACTTAAGAGTCTTGTCACACCTACATTGTATACTGAGTGACACAGACTGATACATCAGATATTAGTCCAGATTGTTTCATGATTTTTTTGCACATAACTCCATTATTCTCACTAATAGCATATAAGAAACATGAAATCTTGTTCATTTTAAAAGACCTGCAGAGCTGTGAAGTCTCCACAACAGACACAAACCTTGTTTCTTCCCTTTCACTAAACTACATTACAGTGTGCAAGATGGTCACGCTGAATTCTGTGCCCTTGCAAATGAGGCCCGTGACACTTCAGTGCCCACTGGGATGATTGCAAAATGATTTATTTCTCACTGCCATGTTTTATAGAGGCCTTAACATCGCCATTACTGTTGGTGACCTAAAATGCTCTCTTCTTCTATCCACAGGGAGCCGATTTTAACCCTGACTCCCCAGTGGAACACAGGCAGTGAAAATTACAGCAGTGGTCACCTCCTCCAATCTCAGAGCCTTCCTTTGGGTCAGAATTGTAACCTGTCCTTTACAGCAAACAATGGGGTCCTATTTTATATATGTGGATATCTCCCCAACATCAGAGCTCAACCAACATTTAAATATTTTTTTCTATTTCTGTGTGTAGAAGAGGGCTTCAAGGTCCCCCACAAGCAAACCTTGAGCCTCCCCTATAGCAAACTTCCTTCAGTGGATGCACTCCCAACCCTCCTAATCACTTACCCAATTACATTGGGTCCCCCAGTGGAAATGCCTTCCATTGGAATTCTGCCAGCTAGCTTGCTCACATGGGCCATGAGCTACAATCTCCTGCGTCTTGCGCTGTGGAGGGCCCAGAGTTCAGTGCAGCTCTCGTGCAACTGCAAAACTTCAACTGCAAATTAAAATTGGCAAATTAAAATAGGGTCTGAGCTCCACTGGCATTTGCTGGATTGCTTATGAAGTAATGAGAGAGCAGGTTTTTTGCCATGGACTCTCTTTAGAAAGTTTCTTCTTTATGCCTATCCTTAGCTGTGGGCGGAAACGGCCACAAACCGTTTGATCTATGGAGAAATAAATCAATTTACAGTTCGCATGAGCACCAGTGGGGTTGATCACCTTCGCTCAAAAACAAATCTTAGACGGTGGCTAAAAGAGAAACAGGCTTATGGGTATAGATGCCAAGGCAATAGACCAGAACGTTCAACCCCATTGGCACCTCATTCGCTATGAATTCTGCTGGACTTTCTTCAATCACAGATGAACAAATAGCAACAATGTACATTTTATAGAATCACAGATGGTTACACCACAGAAAGATGCAATTTAGGGCAGCACAGAGGTACAGTGGTTAACACTGCTGCCTACGGCGCTGGGGACCCGGGTTCGATCCCGGCCCCGGGTCACTCTCTGAGTGGAGTTTGCACATTCTCCCTGTGTCTGCGGGGATGTGCAAGGTAAGTGAATTGGCCACACTAAATTTCCCGTTAATTGGAAAAAAAATAATTGGGTACTCTAAATTTATTTTTAAAAAGAAAGATGCCGTTTGGCCCATTGGTCTGTGCCACTCTCCACATGAGCAATCCAGCTATTTCCACTCCTCCAGCCCTTACCCGTGGCCCTGCAAATGTTTTTCCTTCAAGCATTTGCCTAATTCCCTATTGAAAGTCACAATTCAATCTGTCTCCATCATCTTTCCAGTCAGTGCATTCCAGTTTGTAACCACTCATTGCGTGGAAATATTTTCCCCCCCCGTAACCATTGCAACTTTTACCAATCATCTCAAATCGGTTTTCTGGTTCTAGCCCTTTCTGCCAAAGGGGAACGATTTCGCTATCTACATTGTCGAGAGTCTTCACAATTTTGAACACCATCAAATCGCCTCACAACCCTCTCTTCTCTAATGTCACAACCCCAGCTTCTTAATCTATCCTCCGAACTGAAGTCAGTCATCCCTTGAATTATCCCAGTAAATCCTTGCTAAAGTATGGTGCCCAGAACTGGACACAATACCCCAGTTAAGGTTCAACGTAACACCCTTGCTTTTGTGCTCTTTGCCCCAGCCCACAATCCCAGGTCATTTTTAGAAACTTCTCAACCGGCATTGCCAACTTCAACAATTGGCACATATTTACTGCCAAGTCCCTCTCCTCCAACACCTGCTTTAGAATTGTCCTCGAATATTATATTCTTCCTCCTAAAATGTATCCCGTCACAATTCTCTCATTAAATGTCATCTGCCATGTGTCTGTCCATTCCAGCAGCCTGCCTACATCCACTCGAAATTTATTAACTGGTAATAGCCGAGAAGCATGCCAATCATCGAGAGATTCAACCTTGTCAACAGCATGTAGATTCCTGACAGAGAGCTATGGGGAGTGCCTGTATATTCACCAGAATTATATTTGCTGTCTAACGGTGCTAATTTGCAGTTTATACATAACAATAAGGATTATCATTACTGTATGGAAGTAGGTTAACAAACAGTAACACTGTGACTTCCAACACCCTACCAACTTTCGGAGATCATTCCATTTCTCTTAGTCTCTCCTCTCCCCCTCTGGAGGCTGCAGCCTCACGTTCTGTACTGAACAGACAAGTCTGCCATAATAATAATAATCTTTATTGTCAGAAGTAGGCTTACATTAACACTGCAATGAGGTTACTGTGAAAAGTCCCTAGTCGCCACATTCCGCCGCCTGTTCGGCTGCACTGAGGGAGAATTCAGAATGTCCTAATTACCTAACAGCACGTCTTTCGGGACTTGTGGGTGGAAACCGGACCACCCGGAGGAAATTCACGCAGACACAGGGAGAACGCACAGACAGTGACCCAAGCCGGGAATCCAACCTGGAACCTTGGCGCTGTGAAGACATAGTGCTGCTCACTATGTGGACGACTGTACACATCTCGTTCTGTACTTCATGTAACAGTGCTGCAGCAGTGATGACTTGGTGAACCCTGTGCTGTACCATGACCAGTACAGTACATTCATTCAAATTCAGATCATAGGCGGTGTCTTGGAGGGGCACCCGTAGTCCTGGTAAATGTGTACGCGCCCAACTGGATTTCATAAAGAAGACCATGGCGGAAATCCTTGACATCGACACACACCAACTGATCATGGGGGTGGACTTTAACGGTGTACAGGACTCATTGACTGACCGATTAAACCAAAGAACAGGGAAAAAGACAGGTTAGGCTAGAGAAGTGGAAGCATTCATGGAGCAGATGGGAGCAGTGGACCAATGGCGGTTCCTACACTCTGGTAAGAAGGAATTCTCGTTCTTTTCACCGGTGCACAAGGTATAAACCCATATCAGCTTCTTTGCAGTGGGGAAATCGATGATTCCAGACATAGTAAGAGCAGAATACTCCGCGATAGTCACCTCCGACCACGCTCCACATTACATGAATGTGAGGTTGGTGATGGGCCGGGTTCAATGCCCCGCATGGAGGTTGGACACGGACATCTTGGCCGACAAGGTCTTCTGCCAGAAAACATCACAGGCCACAGGCGAGTACATCAGTAACAGCCAGAATGGGAAGTCTCAGCTTTCACATTGTTGGAAGCACTGAAGGCGGTGCTTCGGGGAGAGATTATAGTCTACAAGGTTCGTAGAGACAGGGAAAAGAGGGCGGCTGGACAACAACTGATCGACACCATCCTGGAGTTTACAGAGGTACTCTGAGGCCCTGACCATAGAGCTTCTGGCAGAGAGGAAAAAAATACAAATGGACTTTAACCTGATATCCACCAGGAAGGCAGTGCACCAACTCTGCCAGATACGGGGAACCTTTTGTGAACACAGAGAAAGGCTAGATGCCTGTTGGCACACCAGCTGAGAAAGCAGGCAGCCACGAGGGAGATAGCCCTGTTAAGGATAGCAGAGGTAAACTAGTAGCCTCACCAAAAAGGTCAACCAAGGATTTGAAGCCTTCTACAGGGACTATACATCGCTGAGCCCTCCGACGGGGACTTGGGAATGAACTGGTCCCTTGTTGAACTAGACATGCCAGTCATGGGGGACGATAGGCGGAGAGAGCTGGATGCACCAATAGGACTGGGAGAGGTCATGGAGAGCATCAACTCCATGCAGGCGGTGCGGGGCCAGGACCTGATGGGCTTCTATAAAAGATTTGCACCAGCTCTGGCCCCGCACCTACGGGAGGTGTTCGCAGGCTCGCTAGCAAGGGGCCCCCTGCCTCCGACGCCATCATATCACTGATACCCAAGAAAGACAAGGACCCGACCAGAATACGGATCATAGACCCATTTCACTGCTTAACGTAGATGCAAAAATGCTCGTGAACGTCCTGGCCAAGAAATTGCAAAGACTGTGTACCAGAAGTGGTCACAGAGGACTCGACGGTTTTGTCAAGGGTAGACAGCTAACTGTGAACATCAGACGGCTGCTGAGTGTGATACTAACCCCATCCAGTGACAGAACACCAGAGGTGATCGTCTCCCTGGACGCAGAAAAGGCCTTTGACAGAGTCGGATGGAAGTACCTCATGGAGGTATTGGAATGGATTTGATTAGGGGCGGGGTTCGCCCCCAAGGTAAGCGATCGGACCAACACCACCAGCTCTGAATACTTCCAGTTGCACAGAGGCATCAGACACGGATGCCCACTGTCCCCACTCCTATTCGCCTTGGCAATTGAACCCCTGGCGATCGCTCTGCGATACACAAAAGGCTGGAAGGGTATACGAAGAGGAAGTGGAAAGCACGGAGTCTCACTCTTCGCAGATGATTTGCTCCTCTACATCTAGTACCTGCAGAACGCCAGAAGGAAATCATGAGGCTCCTGGAAGAGTTTGAGGCCTACGTAGGCTACAAACTCAACCTGTGCAATAGTGAGGTATTCCCGGTGAATCCGAATGGGGAAGGGATGGAGCTGGAGAACTAACATTCAAACCAGTCCAAAACAAATTCCACTACCTGGGGATTCAGATAGCCCAAGACTGGACACAGATCCACAAATGGAATCTGACCTGTCTGGCGGGGGAAGATAAAAAGGACCTGCAGAGATGGGATGCACTCCTGCTCTCTCTGACAGGGAGGGTGCAGACAATCAAGATGAACATGCTGCCAAGGTTCCTCTTCATCCTGTTTAGATCCATACCGATCTTCATCCCCAAGACCCTTTACCAAGGAATAGATAAAATTATTGTGGCGTTTGTGTGTGGGTGTGGGGGGGGGAAGAATCCAAAATCCCCCAAAATACACTGCAGAGGAGATGAAACACGGGCGGCCTGGCCCTTCCAAACCTGCAAAACTACCACTGGGCAGCCAACGCTGAAAGAGTGAGGGCATGGATCAGGGAACTGAGCAAAGAATGGGTGAAAATGGAGGAGTCCTCCTGTACAGGAACCACTCTCTGAGCCCTCGCCACGAAAGTGCCCCCTCCCCCCCCCCTCCCACCCCCAGGAAAAATACACATCCAGCCCAGTGGTGGTAACTACATTACAAAAGAGGAACCAGATGAGACAGCACTTTGGCTTAACCGGGGTGTCCACTATGGCCCCGACCTGCGGTAACCACAAATTCCCACCAGTCATGCAGGATCCCACTATTAAGAAGTGGAGACAGGATGGGTGGGACCCTGGCGATTAGGAACTTCTACATGGGGACAGACTTGCAACTCTGGACGGGCTGATGGAAAGAACTGGAGCTACCGAACGGATAGGAGCTCCGACATTTACAAATCAAAAACCTTCTCCGCAAGGAGATGATGAGGTACCCTCGGGCCTTGAGAGACACGATGATGGAGGAACTGCTGGAGGCGCACGGCATGGAGAAAGGGAACTGTGGAGACATTTACAGGTGACTGTTAGAAAGGGCATGGACACCACTAGATGGAGCAGGACAGAAATAGGAGGACGAACTAGGGTTGGAGGTAGAGTGGGGAGAGAAGCACTGAAGAGGGCCAACGTCACCTCCTCCTGCGCAAGGCTAAGGCTCATGCAGTTCAAAGTGGAGCCCAGAGCACACCTAACCAGAACCCGAATGAAAAGGTTCTTCCCACAGGTGGAGGATGTGAGCGGTGCCCGGGAGGCCCGGCTAACCATGCCCGCACGGGCCTGCCCCAGACGTTTTGGGTTCTCGACAGCCTTTTTCGGAGGCGATGTCCAAGGTTGTGGGAGTGAGGATGGAGCTGTGCCCGAGAGTGGCAGTCTTCGGTGTTTCGGACAACCTGATCTTCATATGGGCAAGAGGGTCGACGCCCTTGCTTATGTTTTCCTAATCGCACGATGGAGAATCCTGCTCTGCTGGCGATCTGCAGCACCGCCCACCGCTGCACAGACTTGTTTATTTTGTATTATATAAAATAAAAAATCTGAATAAAAACATTTTTTAAAAAAAATTCAGATCATAGTCCAATGTTGGCAACTTCCAAGGTGAATTTTTCATCCTGAAGGTGGAGATATATAACTCTAGGAAAATCACTATTCTGGGTAATTTTTCAGCAATACTTCCTGATGTGCATGTGTGGGCAGTGGGGCGTGGGGTTGGGGGAAGAGGGGCACGAATGTTGGGGTTTAGATAGAAGCAATTAAGCAGTAACTGTTTCCGCTGACAGGAAAGTTGGTAACCGGCAAATGCACGTTTAAGATAGCCCGCAAATGGACCCGAGAGCTCATGAGCAGATCATTTTTTCATGCAGTGAGTTATGATGATATGGATGCATTGCCTGAAAGGTTGGTGGCAACAGATTCAACAGTAACTTTCAGTAATACATGCATGAGAGTGGGACCAATTAGATAGCTCTACCAAACAGCCACTGCAGGAAAGACAACTTCTTTCTCAGCTGTATCATTCTACGATTTCCACTGATCAGTTAAGCTTGTTTATGGTTAGTTTCTTTTTCCAATGGATGTGGAGTTCTTACAATCCTCCACTACCACCAAATTAATTTGCCAAGAGCTACAACAATTACGTGAATCCCAACATTGAACTCAAGGACAACAGCAGTTACTAATGAAATTATGTAGATTTGTCAGTCATCACTCAAATCTTAATGCATTTCCCCAAAATGAATCTGCCGGTTTAAATTCTTCATGAGTGCACAAAAGATATTTCAATCCAAATTGGCTAGAGGCGAACTGAGCAGTAACTATTTGGGACCTTGTATGATTGACTACTAAACCCCATCAGTTACTTAAGCTGCTATCTCAGTTAATTTTATGTTGAAATATAACAGGGGAAGCACAGTGGTACAGTGGTTAGCACTACTGCCTCACAGCGCCTGGGACACAGGTTCGATTCTGGCCTTGGGGGACTGTGTGGAGTTTGCACATTCTCTCCATGTCTGTGTGGGTTTCCTCCGGGTGTTTCTGTTCCCCCCATTGTCCAAAGATGTAGATTAGGTGGATTAGCCAAGTTATATTGCCCTTAATGTTCAAACAAAAAGGTTAGGTGGGGTTACGGGGATAGGGCGAGGATGTGGGCCTGGGGTACTCCTTTGGAGGATCAGCACAGACTCGATGGGTTGAATGGCCTCCTTCTGCACTGTAGGGATTCAATGAATTACAGACAGGATGAAAGGAAAAGGTTCAGAAAATGACAAAAAAACTTTTTAAAATTGCATTTATATAGAGCATTTCACAACCTCAGGACTTCCCAAGACATTTAACCAGCATGGGACCATCTTCGAGATGTAGACATTGTTGCAATGCAGGAGACACATCTGCTCATTTACACAGCAAGGTCAGAAAGAAATGAAATGACCAAACAATATATTTCAAGTGCTGGCTGAGGTTTAGATATTGGCCAGAACACTAGCAAAACTCCCCTACTCGTCTTTAAATGGTGCCATGCGATCTTTTACGTTCACCTTAAAGAGCATTCCAAGTCTCAGTTTAATGTCTTGTCATAAAGACAGCTGGTGGGTTTATTTGGCCCTTTCCATTGGCGGGATCTTCCACTCCTGCCCAAAGTCGACCCCCTACGTGGGTTCTCCGGTGCCAGGGTGGGCAAGCCATGCAAATTGCCTTTGACTTCAGTGGGACTGGAAGATCCCGCCGGTGGTCAATGGCATGCCGCCCCGGCATGGAAAAACCCGCCCGTGGTGGGGTATCTCAGCCAGCATCTCTGACAGTGGAGCATTCCTTCAATACGGCACAAAGTATCAACCTAGATTGTGCTCAAGTCCGAGAGTCACAAGGTCAAAATTGAAAAATACATAATATGGAAGAATCACTCAAAAGCTGTTCCATTGAGTAATGGATGATTAATATTGGCGGAGGTTCCTGAGTTGCTTGAGTGCACTGCTCTAGCACCAGAATCAAGCCAGACTGAGATACTTCAACAGGCCGATCTTTAAGAACTAAACTTAGTCAGTACTAAACCCTTCCTCTTGCTGCATTATTCATTCAATCCTCCAACTAATCAACAGGAATGTTTCACAATCATTCATTATTCGGAATGGGTCACGATGCCCTCACTTACAAAATGCCTTCTGTGTTGCCATGACATTCCCTTTTCATGGCAGAATAATATAACTAGGATGGCCCGAATATTTCAGCACTCAGTACAGGAATAAGAAAAAACTTATAGCAATTAAACAATGAGTGGAAGACTTAGACAAGAGATGAGTAGAGAGCTTTTATCCATGTTAATTGAAATACTGGGCAGAGGTTTTTTCCCTTACTCTTCGTTGAACTACAATGATCATTCTGCAGAATATGGATACTGGTGACATTCCAGAGAGGACACAACTATAGGTGGGAATTGAAATCAAATATAATTATGTTTATGGTCAATTCAGGTAAACCACGCGAGTGGGCCTACAGTCGGAGGACCTTCCAGATACACACAGGGCTCTGCATGTATTCTTTCTTCCAGAACTAGAATGAGACAACCCATTTCTTTCACTGACTTACAACTAGCAAATCAAGCTCAGGGTTTTTCCACACCAACCCCTTATTACACCTACAGAACGTGGTTGATATGGTTCAGTGTCAAATTTTAGTTGATTATGCTCCTGTGTGACACTGTGGTATATGTTACCACTTTAAAGGTGCCACAAACTTATATCTCCCTGGCCACCATTTCTAATTCTGCCAGTTATCTGAAGTTGAGCCAAACTGCTCACAGCCTTCGTGTTGCCTTTGACCAGGTGGTGAGTTGCCGATCACACATGTGCAACACGACCAAGATTGCTTATTTCCACCTCCGTGACACTAGCTTCTGACTCTGCCTCAACCAATCTGCTGTTGAACCTCCCATCCATACCTTCTTTTTTAAATTTAGAGTATCCAATTCATTTTTCTCCAATTAAGGGGCAATGTAACATGGCCAATCCACCTACCCTGCACATCTTTTGGGTTGTGGGGCAAAACCCACGCAAACCCGTCCATACCTTTGTTACCTGGGCAGCAGATTATTTGGGGCAGCACGGTAGCATGGTGGTTAGCATAAATGCTTCACAGCTCCAGGGTCCCAGGTTCGATTCCCGGCTGGGTCACTGTCTGTGCGGAGTCTGCACGTCCTCCCCGTGTGTGCGTGGGTTTCCTCCGGGTGCTCCGGTTTCCTCCCACAGTCCAAAGATGTGCGGGTTAGGTGGATTGGCCATGCTAAATTGCCCGTAGTGTCCTAAAAAGTAAGGTAAGGGGGGGGTTGTTGGGTTACGGGTACAGGGTGGATATGTGGGTTTGAGTAGGGTGATCATTGCTCGGCACAACATCGAGGGCCGAAGGGCCTGTTCTGTGCTGTACTGTTCTATGTTCTATTATTCCTGGCTATCCTCCCATCTGCCACCTTTCATAAACCCAAACTAATTCAAAATTCAGCTCTCCAGGAATGGAGGGGTTGGAGCAGTTGGGGACATGTTTATAGAGGGGACGTTTGCCGGTTTTGAAGATAGGTTGGGTAAATTCCAACTTCTAAAGACTAATCTATTTTGGTTTTCTCAGTAAAATACATATTTTTAAAGATTCTGCTGTCCATATTGTAACTCATATTGTAACTCACTCCAAATTTCGTCAACCTCTTTGTAAGTTCTTACAATCCGAGAACCTTCCTCCAGTTCTGGTCATTTCAGCATTTAAATCGCTCCACCATCAGTGGCTGAAGTTTCAGGTGTCGCGGACCCAAACTCTCAAATTCCCACCCTAAACCTGTACCACTCTTTCTTTCCCTCCTCCTTTGATGTTCCTTAAAATCTAGCCTTTTGACCAAGCTTCTGGTCATCTGTCCTGATACCTCCTCCTGTGGTTTGGTGTCAATGTGTTTTTAATTCTTGTTAAATGCAATGGGTTGTTCTGTTATATTAAAAGGCACTATATAAATGCAAGTAGTTGTTATCCTGATTCAAGCGAGGAGATAGAGAAGGAAAGATGGAGGCACTTCACTGCTATTACAGTGGATCTCAACCCAGCATTTCAACAAGCCCCAACTCCATTGTTCCACGCAGGTGTAAGAGCCTCCAGAGCCGTGCATTCCATCTAACTCAGATGGAAGACAAAACCTGCATTTCAGTCACTGTACCATCCTCAAAATTCTGTTAGAGAGGATTGAGGCCAGAATAAAATAAAAAAGGGCAGCACAGTGGCGCAGTGGGTTAGCCCTGTTGCCTCATGGCGCCGAGGTCCCAGGTTCAATACCGGCTCTGGGTCACTGTCCGTGTGGATTTTGCACATTCTCCCCGTGTTTGCGTGGGTTTCGCCCCCACAACCCAAAGATGTGCGTGCTAGGTGGATTGGCCACGCTAAGTTGCCCCTTAATTGGAAAAAATGAATTGGGTACTCTAAATTTATTTTAAAAAAGAATAAAACAAAAAATTTCATCCGATGAAGAAGCACCAATACAAAGAGCCATCTGCAGCAACATGGTTGTCTTGCATTTGAAGGAATAAATTGGGAATTGTCCTTTTAAAATGCTTATTTTAAAATGTTGTTCTTGGCAAGATGAGAGATATTTAATGTCGGGCAATGACAGTTGCTTTTCAGGACTCACTGTGATATATTGTTTGATGGCAGAGTTTTTAGGGGAAGGCTCATGTGTTCTCTGATATTCCTGCACTCATCGTGGTTTATTTGAGTGGCAAGGTCCTGCTGTTTGTTGACTTACAAGAACAAAAACGGCTGAAATATATTGCCACAGTGACAATCGCTCCTTGCCATACCTCTCTCGAACTCAGTGTGGTTCCTGCTGTAAACACAGGCTGCTTCTAATCACATATTTTCACATCATTCATTCAGTTGGTCAGAGGATTTTAACCAGATCTCAATTTGTAAAAATTGCTGGTGCAGCAGCCTCAGTTTTCAGTAAGACTACCACTTATGTGTTGTGTGAGGGGAAAGTAACTGACATACCGATCTCTCACACACAGATTGAATGACAGAGAAAATACCACAAGTAGCGGTTTTCACTTCAGTATTTACCTGTTGTCTTCAATAAACTCTTGGCTGAAGAATTGTCAAAGAAGACGTAAGGAACTTACAGCAAAGAAACACGCCATTCGGCCCAACTGGTCAATGCTAGTGTTTTTCTCCACACGAGCCTCCTCTCACTCTGCTTGTTTCATTTAATCCTAGCAATGTACCTTTCTAGTCCTTCCTGTTTCCTGGAAACTATTTTAATTGTCAGAGACATTGAACTCTCTTCTCCAGTTACATTGCCAAAATATTTGAGGTTTAGAATATGAACAGTGGGAGAATATTGACATTAGGCATAGGGCTTAAATTTCAATCTCTTTACAGTTGTCAAATTTGATTTTGCATTGACTTTTTCCCCTGGGAGTTAAAATCTCCAAGACTTAATGCTGCCAGGATTTCCAACTCCACAAGTGCCTTGCCCATTCCTTTTACTGCACCTCTCACCTTGTTGAATTCTCCTTCGGTTCAGCCATGTGGACTTGGATTTATCCCCAGCCTTTCATGACTTCAGAATGTCCCAATGTGCTTTACAAAGTGCTGCTGATGCAATGTAAAAGCAGGACCTCTCTCTTTCCCCACCCTTCAACCGACCTCTGACTTTCTACCCAAACGATAGAGCCTCGGTGATTAAGACCAAGTTAGTAGAGGGAAAGGAGCAGAAACAAGCAGCAGAATAGTGGGGAGTGACATGTCGACCTTCGAGCACTGAAAACCTCAGGTCAGGGTTATTACATTAAACTGCATCTCGTATTCAATGCTTTTGTCACTTCATATGTGCCACATCATAACTTTAACATTAAGTCCTCGACATCACAGGTACATACGTGAAAATCACTGACAACTGATCGGATCAAATATCATATTCAATGGATAGCAACAAGTTGCAAATGAACAGCATTTTAAAAAAACATTTCAGTCTGCCATTTTAGCATTCCCACAAACTAAGGGAAATAAAGGTTTGTAAAATACTAAGACGCAGAGGGCTGCACGGTGGCCTCACAGCCAGGCACCTGGCCTTGGGTAATCGTCTGTGTGGAGTTTGCACGTTCCCCCCATGTCTGCATGGGTTTCCTCCAGGTGCCCCGGTTACCTCCCACAGTCCAAAGATGTGCAAGTTAGGTGGATTAGCCATGATAAATTGCCCCTTAATGTCCAACGGGTGGGTGGGGTTATGGGGACAGGATGGGGGACTTGGCCTGGGTGGGGTGCTCTTTTAGAGGGTCGGTGCAGACTCGATGGGACGCATGGCCTCCTTATGCACTGCAGGAATTCTATGATTCTACATAATTAACAAGAATATGGTTGAAATATCCTGCACACTAATAATGTGTGTTTTAAATGGCTGCAATTGCCTCACGGCGCTGAGGTCCCAGGTTTGATCCCGACTCTGGGTCACTGTCCGTGTGGAGTTTGCACATTCTCCTCGTGTCTGCGTGGGTTACGCCCCCACAACCCAAAAATGTTCAGAGTAGGTGGATTGGCCACACTAAATTGCCCCGTAATTGGAAAAAATTATTGGGTAATCTAAATTTATAACAAAAAAAATAAAATAAATGGCTGCGATAATGTTAGACCAGCAGAGACTAATGCCCAAGTAAAAAGCCACATCCTGCAGTTTATAGGATTTTCTATCATTCCTGTTTGAACACGCTTACCAAATTTCAGGCAATAGTTTCCCGCATGTGCTGTCTGTATTCTTTTCTTATTTTAGATATGAATTTTGCTGGTGAGTCAGTTTAAATGATTGATTGAGTTTTACCTGTTTTAAACATTGGAATGCCACCTGGACAATAGAAATTCATACTTTTTGGCTCAGTTGTAACCAAGGCTTAAAAAGAAACTAGAATTTGTAAACAAAAGTGGGAAGAGTAGAAACCGAACTACTGATTAGAGGTTTACTATCAGGCAAAGCACAACCATACGTAAACTGAAAACTCGATGGTTTGGCCAAGGCGCAAGAGGGAGCTCTTCAACTTGGAGAGTTAGTTTGCATTTAGTGTTTTTCAGGAACCCAGTGCTAAATCAGTTGAGTTAACATGCAAATAAATGCCTTCTGGTAACATCTGGATACTCTGGACAGCGGTGATCGATAAATGCAATGCAGGATATTGAGTTTATTCCACAGATCCTTATAACTAACTTGTGACTTGATACATTTTAGTTTTGAGGTATATTCAGTCTTAAAATCACGTTAGTATCCCATTGCCCTGCATTATATAAATTTTTCATTTTTGCAAAGCACATATGGCCATTGTAGGGAATCATGAAAAATAATGTCTCATGAGAATGATTATCCGACCGTAACTATACTGTTCTTCAGTGGTATTTCTAATCAAGAATACCATCCACGCGCAAATGGAAGTGTGTAATCTCCATTCTCTCCAAGACTGGCTGCTCCAGATTTTTCTGATGCAGGAGTAAATATTAATCCCCTGTGTTCACTGAAAGGTTTGACAGCCTGACAAATAGCAAAAACAGGGTTTCACCTCAACACAATCTGGTCTTCCTCTCAGAAACAACCAAGAAGAATCACTCTGCAATAAAAATTAATACACAAAGATAGAAGCTCTTCTCTGCAGCTTGGAGAGACTGCCACTCGGCTGAAAATTTTAAGGTGGCTTCACTCATGAATTAGACTGATGCGAAAGAAACTTTTTTGGTTAAGTATAAAGATTTATAAATAGGTGTGTACCAAGATTCTCTAGCCAGTCTGTTATTGTGGCTTAGCCTCTCCTTTTTAGGGTTCCAAAGAAGCAAAGGAAAATGAACAATGTCGTATCTATTGTTTAATATTGGACCTTCCCAGCATTCCAGTACTTGGTTAGCCTTCAATGTTGCCTTGCAGTACTGATCACAAATATTTAGAGGCTTACGCAATCCAACACCTGAATCTCTTTCTCGATCTACAGAGCCAGATCAGAGCCTTGCACGGTATAATACATGCTTGGTATTAGCTCAAACCCATGTGTGTAAAGCTACATCTTTTCTGCATTAAATAGCTACAAGATTCAAGCCCTTTCCTCATAAAGCATCTCGATCTGATTCTAATCTTTCCCCCTCATCCAAGGATTGAATACCTGCACAAGTTTTGGCACTATCCATAAGCTTGTTGACTGTTCCCCCGATGCCTTCATGCAGATCATTAATGTGGATAGAGAAGGGCTGGTCTTGTGCATAACCGAGTGAATGCCTAAATCATTCAATTACACAGTGAGATAGCAGGCTGTCAGGTTAATACATATACACCACCTACACGGGTTCCATTGTATTGTGATACTTTTGAGTCAACATTGTTAAAATGCTAAATTAATGAAGTAACAAAACACTGTTAACACAGCCTACACCTTACGCGTGGTTGAAAAGTATTTTGAATGTCACCCTTTGCCTTTCTCCTCCTATGATCTGTGAACAATATTCTGTTTATATAGTCTGTTTTTCAACTCTCAGATCATGCCATTAAACTCCGGTCATTTCAACAGTCACTTCAATGCTAACCACTGGAAGAAAATGGTTCTATGTAGGGTTTATGAAGCCTGACTATGAAATCCTCCCTATTTTCACTGAGAGGGTTTATGGGGGCTATTTCATAGAATCATAGAATTTATAGTGCAGAAGGAGGCCATTCGGCCCATCAAGTCTGCATCGGCCCTTGGAAAGAGCACCCTACTCAAGTACACACCTCCTCCATCCCATCCCCTTAACCCAGTAACCAAAATTAACCTTTTTTTTGGACACTAAGGGCAATTTAGCATAGCCAATCCACCTAATAAGCTCATCTTTGGACTGTGGGAGGAAACCGTAGCACCCGGAGGAAACCAACGCAGACACGGGGAGAACGTGCAGACTCCACACAGACAGTGACCAAAGCCAGGAATCGAACCTGGGACCCTTGGGCTGTGAAGCAACTGTGCTAACCACGATGCTACTGTGCTGCCCTAAATTTGAACCTAACTTGGGGGAAATTGACAGGATTGAATTAGTCACTTGTTTTATACTCTTGCCTGCTTTTTACTTTCCATCTGCCTTCAATCTGATCCCATTTCCCTGTTTGGTGGGTCAGGTTAAAATGATCCCCGTAATGATTTCACAAACCAAGATTCAAGGGTAGTTTCAGGTCTTGGTTAAATTCATAAAAAGTACCTTGTATTTGTGTGCCGACCATTAGAAATCCAAACTGTCTTTTGTCACCTAACTGATGTTACCTGCACAATTCTGAGTAAACCGGGACGCACCTTTGGGAGGTTTGAACCACACTTTATATCACTTTATATAACAGGAATGTTCAGGAAATGCAGCAGAGAATGCCCAGTCCTGGGTCACCTGATGCTGCAAGTAAAACACTCTCTCAGCTGAAAATATTATCTGTAATGCTACAAAAGGCTCAAGACTGATTGTAAGGACTTGCACAATTCAATATGGGCAAATTTGATCAATAAATGCAACGATGTTGAGCAGAATATTTTCTCGTAAGAAAATGTAATTTACCAGATAGTTAGCAATCTCACCCCACTGACTACTGCCAATATGACATCCATCACCACAGTCAGAAGCTGATAAAATTGATACTGCTGGTCCATTTATGGGGCATTTAT
Organism: Scyliorhinus canicula; assembly: GCF_902713615.1. NCBI lineage: Eukaryota > Metazoa > Chordata > Chondrichthyes > Carcharhiniformes > Scyliorhinidae > Scyliorhinus > Scyliorhinus canicula. Next base: position 75,263,273 of record NC_052154.1, on the reverse strand, counting down.
CCAGACGGAGTCTAAGTTAGAAGGATAATGGAAACCCAAAGACCTAAAATCTGGACGAACTCCCCTCAGTGTTTACTACTGCCTGGACCAAGTCAGGAAATGTGGATTGATACAAAAGATCTTTGTGAATTTTACAAAAATCTGCACAAAGTAAAAAGTGAGTGATATTTGGTGCAATGACCCAGACTGTTCAAAAATTTCAGAATGAAAAGGGATCCTAAAAAAATGATCCTTATCCCTTAACAGGACTTTTATTTGTGAAATGTTCTAATAAATTCAAAACAACTTCAGAAACAATTGGCAACACTAATCCTTTCAAAGCCGTACCATATGGACCAGCTCATCAGTAAGTCACATCAACTATTAACTTAAACGCTAGGATCGCATGTCCTGGATTTTACCAGATAAGTTCTAGGCATCATTAACTTGAACTGACTTGAATCCACAAAAGGACAGTTCCTTCATGTATAGAGGTCATTTTCCAAGTTTCTGGCTAACGTAAGCTGATTTTAACATTTTAAAGTTGGCTAGATGAACACAAACTTGCATTTATTTAACAGCTTGTATTTACATCACACCTTTACTGTTGTAAACAGTCACAAGGTGCTACATCAGAGCAATCTTCAAAACAAAAATTTGACACTACGCCATAAAAGGAGACATTAAGTGAGGGGACCAACCGTTCAAACAAAAAGGTTGATTTTAAAAGTGGCTTAAAGGAGGAGGTGAGAGAGCTAGAAGTATATGGGGATCTAGTGTGGGCATTGAAGAGGGCAGGCCAAAGCACAGCAAGATGGCTAGCTCCCTGTTAGGAGCATTAATGCCCAAACCAAACTGGCACAGTTGTGCCCTCTGCCCTGCACCTTTTAACACAAGAAAACTTCCCAAAGAGCATCATAAAAAGTATTAGACAATTTGGCATTGAACCAATGGTGATTAGTTACCCTGCCTAGTATCTTTATTTGGGTTGGTGTGAATTTTTGTCCAATTGCAACCTCTGTTCGTCAATTCTTCCCAAATAAAGTTTCAACAAAGAGGTACGTTTTCATTAGGATCTTAAAAGATGGAAGAGATTATTAAGGCAAACGCAGCTTAGAGAGAAATAATTCCAGAATTTAGGAGATAGGTGGTTGAAAGCACAGTAGCCAATGCGGAGCAAAGGGAATTTAGGGTGGAGAGTGCACAAAAGGCTGAGGTTGAAGAAATGTAGAGCTATGACGTTTGCAGAGTTCGAGGGTGCTGGAGTAGCAGGGAGGAATGATTTGAACACAAGGATGAGCATTTTAAATTTGAAGTATTGATGAACTGGATGCCATTGTAGGTTAGCAAGCAGAAGGATTAAGGGTAAGCAAGACCTGGTGGGAGTTAGAATACAGGCAGGGGTGTCAGATTAGTTCAGATTTACAGGGGATAGACTGGGGATAAATTGAGAGACTGACTTGCAAAGTATTGGAATAGACAAAGTCAGAAGTTAAACAGAGGCATGGGTAAGGATTTCAATGATAGTTGGAGTGAGGCATTGGAAGGGATCGGCAACGTTGCAAAGGTTGGAGTTAGAGAGAGTGGGATGTCAGAAGATCAGCTTCAAAGTGGGTGCTGAGATTACATAAAGAACAATTCAATCTAAGGCAGTAGCCTAGAATGGGATGCAGCTGAGTTTGTAGTGGGGGTTAAATACAATGGGGGTCAAATACAATGGCTTCAGTCTTTCAATGTCAAATCTGGAGTAAATTGCACTCATCCAGGACTGGATGTTGGATAACTAGTCTGATAACACACAAGCAATGAAAGGGTGACAGTTAGGAGGTGAGGCAACATTGCGAGTCATTAGCAGACATAGATGCTGATCTTACACCTTTGAATGATGTCAAGGTAGGGCAGCTCATGGTTGCACAATAGAGGGTGCAAGTAGGGGTACCAGGGGAAAAGGGTCCATTACAGGAGATTATCTTGCTGTGGCTAGACAGGTAAGAACAGAACCAGGTGGGGCAGCGTCATCCAGCTTGAAAATGGAGCAGTGGTGTTGGAACTCCCTGCACTTGTTGCAAGTCAGGGTGGAGAAGTGAAGCGAGGTGGTGGGGGCGTTTACGGGCATGTTTGATAATGAAGAAGACACTGGGGTAAGCAACTAAATGCACTCTATGGAATGTATTAGGTTTGTTTATTTCTTTGGGTATCAAGGAGTATCATATTCTCAATTGCCTCACTCTTTGGCTGCACTGGGACAAGTGAATGGCTTTGTGAGCTGCACTGTCAGTTATTTTATGACAAATTTAACAGTTGATGTGTGACATTCATGGGGCTAATTCTATATTGTCAGCACACCAACTGTAAAATCTCATGGTTCCTTGAGCAGGATCTGCTCCTTTAAATAGTTGTTAATTCAATGTTAGATGTATTTGTTAGCAAGGTTTCACAGTAAACTAATGAAGACGGGCTTTTAAATGGGTTTTGCATTTCAACCCTTTTTTCGAGAAAATAGAAGCTGGCTTTTGCATCCAGTGTTTCTTCTCGAGCAAACTAGTTTTGAGGAGCTGGCAGCAGAGACTCTCAGCCTACAGTGGCTAAAGCACAGTTCGAGTAGAAGCTCAATATAACTCCTTCAAGGTGAGTTTCAGCAGTAAGTAATTTAAACCAAGAGCATTGAATGCTGAAATAGACCAAATGTGAACTCTGAGAACAAAATTCGCCCTTTAAAGCTGGAAACCATTGCACACTGGAACTCTCAAAGGTAGGACGTTGGAACAAACAAGGAAAATATTCCCATTCTTGGCAATTACATGAATCTGACAGCACTCTTCTGAATAATTTCATCCTCACAAAGAAGCTGCACTCTTCTCAATTTCATCTTTCAGTTGGCATTGCTGCTCACACTTTATTCCGTCAACAAAATATATGCCCATTTGCTATTCGCCAAATCACAATAGTCACCGCCAAGAATGCCAAAGGAATGACAGGGCTCCTTTGAACTGGGGCTAGTTAGGGAATTGAAGTCCAAAAGGTAAGTGTACAACACAAACAATACCATCTTGTACTGCACTCTGTGCTACTCTAGAAGGCGGGCAAGCATCACACTTTCCATCACCATCATTATGTACATGTCATATTCAATGAAGCAAAATTAGAGCATGTCTCTGTGGATTGGTTTCTCGTGATGCTGGGTCCCAGAGAGGCCTCGGATTTGCAAAATAAGGTTGTTTTGTCAAGGCAAGCACCAGCTGTGGCTGTCTGCCCACACCATGCTCACACCACCAACACACCCAATCCTAATATGTGCCCCACTGCCACCAATACATCTGTTTGCAACATTATACACCCAGTCCTAACCTGTGTCCCAATGCCCCATTGTGCCACATCACCAAAATATCAGTTGTTCTAAAAATAAAGAGGTCAGGGTACTAAAGGATATGGACCAAAATTTGGTAAATGAAGTTGCGCCAAATGTCCAGATCTACCAGAATCTAACTGAATGGTAGAGCAGTAAGGTGTGACCTGGGGTTCCAACATAACTAAGACTTGCCACGTATTTTTGCACCGCACTTAGCCCTGAATTCTGCCACCAGGAGGTCACGCCAACGTGCAACCTGAGGTAACCTAGTGCTTTGCAGGGGTGGGAAATACCTTTGGGAGTTTGCCATGAGCTTTGCTTCCATTTCAGATTAAACCAAAACTCACTTTAATCAGGGAGTGTAACAGGCTTGGCTTCATGTTACAGCCTAACTTAACAGTAAAGGACTTTGTATAAGCTACAAATGCCAAAGACAATTAAATGTCCCCCACCCAGCCTTATGGCGATCTTCCCCCAGCAGCCCCCGCCCCCCCCCCCCCCCCCCAACTATTTTTAAAGCTTTTTGTCGCCTAGCATTTCTGTGACTAAAAGAAACTGGGCTGACGATTGTCATAAGGTATCACGGTACAGTAATCCCAGAAATAAGGTCACAGGTGACTTCATTTGTGCTTTGAAATGAAAGCAAACTGTCAATTTGAGGGATTTTCATATTTAGAGCAAATGCGTTGGATTGTCAAACCATGAGTATCTATTATTAGGACGATGATTGATCCAAGATAGGAGTCAAAACGCTGCTCTCAAAGATGCTTCCTGATTAATATTCAATATCTCGATGACTAATCACACAATACGCACAACATGGGCTTTCCATTTATACACTACAGCCTGTACAAATACTTAAGCATTTGCACAATAAAATAACAGACTGTAATTTGTAGCTATTTTGAACTTGTTTATCAGCTAATGAGGGGTGACCATTTTGTAATAAAGTAGCAGCGTTCTTGTGACAGATTTATTGCAATATTTTTCTTCTCAAAACACAATATTTCACAACTACTTGCATGAAAATAGGTCACAATTGCAAATACGTGACAAGCTCAACTGGTGCCAAAATTCAGGCAATAGCAATTTGGTTTCAGAGCCTTATTTTGACTTTTGTTCAAGGAAATCCTCTTTGGTGTGTAAATGTAGAATGACTTTTCGGGGAGGGAAACTAATCATCAGTACTCGATCTGACCCAAGATGTGAGGCTGGAGTCTCACGTTACGCGGTGAGATCTTAACTGCCCTCAGAATTGGCCCAGCTGCATCAAGGGCAACTCGGGATGCTGGGCATCCCAGCGGCACACACATCCTGAGAAATAATTTACAATAATGTCCGGCATGTGCTAACTTCAGCAGCATCTGATGGACAAGGATTAATACGGGAGGAAAGCAGAGGTTTTGGGCTATGACTTAGGGATTTGACTGCTCCAATAATACCTCACAGAGATCGTCGAACGTTGTTTCAGCAGCAAATATATTTAAAACACCAATATACAAAGATGGCATACACCATGTCTGTACTTGGAAAAACAAGACAATGCCACCTCCTCTTTTCGGTACTGTTTGTCAGGGCTCGGCAAGGCGAGGAATGCCGATGCTGAGGAATCCAATTTTGGCACCAGTGTAAGCATTCAGCACTTCCGGGTCAGCTATAGCACAGGTCAAACACAGAAGAGCTCTCTCTGTCAGCCATGGCTCAGTGGGGAGGGGGTACGCTTACCTCCAAGTCAGAGGGTCATGTGTTCCAAACGCTCTCTAGACACTCAAAAACATGATATCAGCTGACACATCTGCCCAGTCTTGGTGGTATGCTGTACTAGTGGAAGGGTTGCCTTTCAGTTAAGATGCTAAACTGCTTGTTCGGTGGAAGATCTTACACCTCCATCTGAAGTGCAGAGCAGCTTCCCTACTACCCGGGCAAATATTTATCTTTCACCAACCCCACTAAAACACATTATCTAGTTACTTATCGTAGTGCTGCTTGAGGGTGCTTGAATGCAAACTGCTGGCTCAAAACAGGGACTATCTCCAGAGAGCACTTTTTGACTGCAAATTCCCTTAGGGTGACCCCAGGCCATGAAAGCTACCACGTAAATGCTAGTTTCTATTGGTTTCCTCAATGTGTCAAGCATTTGAGATTTGTACCATCATTCCATTTCTCAAATCAGCTTAAACACAGAATTTGATATCAAATTGTGGCTGGTTTTCTGCTGTGTTCACACTAGAACCTGAATTGAGTTTGTCCAGATCCACTGGAGGTAGGATTTGTGGAACAGCTGATGGAGGAGATATTTGTTCAGTCAGTTGGAATTGAACTTGGGGGCCCCCAGAGGTGAAATTGATATTATCAGTACCCTCCAGGGTGCATCTCCCAGTTTAATTGGAGGCTCAACAATACTATCTTGTCTGAAAGTCTATTGCACACTTTACTTTCATCGGCAGCTTGAAAGTAATTTCCAGATTGTGCTTGCTGTGGAGAACTGTTAATTTCACCTCACCTAGAATACTGGCCTCAAAAATAGACACTCTGAGACATGACAGTGCCTTGCAGATACCAACCAGCAGTGTTAATTTCAATTACAAAAAAACCTAGCAGAAAATCAGGAGCTCTCTTCCCTGAAAAGACGATGGAGCTTATGACAAGCTAAGACTGCAAATTGAAAGATTTTAGTCAAATAAGAGCATCAAGGAAAACGGAGCAAAGGTAAAAACAAACAGGTTTGACGAGTAGACCCGCCATAATGTCAGGTTGAAGAGGCTGCATGGTTTACTCCAATAAAAGATGGATCCTCAGTTTATCAGGTGTACTCTTTCCACAAATCATCTACTATCCACTCCAGTGTGGACTCTGCACACTAATTTATGGGAGAAAGAAGGGAGATTCCAGAATATCCTCACAAGCCATTATCCAACCATGGCCATGCACCCTCCACAAACCAACCACGGCAGCAATTCCTCTTGTAATCTTCAATTCCCTCTCCGAACAAAATGGGCTGGATTCTCCGTCGGCAGCATGCTCCATTTTGCCTGTAGCTCGGGGGTTTCCTGACGGCGGGGGGCTGCCCCACAATCGGAAACCCCATTGACCGGATGGCGTAACGGAGCTTCCCGCCGGCAGGGTAAAACAGAAATGTGGCGCGGAGGGGCAGAGAATCCAGCCCAATATTCTTCCAGCTCTTATATGAAAATGTGAATCCACACAGAATCTACAGCTTTTGCTTACTGGTTGCTTCATAAACCAGTCATTCTGAAGATGAATGTGATCCAACTCATCACTATTCTTACTTGTCTTTTCTAGTTCAACGCTCAGAGACCAGGTCAAAAAGCCTCTCAACAGCTCCATCATAGCACAATTTTAACAATTCATAAAATTTACAGTGTAGAAGGAGGCCATTCGACCCATCGAGTTTACACCACTCCTGAAAGAGCACCCTACCTAAGCCCACACCTCCAACCTATCCCCGTAATCCAGAAACCCCGCTTAGCTTTTGGACACTACAGGGCAATTTAGCATGACCAATGCACCTAACGCGCACATCTTTGGACTGTGGGAGGAAACCGGAGCACCCGGACGAAACCCACGCACACACAGGGAGAATGTACAGACTCCGCAGAGACAGTGACCCAAGCCGGGAATCGAACCTGGGTCCCTGGCTCTGTAAAGCATCAGTGTAAACTACTGTGCCTCCTTGTGGGGGCAAATGGCAAATCATCTGTAGTGTCCCACCCAAACCTGATGGGAAATGGCAACAGACTGGCAATCAGGAGCAGGTTGTGAGGTGTCCTATTGCTGTCAATAATAACGCCAGAAAGTCATAGGCAGGCTGGGGTTCTGTGGTTAGACAAGGAGAACTTCTAGTTTATATGTTATCTGCACACTTTGGTTTGAAATGTGGGTAAGATCCAATGGTGTCCCACAGTGGCTTCAGCTCTCACTTATGCCTCCAATACACACCAATGAGCAAACCCTGGCACCTTACCTTGGCAGATGGGCTAAACTAAGTGAGGGTATAGTCCACTTTGTCTGCTGTAGATGGGGGACATTGCAAGAGGTCTGGAATGATTGGAGAGGCAGTACCCTCGTAACTAAATAATGGCTTTGATGGCAGGCGCCAGAAAAATGTGTTAACCATCCAGAGCACTCTGCTGGTGAGGTAGACTTATAGCCAGTCACTTAGAATCATAGAATTTACAGTGTAGAAGGAGGCCATTCAGCCCATCGAGTCTGCACTGGCCCTTGGAAAGAGCACCCTACTTTAAAAAAATATATTTTTTATTCTCCTTTTTCACATTTTCTCCCAAATTTACACCCAACAATAAATAATAATCAGTAAAGAATGTAATGTCAATCCCCATATCAATAACAATGATCCCATCCTCCCACCAAACCCCAGACATTAGCCCGCATGTTAACACAAACAAATGACAAAAAGGAATCAGGAATCACCCATAATCACCATTAACACAGACAGTCCCCCTCCCTACAACCCTCCCAGCCCCTATCCCCCCTAATGTTCGATGTGATCCAATTCTCGAAAATGCATAATGAATAACGCCCATGAATTGTAGAATCCCTCCATCCTTCCCCTCAGTTCAAATTTGACCTTTTCAAGTGTCAAGAATTCCAGCAGGTCCCCCCGCCACGTCAGGGCACAGGGTGGAGAGGTTGATCTCCACCCTAACAGTATCTGCCTTCGGGTGATCAACGAGACAAAGGCTACAACATCTGCCTCCGTGCCCGTTTCCAACCCCGGCTGGTCCGACACCCCGAATATGGCCTCCCGGGGGCTGGGGTCCAGTTTCACGTGCACCACTTTAGAGATTACCCTAAACATCTCTTTCCAGTAATCCTCCAGCTTTGGACAGGACCAAAACATATGAACGTGGTTTGCGGGGCCCCACCCGCAACGTTCACATACATCTTCTACCCCCTCAAAGAGCCGGTTCATCCTCGCCCTTGTACGGTGCACTCTATACACTACCTTCAGCTGTATCAGCCCCAACCTCGCACATGAGGTGGAAGCGTTCACCCTCCGGAGCACCTCACACCAGAATCCCTCCAAGAGCACCATACTTAAGCCAATGCCTCCACCTTATCCCTGTAACCCAGTAACCCCACCTAACCTTTTGGACACGGAGGGGCAATTTAGCATGGCTAATCCACCTGACCTGTACATCTTTGGACTTAGCAATTAAATCTAGTGACAGAAATGCTGCTATTTACAGGAAAAACATTTTGTGCGACATTGCATCCAAGCCTCGGCAAGAGGAAGGAATCTGAAGGAGAATGTTAATAAATCTCCTCTATTGAAGAGTCAGACTAGGTAGTGATATTCTGGGTACCAATGCAAGCCAGGACACCAGACTGAAGAAGCTGGCAAAACATCAACTAAAAGGTAGTTTATTCCTGTCAAGGCTCTTTACCCTTCTTCTGTCAGTTGGCATTCATGACCTTCCCACTGTATGACGGTTACTGTCAGAGATTGTGAATGACTGTCTGCTTTGTAGGTGACATTGAATATTGTCATGCATCATTTCTATTGGAAAGCTCCCTCAAACCACCTCACAAGGATATTAAGCTGATAATTATCCACAAAATGCATAACAATTTTGCCGTTGATAATACTACGTCTTCTCCTATTCTACCACAGAATGACATATGCACAGTTGAAAATGTTTACAGTTTATTGTTGAAAATGATCTTGATTATTGGATAGAATCTGAAAGAAATCTGATCTTCAGTCTGTCGAAGTCTCATCTGGCCCTGGACAGCAATTGTGATGAAATATAATAGTACAAGCCCTTAGAATTTCTTAGTATACCAGCTTGCCTGGGAAATGATTACCTCACAGTTTGTGGATGGAAATCCCGATCAGAAGGAGCTTCTCCAGTGTAGAGAATACCCCCTGATCCATTGCTGCAAAGAGGGGCGATCGCTTAGAAATGCAAGGCATTCTGTAAAAGCAAGATGCAGTTGGGCAACATTCAGGCAGCTGAGACCTGACCATCGTGGTAGGGGTTGGAGGTGTAGAGAGATTGTGTATTCATGGTGAAGAGAGGATTAGCGCCAGGAAATTGGAAACTTTTAAAAGAAATGGAGAGCATTAGAAGAGTCATGGCTGTACGCGGGGCGTGACTAAGGTCAAAAAAGGAGGCGAAGAAGGTAGAAAAGCTGAGACATTTAGATGGGAATTCTAGAGCTTGCCAGCTGAAGGCACAGTCAGCACTGGTAAAGAGACTAAAGTTGAATGTGCCCTACGGGCTAGAGGTGGAGCAGCACAAATACTGGAGGGTTGTAGGGCTGGCGGTTAGGAAAATATGGAAGGCGATGTCACAAAGGGACTTGAAAACAAAGAATGAAGATTTTAAAATGGAGGTGTTGCTGGATTGAGAGCATCAATTTTGAAAGGAACTTGCTTCTGCCCCCAAACTTGCCCCTTCATGAAATAAAACAGCCCAGGACATCAGAGAGTAACTTCAGAACTATCGCTGCACACCATTCCTGATCAAAAACAATTTTCACTTTTCTTCAAATTATAGAAAACAATGTGTAGAAAAGGAAAGATTGGAGACCACCAGTCAGTATACCACCAGGGCAGCACGGTAGCATGGTGGTTAGCATAAATGCTTCACAGCTCCAGGGTCCCAGGTTCGATTCCCGGCTGGGTCACTGTCTGTGCGGAGTCTGCACGCCCTCCCCGTGTGTGCGTGGGTTTCCTCCGGGTGCTTCGGTTTCCTCCCACAGTCCAAAGATGTGCGGGTTAGGTGGATTGGCCATGCTAAATTGCCCGTAGTGTCCTAAAAAGTAAGTTTGGGGGGGGGGGGTTGTTGGGTTACTGGTATAGGGTGGATACGTGGGTTTGAGTAGGGTGATCATTGCTCGGCACAACATCGAGGGCCGAAGGGCCTGTTCTGTGCTGTACTGTTCTATGTTCTATATATAACACATCATAACGGGTTATTTACAAACGGTATTGACAAGAGTCTTTCATTGTAGTATCATGTTTTGCTCTAGGATCTATTCTGGTTGCAAATGTCCATGCTCTGGCCCAAGATCCACATGCTCCATTCTTATTGGGCGGTGGGGTCACATGAACCCATGACACTGAACCTGATCACACACTAAATGAAAGACAACTCCAAATCTGCGTTGGCACCCATCCAGGGGGAAATCCTACCTTTCATTCATGCAAAGATTCATTCAACAGGCCACACAACCAGATTTGCAGGAACAGTTAGGTCCAGCAGGCCATGAGATAAGATGTGCCTATATGTACATTCGAAAAGGAAAACTTTGGAGGGCTAATCGGGAAAGAGCAGGTGAGTAGGACTAATTAATTATTCTTTCAAAAAGAGCTGGTGCAGGTACAATGGGCTAAATGGTCTCCTTATGATGTAACATTCAATAATTATAAATTAAATTGCGCCACAATTTGCACACAGTAATATACTAGTTCTAAATCACAGGAATTAACTCAGTTGAAAAAGCATACCAAAGATAATCAACATTCCTCATCCTTGTGTTCAAATTTGTGACTACAACATTCCTCTATCTAAACTTCCTCAAGTTGATACAGAACTCAGTTCCTCCTGTGATGCACCCCAGTTTCCTTCATCGCAGCAATTTTGCTATGCCTCCAGCCCTCCAGGCCCTATGCTCTGGAATTTCCCGACAGAGGTTTAAGTGACTCCTTAAAACCTATCTCCATGACCAAACTTTCAGTCAGCCAGCCTTATTTGGCTCAGTGTCCATTTTTGTCTGAGCAAGCTCCTGAGAAGCGCTTTGGGATATTTTAATATGTTCAAGGTGTCTTCTAAATGGATGTTGTTGCTTCAGTGTCAGGGGGGAATTTAGAGACACCATGGGTGAGGCAGCCAATTGATAGATACGAGACCTGCTAAATTTGAATATGGTTTCTAACCTGGCTTGCCGTCTTCAAGCCCTTCAGTTAGCAATCAATACTTGAGAACCTGCTACTACACTGGCGAGGGATCCGGGTATGTTACTGTGGTGGGTTTCATGGGAGGATTGTTTTAAATATTTTGGGTAAGATGAGGCAAGGAGGGAGGCGGCTCGTGTGGAGCATAAACACCAGCTTAGAACTGCTGGGTCAGATGGCCTCTTTTTGTGTTGCAAGAACAATGTAACATTAGAACAAATTGGTTACTTGAAATTCTCAGTTGGACTATTTGCTCATACGATAACATGTATTTTGCAGTTGGTGAATTTTAACATTAGAGTACAGAGCTTTAAAATCAAAGATATAGGGAAGATTGTCCTTTGGAGTTATGCTAGTGAACTTCAGTGGGCTGTTGTTGAAATTCTGTCCTGCCAACTCCCCAACACATTTGCTGGCCCTTCAGGGATTTCCTACCAGTAATAGGGTGGAGTATTCATTATGTCTGCCCAAATCCAGATGGACATATTAAACACAATTGCAAATATCAGGAATACTTTATGCAACAAATTTGCCACAATATACTCCACCACTCCCACCACCCATTTCTGGCACACAATGTTGCAATGTTAGTATGACAGATACGCTGTCTATGTTAGTACACTTTCAAATTAAAACTTTGTCAGCCAATCTAGGGAAGAGGCCAAGCTCCAGAAACTGCCAACAGCGATCACACTCCCCACCACCCAGGGCAGGAATCCCACAAGGCGGCAGTCAAGAATATTACACCAAATTTGACCCCAGGAAATTGCTCCTATCAGGGTCAGTCCCACTGAAGTTGTTGCTGTTGGAGCTGGGAGGAAATTGGCTTCAGAATATCACTGTTGTACGCCACAAGATTGAAGTCAGTAAGCTACCTATAAAGGGTCAAACAGCTAATCTGTATAATTTGAAGACAAAGAGTGACGTTTTTATATCACAATATACTCAGGTTCCACCCAGTGCAGCCAGTCCAGATTGGAGAGAGAATCATTCATTGCCTTTTGGTTTTAGTTCCTTCTGTTTTTAGTAAGGAAATCAAATTGTTAACATTGGCTCAATAAGTAGCATTATTGAACTGCAGTCAGCAAAATCCTGAACGGCGTTAACAAGGTGGGCATGGAAATTGTGTTTCCTCTTGTGGGTGAGTCCGGAGCTAGGCGGCACTGTCATAAAATTAGGGGTCACCCTTTTAGGACAGAGATGAGAAGAATTTATTTCTCTCATAGGGTTGTCCGACTTTGGAACTCTGCCTCGGAGTTGGGTGGAAGTGGGGTCATTGAATATGTTGGAAGGTGGACGTAGATAGATTTGTGTTTGGCAAGGGAATGAAAGGCTAATTGGGGGAACGGGAACGTGGAATTCGAAACACAAACTGATCAGCCATGATCTTAATGAATGGTGGATCAGGTTAGTGGGGCCGAATGGCCTATGCCTATTTCATATGTTAACATGCAAGGTGTGGTTTCAAGTCCCACTCCAGAGCATGAGTACTAAACCTCTCACACTGTCAGAGGTTTAGTTAAACGGAGGTTCCATCTGCCCTTGTTGGAGTATATCTATCCCTCTATTTAACATCATTCAAAATGATTGCAAAGCACTTTAGGATGTTGTGAAGTAGTGGAAGGCACTATATAAGAGCAAGTTCTTTTTTCTTGTCTGAGAAATCAGAATTAATTTACTTTCTTTACAGCAAGCACATGATTTGAAGGGATTCCGTGGAGCTTTATCTCAGTGTGGTTGATGGCCAAATTACAAAATCAAAATGGCCTCCATATTTAGCATAATACTCTACACTGGCAATGAAGAGTTGAACTGTGACACTGCGTGACACAAATTGTACTTGGTATTCATTATTGGGTTAATAGCTTACTTGGGGCATTTGCATTAGCAAGAACTAATGCCATTGGCAATTGATTTCTAAAATTATCACACTGTATCTTTTACCATGTAATCACCACCCTGGTTTCTACACAGGGAGTGTGAATCACCAGACTCTCATTCAAGGCTGACCCTTCAGCCTAGCGCTTAAATATACCCATCATAGATGTGATTCGTTTCATCAATTCTGTCTGCCACCATTAAGTGGGTGCCTCATGATGAAGAAGCATTGCACTTCAACCACCAGGGCAAACAAAGAACACTTCAGCACTTTGAATTGGTGCTCAATGCAGCTCTGATAGAAGTCTGCACAGCATCTGCTCACCTTGTCTCCAATAAATCACAAGCCAACTCAAGTGATTGAGGTTTCATTGGGCTTTTAATCACAATTACCTTGGAATGGTAAGTGAAAGCAGATTTGTACCCATGAGTTTCTACATGGCAACATGCTGATCTCACTGAGGATTAGTCAGTGAGGGGAAAGTTCCACAAAGAATGGTGAAGGAGGGAACAAATCATTACACTGTTTTCTCCCCTGCATCTGACACCAGCGCTGGAATTTTTTAAAAAACTCAGAGCTTCTTCAAGACTCAGTGACTGAAGTGAGGAACAGGCCATTAGGAACCACGCAAATTCCAGATCCAACTCTAAACGCAGATGGGCACACCGAGTCTTTTGGATTTTCAACCAGGTTCTTGCTCCTGTCCATGATCCAGAGGCCCTTGTAAAAAGTGTACAGTGTGGATAATGAATAAGGACAAGATCAAACTGCACTGGGTTATCCACGATCACAACAGCTAACGGTTCAAATCTCGCTCCACAGATTTCAGCACAAAAGCTCGGCCAACATCCCAGTGCCATACTGACAGGGTGATGCACAACTGAAGGTGGCATCTCTCACATAAGATTTAAACTGGGGCTCCGGTTGACCTCTCAGGTGGATGTATCAGATCCCATGGTGCTATTTCAACGAGGGCAAGTCCTGACCAGCATGTATCCCTCAATTGATACAACTAAAAAGAAAAGGAGCTTTATACTTTGTCTCTTTGCTGTTTGTGGATCCTTGCTGTGAAGATGGCTGCCAGGTTCCTACATTACAACAGTGACTGTACTTCAAGAAATACTTTACCAAGTGTAAATCGCTTTGAGACGTTCAGAGGTCATGGAAGTCACTACAGAAAAGTCTTGTTCAAAAAAACATATAAAGAAACACTATTTCACTGTAACGTGCCAAATGCTATTGCGCAATGTGTTTACAAATGGTGACACGAGGATTGTGAAATCATGGCAATTCCTCAGACAACCAGCCAGAATTAAACTGATAATGGAGTTAAACATAGTTTCAATGAAGGTAGGAGGTGGAGTCAGGATGAGCTGAAATCAGAGACAATAATGTTGCTTTGTTTTGCAACTCAGCTGAAGCTGGGAAATAACAGCCTTCAAGCTCTGCCGAGTGGAATTACCTTGCCCACGATGGATTATGGATAGTGCACACCAGGTAAAATAAAACAAGCATTTGGTGCCACATTTTGCACGTGGTACATACCAGTTATCAATTGTCTTAACATCTTTACTATCTGTATTTCTCTTCTATAGCCCACAGATATCAGTAAAATGGTGCATGTTGGTGTCCTGTAATAGGAATATTAGGAACAATATTATCAATACTGTGTTGTGACCCTTATATGGCTAAAAATTTGACATTAAATTAAAAAGAAAGATGTTCTTTTATGATGAAAACAGGGTGTGAAATGTGAAATTGGATCAGTTTATGTGCAGTATAAATAGGATTAAAATCCTTACTGAATTTTAAGATGGAGGCTGAAGTTAGGCTGCCTCCAGAAAAATTGGCCTGCGCGCAGATCTTGAAATTCAGCCAATTAGGAGAGCTCAGGGGGCCTCTGGCAAAAATGGGAGCAATGAACATAAATAAACCATGACCATGAGATATAGCCAACCTGGGTGCACTGTGTGTGTCAGCACCTCAGAAAGTTGCTTGCCTGATGGGACTGTCTGCTGGATATGTTAATCTATGATGGTTAACAGACCAGAGAATACAGAAATTCAATTACTCCGATTGCTGAACCATTAATGCAAGATTTTTGCCGATAGACAGGAACATCCTGCCATTAACAACTATCTCCACAAGGCACAAGATAAGCTGTGTACTCAGATTGTCTGTGAACTTCAGCAGCACAGCTGTAACTCAAAAATCATTCACATGCCATAGACAGCAGTTCTGATTACTCAGATTTAATTCTACATTTGACCTCAGAACTGATACTTCATAATGCTTTCCGAATGTCTACAAAAGATGACTATTTCCATTCTGAGAAGCGATTTTTAAAAAGAATTGCTTGTGAACTCAGTCGAATACAGCTAACCTCATAGCTTCTGCCTCAAACTGCCTCCATGTATTGATCCAATTGTAAATAAATCAGAATATTACTGTTAACCTGGGCAACTTTGACGATGTGGTATTATCTGCCTGCCCAATAAAAGGTGAAGATGTTGGGAGCTTCATGAGGTATCCAGAACCAATAACACATCAAAAAGTTAACTTAATTCTGAGCACTCTATTCCATTCACAGTAGAATTTTGGTCCATCAGTGTTGTGCCAGTAATTGAGATAGAAAGCAAAAACTAAGGCAGATTCTGCTGGTGTGGCGGGGACCCTGCTGGAGTTCCTGACACTCGAGAAAGTAAAGTTCGTGTTGAGGGGGAGAATGGAAGGGTTCTACAACTCCTGGGCCTTGTTCATCTTGCATTTTCACGAATTGGATGACATCGGACATTAGGGGGGTTAGAATGTATAAAATTAATGATGATTCTTTTTCATTGGTGTTTTGTATTCAAAATGTTGGGAGCTGTTTGAGGGTGGGTGGGATGACGGGATTGTTGGCTGGCGGGTTGCCATTGTATTTGTAGTTATTGTTAGTTATTTGTTGTTGTAAATATGATGAAAATGTGAAAAAGGAGAATAAAAATAATTTTTTTAAAAAGCAAAAACTAATAGTGCCCAACTGGTATACAAAAAAGTAGCGAGATTTCAAGGGCTTTAATTCTGTGGAATACCCAAACTTACCATCCTTGTAAGGCAAGCCAATCTAAAGGTAGAAAATAATAGGGGAGAAGATAGGGAATGTTGGAATTAATGTATGATAAAGAAAATCAAGATTCATCCAGTTCATCTTCCACCATCTCGATAGTTGCATGGCAATATGATAATGGGTGACGTTAGCTTATCACAGCAAACAATCCAAATCAAATAGTTTACAAAAGACCTCGACGTGATGTGAGAAAAACCTCAGTACTGGAACATTTTGGGAGCCTGGACCGGGATTCTCCCCTACCCAGCGGACCGGGGGGTCCCGGCGGGACGGAGTGGCGTGAACCACAGGCCCGCCCGCCGATCGAGTCCAAACCTGGAGTCCTTCACTAGCAAGCAAGAAAGAAGGAGGCGCTATGTGTGGCCAAGTCTGGTAACAAGCTTGAGGCCCACGGATAGAGCAAGCAAGAGTTACAGAGACTGGCAGCACGGTGGCGCAGTGGTTAGCATTGCTGCCTCACAGCGCCAAAGTCCCAGGTTTGATCCTGGCTTTGGGTCACTGTCCGTGTGGAGTTTGCACATTCTTCCAGTGCTTGCATGGGTTTTGCCCCCACAACCCAAAGATGTGCAGGGTAGGTGGATTGGCCACGCTAAATTGTCCCTTAATTAGAAAAAATTAATTGGGTGTTACAAATTTATTTTATGAAAATGAGTTACAGAGACAACGATGAGGCTTTATTTAAAGCAGCCAGGGAGGCGGAACAACATACGCATGGAGTTAAGAAGAATTAGAAAGGAAAAGGTTTAGGGTTGGGATTTTCCTCCCACTCCACGGTGTGTCCTGTCGTGGTGGAAGATGGTTCACGGTGGCCAGCGGTGGGATCTTGTTTTGCCACTATCAAGAGGGTTTCTCATTGAACACAACCCTCGCCACTGCAAAACCCGCAGTGGCGATGTGCCGTCGGCGGGACCCACCAGCATGAATAGTCAGAAAATCCCATCCATTATGACAATAAAGTCTGCTTTGCCAAGATGTTCTCTGCTTGGATCAGTGTCTTCATAAACTGCAAACGCAAGCATTAGATCTGCAATTGTGTGCACCCTGCAATTCAGTAAAGCACCAACAAAGCACTTACACAAAATAAATATCTATCCCAGGATCAAATTGACTGTACTTGGAAACAAAATATTTAAAGAGTGAAAATTCACATGACTTCTGAACATGACATAATTCAGAAGTCAAAAGTCAACTCGATGTGGCACAATTCTGTTTGAATCAAATGTTTTGCATTGAAGGTAGTGCAATTATTTATTAAAATCATTTTTACAAATACACATGCACCTTCGACACAGATCTTTAAAAAAGGATCAAAATCCCTACAACACATGACAGAGATTGCTACTGAATGAGATAAAGCGCAAATATAAAGCTACAAATCAGCAAGATTTTAGATCTGGCCATGTGATGAACCCAGGGCCGGCTCAAGGTACCGGCAACTCGGGCAGTCGCCCGGGGCGCCATGTGCTAGGGGGCGCCATCAGTACTGAGGTTGTAAGATTCTAAGGACGATCTGCGCATTTGCAACATGTTGCCTCCGCTTGATGGCAGCTACGCATGCTCAGTAGCTGCCCACGCGCAACCTGGAGTCACGTGGGGTGCTCCTTCAGCCCCGGCCCCGCCCCCTGTGCGGCCGCCATGTTGATTGGCCTCGGCCGCCTGCCGGTCTGGTTCAGCCGCTGGCAGCTGCTCAGTGTCTGTGTGAGGCAGTGGCTGCACGGAGGGTCCTCGGCAGGAGGAGGGCCGCCGAGGGGAGCAGGAAAAGGCTATCCGCAGTGGGGAAAGGTGATGGAGCGCAGTGCTGGAGGCCTTTAAAATTGGCACTTGTAAGGGCGCCGAAGTTCAGCTTGCCCGGGGCGCCAGCAACCCTAGGGCCGCTGCTGGATGAACCCAAACTCTTTGCTCCTTCTGCCTTCTCTGAAAACATGTTAATGTTGATTAATAAACACAAGATGAATGATTGAAGCACTGTTCCATGATCATATTAAAGAATAAACATGATCAGGACTGATTTTGATGCATCTCAAACATTCTGTTCTTGGGGTGTGGTGGGGGAAGCAGCTGCACAACTCTAAGGAAAGGATTTGGAAAACTTTTCGGAGATGGTAATGGTAGTGATTTTTGACTGGACTCTAGAAAATGATCAGCCAGACGTAAATTTTGCAAACTAAGAACACATACACTGTGCTTCCTCCATTACAATACTGGCTACACTTCAAACACCCTGTGGTCACTGTGATACTGCAGGGAAACACTGCAGCCAATTTGTTCAATGTTTCAAATTCACCATAAGATAATGACCAGGTGATCCGTTTCAGTGATGTTGCTCGATGGAGAAATATTGTCCAAGAGAATTCCTCTGCAGTACTTTGGAATATTTTATGCTCAGATGGGTCATCCAAAAAAAAAACAGCACAATGCTGCACTACTCTGGAGTATCAGCCCAGATATTATGCTCAAGTCTCCGATGAGGCTTTAACCCATTACTTTCCAACTCAAAAGCAGAGAGAGAGAGAGAGAGCAACCTCAGACACCCGAGAAAGAGAAATGTAATTGCATAAACAGTTTTGAAAGGATGAATGAATGGCGTATTTCAACTATTGTTTGACGAACTAGTAGCCAACCAATTTAAAATTATCTCAAGGAGTGAGAATTAGTGAAGATTTGTTTTAAGCATGGAATAATGTTCAAATGGGAGAAGTTGAAACTGAAACAACACACCTTTTTAAGGCAAATGGCTAAATATTCAAAGCAGAGGAGTAAAAGGGTGTATGGTGAGTGAGCTAGGCAGTGGACTTAAGGTTTTGATCGCCATAACAAAGAAGTAGCACAACCACAACAGACAGAACGATCTGTGGTTTTACATTTCATTAAAAAAAAAATTTTTTTTTTTTTTTAAAAGAGTACCCAATTATTCTTTGGTTCCAATTAAGGGGCAATTTTGCGTGGCCAATCCACCTAACCTGCACATCTTTTGGATTGTGGGGGTGAAAGCTATGCAGACATGGGGAGAATGTGCAAACTTCACACAGACAGTGACCCAGAGCCAGGATCGAACCTGGGGCCTCAGCGCCGCAGTCCCAGTGCTAACCACTACGCCACCATGCTGCCCTGGTTTTAGATTTCATAAGGCCAGATGCACGATGACGGTTCGATGATGACCAAGTCACACACAACAGAATACAGTGAAGACTTTTACAGAACATATTACCAGGACAATGTCATCCTTTGAAACCTCAACCAAGCTGGACATCTCCAAAGAGCTACATTTCATCTGATAACTCTGGACAAAAGCCCCATCCATACTACGTGGGTACTTTTAGTTAATAATCTCTAACTGCTGTCAATCTCCACGCAAAAGTCTACATTGCTCTTTTCTCTATCCAGAAGTACAAGTCTTGCTATTAAATATAAATGGAATTTGGCTTAATGTCATTTAATCACATTTCCTTTCAGCAGCTGCTCTTATTTCATTGTCAATTTGTGGAAGTCTGGTATTTAGTGCTAACAGTCGGCCTATGGATGGGTTGCACTGGTAACTGATCGCATTGAGAACGCTGCCCTGCGGAGTGCAACTTATTGATTAGCTTCAAGTTCCAATAAAACGATTTAGTGTGACAACTGCAGGGCTTGACTGCAGCTCCCCATTCTCAGTGAATTCTGCTCAACTCGCAGACATTTGCAATCTTTTCACAAACATCTGCCAGGTTAAGTATCAAACTTTGAAGTATCACAGTGTTCATACATATTCTCCCCGGATTGCTTTTCTCAAATCTCCTGGTTGATTGTGATCCTGTGTAATCAATATTTACAAACCACATCCAAATCTAAAATGAGGAAACTATACTCTTAATCCATTCAATTCCAAAAGGATGTCAGCACATATTCTATAGAATGAAACAGAATTCACAGTACAGATACAGGCCACTTGACATAACTGGTCGATGCTGGTGTTTATGCTACATGAGCCTCCTCCCAGACTACTCCATCTAACCTCCTCAGCACATCCTTCTGAGTCCTTTCCCCCTCATGTACTTATCTAGATTTCCCCTGACAGGGATAAATAACACTCAATTCCAGTTAGGGTTTACAGCACTGCCCGTTCCTCTTCAAGGCAAAATTCAAATCCAGTGCAAAGAGAGAGGGGGAGCATAAAGGGCCTCCCACTGTTAATTTCTACAAAATGTAACTTTATTGACTGACATTTCAAATGACTCGTTGATACAATTACTTCAAAAATTTGCATTCATATGTGGTATTTGGGAATTGTTCCAACAAAACATAAACTTTTTCCCTCATCATATTCTACCCACATAAAGTACAACTGAAACACTTTGCAGACTTGTTCTCATTCCCCGGTGAAGTACTACTTTCTCAAATCATGCTGGATGACACATCACACACCTACTCTTCAGAGACACCGGTAATAATAGCACTATGCTTGTCCCAAGGTCAAACTTGCATCTTCCTTTGCAGAGTTTCATCTCTCTGACAGGCCAGCAGCTGTTCCCTAGCTTCTTGCCCTGCCACAGATGTCCCCATACAGGGAAGGCCATGGTGCTGCTCCTCCATTCGAACTACAAACTCAGTAACTTCAGACAAGTGTCACTCTAATGGACATTATAGTGCATCATGCGATCCCATAAAGATTGCATTCAAACTGTAACCGTTGCTAATCAGATTCACTCAAAGAACTTGCTTTCATAGAACACCTTCAACCCTCCATAGATGCAAGCTAAGTACCAGGATAGAGGGTGATTAGGTGAGGGGTTGATTAGGTGAGGGCAACAGACAGCTTCACCAAAGGGTTTTTGAGGAGATGTGGAGGCAGAAAGGAAATTTCAGATAGTAGACCCTAGTTGGCTGAAAGCCTCGCTGCCAATGGTGGTCCAAATGAAAGAGGCAAATAAACAGAAGGCTGATACAAAAGGGAGAGCAAGACTGTTAAGTTATTTAAAAAAATGGAGGTGGAATGCAGCCATTGATTTATAGTGGGAATGGGCAAAGATTTTGAATTTCAATCATTGGTGGTAGGGGAGGGAGGGGCTATGGTGGCCCTGGATCCCCTCATTAAACAAAGTCATGCAGAAGTTTCTCCCATGTCCATTTGCCAAGTCCTGTTGCGATAGAGAATTGGCAAGGGGAACAGAGCTGCGAAAGTGGGAGTCCCGAGTCAAGAATGTGCACACAGGTGACAGATGCATGAAGGTCATTGGGACACCTATGATGGGACAAAAGTATGTTCGGGCAGCAGCATCTGAGACAAGAGGCCTCTTCAGGATACTCTTGGGTCACGCCAATTGTGAAGTGCGGTCGAAAAGATGCCCTAAAATTAAACTGTCCCACTTCCTCCTTCCTGGAGAACCGCACTCTGTGGCATCAGCATCCTTGTGGTCAGAGAATGAACGGGTAATCACAAGACTAACCATCCAGAAAGAAGAACTGTAAGCATATCACATGAGCTATCATGACTCCAGGTTGGTATTGCCACCCTCAGATAAAGACCCACCTTCCTCGGGAGAGGCAGCTAAATGAACAAGCAGGGGAATGCACCATCTATTGGAAAGGAAAGGCTGACAGTGATCACGAAATGATTTCGCCATCTTGGATGCACTACCAAAACTCCCCAATTGTATAAATGAAAGACTCATGACACTTCATCTGTGGATCAGCCATAACCAATATGACATTGTCATCAGTGCTTAAGCCCTGGCCCTTGACTCTGATGATGATGTCAAGGGGAAGTTCTATTCTGACCATCATGGAGTCCTCACTGCCTTCACAAAAGAAGATTATTCTTCAGGGGGACTTTAATAATAGGGTTGTCCGTGATTGCAATGTCTGGAGTGGAACCATTGGGATACCGGAATGGCAAAAGCCAATACAAAATGGTGTCCTCCTGCTGCCAGTAGTGTGCTCAGCAAGGCCTCATTATAACAAACCAGAAGGACAAATACAAAACCAGATGGAGGTATCATAGGTCAAAGTATTGGTACCTCCTGGATTATGTAATTGTTTGGGTCAAAGATCCAAGTGATGTCTATAACATTTGATCCATAGCAGGGGACTGATGCCTACTGGATAGATGATCGACTTGCTTGATTGGCGATGAACATCCACCAAACCATCGCAATGCCCAAAAGTCAAAAAGGAAGACGGTCAATGTCTCAGCCCTAAAGCAGCCCAGTCAAAGAAGGGGATTGATTCCAAGAGCATCTCTTGACCAATCTCAAATAATCTCACACATCCAACACAATTTCAGAACAATAGTATCAAATAAAGTCAGTTGTACAAAGCTCCTGTGTTCAGACCATTGGGTTTGGATATTGCCATCACCAGACATTTGGCGAAAATGATGCATGGCCTCCTAGAACAAAACGAGAACTTTTCATGGCCTGGCAGAACAACCCAAGGTAGCCAGTCAAGAAGGCTGCGTACCAGCTCAAGGCTGACATCCAAAGACAAATATGGAAGATAAAGGGAATGTGGTGGGAAGAAAAAGCCCAAGAGATCAAAAAATATGCCAATCATCATGACATGAAAAGATTCTTTGAAGCTACCAGGGCCAACTATAGTCCAAGGTAAAATGGACAAAATCCATTTCATTCTCAAGGATGATGGTGCATCCGTCAACACTAGAAGAACATTTTCAACAACTCCTCACCTGTGACTCCACAGAAGTAGCTGATACTCTTCAGGCTTTCCCCTAACACTCTGTGGTAGACTCAACGGGTGAACCACTATTGATGGAAGAGCTACAACCTGCAATCAGATGACAAACATCTAAGCCTGCTGGAATTCATCTAGAGTGCTTTATTATGTTACAGGTTGTGGGTTGAGATATCTGTCCCAAGTTATACTCACGATTCCAGCTGAAGATCTCAAAGCTGGTGGGCTCCATTCTTCCTAATTCATGAGGAAAGATAACTCCAACCAACTTCAGGAATGCAACAATTGTAACTATCTTCAAGAAGGCAGTTTAATCATGCTGTGGGAACCATCAAGGCATTTCCCTCTTGCACATTGCAGGGAAAATCCCGACACATATTCTTCTGAATCACCTACTTCCTGTGGCTGAGGAAATCCTCCCCCAGACACAGTGTGGTTTTAAAGCTTCCAGAGGAACCTCTGACATGGGATTGGTCTGGCAACAAGAAAAATGTAAAAAACAACACCAGGAACTCTTCAATGCAATATTGACCTGGCCAAAGCATTTGACTCATTAATTCACAAGGTTATGTGGATTGTGATCCAAAGATTTGGATCTCCAATAAGCTTCATCACAATCCTGCAACTACCCCTCACGATGATATGACTGCAACTGTCTTGGGTGGGAGATCTGAAACAAATGCATTCAAAATCTGGACGAAGATCAAGCAAGGCTGTGTGATCGCCCCACACCATTTACAATCTACCTGACAGTGGCTGTTTACCTCCGAGGTCAACTGCGCTTTGGTGTGAGTATTAAATACTGTCTAGATGGAAAACTCTTTAACCTCAGTAGCCTCCAGGTCAGAAGTAAATTGACCACCATAGACATACATGATCTATAGTTTGCAGATGACTGCAGAGCCCATTCTGCGCCAGATTTGCAAACCACTTTCAATTTTATCAATTCGGCATCCAGGAAACTCGACCTGTCCTTAAATGTTTCCAAAACATAGTGCTATCAACCCACATCTGGTTGGCCAAATATTCCACCTCCCATATATGATGGAGACGACATTCTGGAATATGTTGAGCACTTCCCATACCTTGGCAGCCACCTCCCCCAAAAAGGACATCATTGACAAGGAAATCCAACACCAGATCAGCTGCATCAGCTCAGCCTTCTACAAACTATAGCAGCAATTATATTACAATACAGGTACCTGCAAGTCAACATCCTACTGCAGCTGTCATCACTGCCCTCCTGTATTGCAGTGAGAACTGGCTTCAGCGACATAAGAACACTGGAGATATTCCATCAGCAATGCCCTTGCTGAATTCTCCAGATTCAATCAGAGAAGCACAGAACAAACTCTAGTGTCCTTCTTGAAGCCGGCTCCAAAAACATTCGGGCAGAAATCCTGCAACAAGATCAACTGTGATAGATTGGAAACAGTAGCCGGATGGCTAAAAAACATCTCCCCCTCTAGGTCCTGTTTTCTCAACTGTTAAATGGACAGTGTTGCAGGGGGTGACAAAGAACATGTCACAAAGACACACTGAGGTGCAGCAGCATTGATATTAATAACTGGGAGAAGCTTGCTACCAATCAAATTCAATTACATCATGCTTTGAGTCATAACAGTTCCATGATGAGGCACAGCAGTGGCATAGAAGGAAAGAAAAGAAAGCAAATCTATTGATCTGACTACCTCGTGAAATGTCCTGCCCATCAGCCAAAGGCCTGTGGTTTGAGAATCAGCTTGTTCAGCCACATGAAGACCGTGGCTGGAACTCATGACCTGGAGCAAACATTATCCTGAAATCGAGGGACCGCTGATGACGGGCAGAAGCAAGATTTAGTGCAGAATAGGACATGTGCAGCCAGGTCTCAGGCAAATTAAAGTTTATGAAGGGAGAAATAGTCAAAGTCACAAAAGGAGTGTTTAAGGATTACAGTAAAAGAGCTGAAGCAAAAAAGTGAAGATAGCCAACTTTCCAAAAGCAAACGTTCTTGCTGATGGATAGGGTGTGCACTTCAAAGCTCAACTTTGGTTTCAATCAGACATTTGGCCACGTAACGGAGCATCGCAAAGTGAAATGCCCTCAAGGAGGAAGTCCAGTTCTGTATTTCTTCAGGACTGTTTGAGTCTTCATACACAATACAAATCATTAGAATTTAATGCAAAGCTGAAACCCTTCCACATCAACTTATGATGTAAATGCATCCTTATGATTAAAATAAGTTAGTTAGTTATTTGTTCATCACTGTTACACCGGCAGTACATGACATAGAGAACTATGATGTGATAAGTGAAAAAGAGCTCTTGGTTTCCTGCAGCTCAGCTTTTATGGGTTTAGTGGATGATCATGATTTATTCTATGTCGGCTATCAGGTGTGGTCAGTCTCGGAGAGAAAAGGGCTATAATGATCCGGGCATTTCACAAGAGCATCCAAGGAAATTAATATATTTCCTGTGCTGAATCCTTGAAACAGAGTAAAAAATCGTAAAATTATCATCATATATCAGTAGAACAGACTGGGCCAAACAACAGGACATTGAGACACTCACTCAGGTCCACAAATTGTTAGTCAGGTACCAGTTGGAAATGATTTATTGATCTATTCAATGCAAGGACTGTACTCAGGTTTCAGTGTATAAAGTAATGAAAAGACAGGCTCTGTGAATGGGCACTTTCCAAGTACAAATGAGATAAAACCAACAAACTCAATCTTACTACTCAGAAGGAGATCATTTGGTCCATAAGGTCTATGGTGGCTCCTTCGAAGGAGCTATCCAATTTGCTCCACTCCCCACAGCCCTGCAACTTTTTCCTTTTAAATTCCTTTTGGAAAATTACTAAGAAATAGTTTTCTACCACCCTTTTCGGCAATGCACTTCAAGTGACAACCATTCCCTGCGTATCCCATTGTTCCTCAAAATGATTCTATTTTTATTTCTTCGTAGAATCCCTACAGTGCAGAAGGAGGCCATTCGGCCCAACGGGTCTGCACTCAACCCATGCCCACTTTCCCACCCTATCCCAATAACCCCCGAACCTACACATCTTTGGACCATGGGAGGAAACCGGAGCTGGATTCTTCGTGGCCCTCACAAAACCCACACAGACATAGGGAAAATGTGCAAACTCCACACAGTCACCCAAGGTTGGAATCAAACCCGGGTCCCTGGTGCTGTGAGGCAGCAGTGCAAACCACTGTGCCTCAATCAAGAATGCTACCTCCATGTTTTTATGTTTTCGGTTTGATTTTGGTATCAATCAACTCACTGACAAAATTGTCAAAGTAGTCTCCCACTTGACCATCAGTGTTTCAATTCTTTTAAAAACAAAAATCTTCTGCAATCCTCCCTCCTGAAGGCACTGGTTCTTGCTAGAGTGCAGCTGCATGAATATTGAGTATTGACCAGTAGCAGACCCAAGTGGCCATATTTGATATGGGTGGAGAGTGGGAAAAGGCTTTGTCCAGTTCCCAACTGCTTTTAACATGCATGCTGGAAATGGATTTAGAATTTTGCTGCACATCACATCAAACACGGAAGGTGCATTCATAACGTAGACAGACAGGTTGACAATCAGCCTATAAATCCTTCCAAAAGGATTTATCGAAGGTGTTAAGATTGGGCGAGTTTCGTTGTCTGTCATACTGCAAAATGCAATGGCAAACCACCGCAGTACTTTGCCAAGCATAATCACGGAGCCCCCCCCCCCCACCCACCCACCCAATGGACGTCCATGGCCCTGATATCTGAAGGAGGAGTACAGTAAAAGAATGCATTTGCTGGATGAGGGATTAGCAACCCTTTTCATGAAAAACTGAACAGCCTTTTGTTTTTAATTGCCAAAGCCAAAACTGTTGGGAGTTGCAAGACAAAAAATTGTCATTTCTTAATCAAGAACCTTGGCAAATTGTTATAGGTCTCTGGTAGAATTCATATTTTGCATTTTCAATTAATGAAATGCACTGAAAAAAGCAACAGAAGAAAATCAAAATTAAAATATAGATGAATTAGGTTTGACATTCTACTGCAATTTTGTTAGTAAAGTCATCTTTAAAAACAAACTTTAACTGAATATGTATAGAATTAAGACAATTTTTCTGGCTATTAATTCTCATGATTAAAAAATAGCACATTCAGAATAATCCATCTCACTTATATGACAAACAATATTGGACACAGCCATAAACCTGTGCCTCAAACCAAAGGCACTATCCATAAACATGGTGTAACCATTCGAGCAGGTATATTTAGAACACTATGGTGCTTTTTGTTAAAATAATTTAAACCTGTAAAGTACAGCATAATTATTAGCCTTTTGTTCCCCAATAAATACCTGGCTTAGTTTTCTTCATTTACATGGTTTTGTCTTTTTTCATGTTAACGCAATCCAAGTGAAGTAGGTTGGGAGCTACAAATGGGATGCTTAGAAACCTCAGGTTACACAAATCCCTGTGCTGGATGTGAGTGTTAGCAAGCTATCTAATCATGAGGGGATGAAAAATCATAATCTAACTGGATCGTATCAGCATCCAATTTTCACTCTCTAGGGACCATTGGATATTTCCATTATCCTACTCTTTAGCCAACAGGAGCACCAAAGTAACGAGAATCTGCATCTTATCATGAAATAGAGTTTTTGCTAAAATCAGAAAAACTAGTCGTTAATCCACATGCCGTGAAATTAGTCTGGGTACAATATGTAGAATCCAATGGAAGAGATGCAAGAATGCACGGTAGGATAGGAATGAACAAAGGTTTATTACTGTGGACACAATAATTACAATATTTTGTAATAATTACAAAAGCAACAATTACTCTCCCTTAAGGGCCACCCTGGATGCCGGTCAGGGTTTTTATACTGAGAGGTTCCCCCTTGTTAAGGGGAAACCCTTCTCCCAATTACCAGGGGAGTTCATACTCTGTAGAAAAGGCAGGGATTCTTATAGAACATAGTCCTTGGCCCCCAAAGAGTCATAACACAACACATTACTGCAGTCTTCCTGGAAACACTCTGGTTGTCTTGTCCATACAGGCCTCAAACACTCTCTCAAACACTCAAATACTCTCAAAGCGCAACCAAAAAGCAGTGATCGTCTGTACTGCGGTAGAGTTATTGCATAACTGACACATACAGAACCTGGTAATCTCCCCGCACAAACTAGGCTTTGTGGAGTAAACTAGCAACACTTTATTGCATATAGTTCAGAGTACATCGCTGCACTATTATTTCTAAATTAACCTGCAGATTTTACATATAGTAGGCATTGGTTCCTACAATGGAGCAGTTGCTCCCTCCTGATATAGATTGGGAAAGACGTTACTCAGTGAAACTTCCCTGTGAGCAGTCGGCGTGGTAAATAGTTGGCTTGTGTCACTATCCGTTTTGACACATGGTTAGTATGCTGTATGAACACATAACATAATACAGGTTGCCTCACTACATGATCAGTTAGGTCTCTTGGCACAGAACTAACATGGTTTCTCTTAGCTTCTAACTGGCATGGCTTCTATTGGCATGAGGTCAGTTTGTCCCTCATCAGCAGGTGATGTGGCATCAACTCCCAGCTCGTTATCTTATCAGAACTTGTACGGCTTTTCTTGGCAAATGGTCAGTATCAGCATGTCCCTGGAATAACCTCCCGTGGCAGGGAAACTCATCTTTGTGTTCAAAAAATGAAAATACAGGTTGAAGAGAAAATGCTGAAACCCACAACCCCAAATCTGATGAGCAAGAGGACAGGGCACTGGGCCCATTTTGATCATTTGAAATGAATTTCAATATGCAATCACTTCAATTAACTTTTAATCTGATTAATTAAATGAAAATGAGTGGGACACATTAAATACATATTTGCCGAGGAATAACATTTAGCAATAGCTTATTTAAGTCCCGTAATCTCAACAAACGGAATAAATGACACAAGGAAGTATTTTGCAGGTACCAGTCTAGAACTTTACTCAGGGGATCTTTCCAGTTGAACACCTTCCCTGATGTCAGGTCATTCAGAGGTGCTGTCAGGAAGCTCTTTTTCACACAAAAGGGGAGTGGAAATCTGGAACACTTCCTCCAACAAATTCACCCGAGGAAGGAGCAGTGCTCCGAAAGCTAGTGATTTGAAACAAACCTGTTGGACTTTAACCTGGTGTTGTAAGACTTCTTACTGTGCTCACCTCAGTCCTACGCCGGCATCTCCACATCACAACAAACTGTTGTGAGGCTAGTTCAAGTGAACATTTCAAATAGAAAGTATTATATTTGAATTAGTCAAGGATATTAAAAAGATATGGAGCCAAGTCCATGATGCTAAGACATGGATCAACCATAATCTAATTGAATGGTAGAATAGGCTCGATGGGTTGACTGGATTATCACACCTATATGAATGTACGGATTATCTCACTTCCTCATGTCAGTGCTGTTCTATTCTTTTAGCTTGACCTCTGTGAAAGAGCAATGCTTTGCTGAAGTTATTTTTCATCACACTAAACTAGTTGAGAAGTGCAGTTGAAATCTTGCTACAAGGCTTATCACTCCAGTTCCCTCCCTCCCATGAAGGAGGAGACAACATAACTCCACCATAATGAGTTTTTCACACCACACTTCAGCTGAAAGTATACACGGTACAATTGCAGTTTTGGCGCTCTGTAACACCTCATTGCTGCTACTGAGCAGGGCAATTATTAGAAGTATCCAGGTTAATTCTGCTGACAGTATAATTAAAAGTACCAAGAAATATTCTGAGTGTGGTCCACCTGCATTTGGATTGTGATTAGATAAAAAATTAGCCTGCCTGATTTGCAACCCACAACTCAATCAATTGCGTGGAGAAACTCAACCCTTAACCCCATCCTTGCAAACTACCATGCCATCTCCAACCTTCCTGCCTCTCCAAAGTCACCTCCCAAACCCATCTTTCCTGAATTCTCATTTTCAATCAGCTTTCTGCTCCTGCCACAGAACGAAATGTTTCCTATCATTGTCACAGGTGACATCCTATGTGACTGAACCAAAGATAATCTAGCCCGTCTTATCCTTCTTAGCCTGTCAGCGACCTTTGACACGGCTGGCCACAGCATCCTCCACCAGCATTTCTCCAATGTCATTCAGCTCGCCTTATTCCATTCTTACCTATATTAGGATAGCCAGAGAATCACCAATGGTTTGTTTTCCAGCTCCCGGGCCATTACCTTCAGTGTCCCGGCAAGGATCTATCCTCGCCCCATCCTATTTCTCATCTACATGCTGTCCCTCAAACAACATCATCCAAAAACGTGTCAGTTTTCACGTGTACTCTGTTATACCCAGCTCTATCTCACAACAATCTCCCTTCATTGCCTACATTTTCAGACTTCTCTTCCGACATCCAGTACCAATGAGCAGAAATTTCCTCCAACTAAACATTGGGAAGGCTGAAATCAATCTCTTTGGTCCCTGCTACTAACTACAATCCTTAGCTACAGACTCCATCTCTCTCCCGAGCAATTGCCTGAGACTGACCCAGACAGTTTGCAATCTTGGTGTCATATCTGACTCAGAGATGAGCTTCTGACCACATATCCAAACCATCAGTGAGACGGTCCATTTCCACCAATGTAATGGCACCTCTAACAACTCGTTCTTGCCTCAGCTCTTTTGCTGTGAAAGCCCTCATCCACCTTTCTGTTATCTTTATAGAATTATAGAATTTACAGTGCTGAAGAGGCCCTTCGGCCCTTTGAGTCTGCACCGGCCCTTGGAAAGAGCACCCTACCCAAGCCCACACCTCCACACTATCCCTGTACCCAGTAACCCCATTGAACCTTTTTTGGACACTAAGGGCAATTTGGCATAGCCAATCCACCTAACCCGCACATCGCCAATCCTAATCTGCACATCTTTGGACTGTGGGAGGAAACCGGAGCACCCGGAGGAAACCCACGCAGACACGGGGAGAACATGCAGACTCCACACAGACAGTGACTCAAACCGGGAATCGAACCTAGGACCCTGGAGCTGTGAAGCAACTGTGCTAACCACTATGCTACCGTGCTGACTCACTCTAGACTTGACTCTTACAACAACCACACTCTCATGGCCGGCCTCACACATTCTACCCTCCGTGAACTTGAGGGCATCCAAAACTCTGCTGCCCAATGCTCTTTACAGCAAGTCCTATTCACCCATAACCTCGTCCTTGCTGAATGTGGCTCCTGGCTGAGCAATGCCCCAATTTCAAATGTACAATTCTTATCCTTGTATTTAATTCAATCCATGCTTCATCCCTCCCTATCTCCACCAGCCCCGCAACCTCAGATATTTGCGCTCCTCTAATTCAGGTCTCTTGATCATCCCCACTTTTAATTGTTCCGGCATTGGTGACCGTGGCTTCAGCGGCCTCAGTTCGAAAGCAGTCCCTCCCTTTTTACTTCCGCCTCTCTCTTTCTTTTACTACCCTTATTGAAAATTCTCTTTGTCGAAGGTTTTGGCCACTTGCCCACTATCTCCGTGTGGCTTGGTATTAAGTTTTGCTTTATAAAGCTCCTGAAGGGTTTAAGGAGGTGCCTCATAAATACAAATTGTTGTTGTGAACAGTCGGTATGGTATCGCAGTGGTTAGATTACTGAACTAATGACCCATGGAGTGAGACTTTAAAAAAAAAACACAACTGCCATTTTGTGGTATATATCTAGAAATGCAAAGCTGGCATCAGTGAAAGTGACAATTAAGCCGCTGGATTGCCATAAAACCCAATTGTTTCACTAATGTCCTTTAGGTAAGTATGTCTGCTAACCTGACCCATTGGGCGGGATTCACTGTCTGTTCACGCCAGCGGAAAATTCCAGCCCACGCTGGCGCATTGGTTCCCCGGCAGTGAGGTGTGCTGTCAATGGGAAATCCATTGACAATGGTGAGACCAGTAGATCCTGCTGGTGGGCTGCCTCCCCCGCCAAAAAACACACGGCGAGGTGATCAGTAAATCCTGCCCAATGTGTGAATCCAGTGATTGACTCTTAACTGTCCCCTGAAGTAGTCAAGTCAGCATTTCAGTTTAAGGGCATTTTGGTGTGGGCAATAAATGCTAGCAGTGCTGGTGCTGGGGCACTCCTTGAGAATGAGATTGAAAAATAGTATAAAGGAGTAAGTGGAAAGCCTGAGAAATTCTGTACAATTTGAGTAAACTAATAAGTCTGAACCACCGGGGAGTGGAACTCCCTGGCATCCAGAAAAGTCAAAGAACAACTTTTGCAGGTGACGTACAGCCCAGTCATTGCAGTGCAGTAAGCGACTGTGCCACAGAGCACTTGGATATACCTGACATTTCTCTACAGTTGTTTATGCGACTTAAAGAAAAAGGTTTGAATCCCTGTTGAAGAATTGAGAGAAGTGCGTTCCAAAGTGTCTTTATTCATCCTCTCCATGCACGTCAGTACCCATAGCATGCTGCCATTTCCCATGAACTGAATTATAATTTTATGCCTGGGGTATACACAAGTATGAACCTAGCTTTCACTGCCTTCCGATCTCTCCCTTTATGGTGATATGCACCATGTGGTCAGACTACAGAGCTCAGGTTGAGAAACTAATTTAGATTTTTTGTGTAAAATTATATAGAAGCAACAATGAATCTGCAGACAAACACAGGACTGTACTTAACTTCACACCATCTATTTCAGCATTTTAGGAGCTCTCTTTGTAACTCTTGAACCATCATCTACAATGAAGGAGTTTCACAGATGAAATGCCTTAGACACTTTCCCAACTATTAAGCAAAAAAAACAGGAAAACTGAAGAATGTGGAGGACCAACCTAGTTATATGCCTCTCAGTTCTTTTGATTTCCACCACAATGGAAGATAAAATCCAAAACATCAAATTTCACGTTGCAGTGACAAACTAAATGACAAAGAATTGACAACTCCAAAACAAAATTGTCACAGTTGCTTCTTCGCCACTGCTAGCACTTTGCCCACGTACACAGGGCTTTCGCTTCACCTCTGGTGGTTAAGAAGCAGCTATGACAAAGTTCACGATAGCTGTCAAACCAAAATCTTACTTCATTGGATTCAGATTCCCGTCAGATGATAGTGCATTTGAGTTCACCATCAAGAGAGCTATAAGCGGGATTTTTCCCAGGTAGCGGGTCCAGAAATCTTTTTTAAAGTTGACAGATATCTTGATGTTTTTTCAGGGGTGGAATGACAGAATGACAATTTACCTGACAGCAGAGAAAGTTAATTAACGATGCAATTAATAATATTCTTGGAAGGTTCTGGATGCTTTCCTGCAACCCATGGGACCTCCCGCCGCTAAAAAAAAATCTGTAATTCATCTGCTTACAGGAGGCAAGATCAGAATAGCATGTCAAAGTGCCAAACTTCACATACAGTGGTCTTTCTGAAGGACAAAATTGGTTCCTCCATCTTGTGCTGCCACCTCTTTCTCCATTTGAATTTAAGTGAAAAATATAATTTAGAATTCTTGCAAATTTAAACTGAATAAGTCAGAGCATCAGTCATATCCATGAGTCTTTTTATTCCATATTTGTTGCCCTGACAGATTTCCCTGGTTCTGCACCCTTGAGCCGAGAGCATTTGCCAATTAGTCTGTTTCCAAACCACCACCACTATCAATGCAACCAGATGTGCGCGACAGTGGTACAGTAATGAATCCCTATCTGGCTGTTCCCTTCCCCTCCCTCCCTCAAGGTGGGAAGTGCCCAGCTCTCATTTAAAACCTCCCCTCTTTCTGGGCCTCTTTCTGTGCTGTAAAAACTCTGACTCTACAAGGCAACAAGGGAAGTTTCTGTCTTTCAACATGTCCTCCTTGTCCACATAATCTTAAAATAATCACTAACATCTTAAGGTGAGAGACAGCCGCCCAATAAAAATTTCCTTCTGTTTGTTTTACGTTTATTCATGTACCGACACATGATAGCTAGCAGTCCTGAGGAATAAACCATCCACTTTTTGGACTAAGTGCTCCAAATCAGACACAGTGTGAGCCAGGCAAAACAGAGAATACCCCTAGTACTGCCCTACTAATTAATGCTAACTGTAATCTCAAGAGTCCTACTACCATAGTACAGCAATTTTTTTTTTAAACAGACCACATTCAGCACTATTTCAGTGAGATTTCCAATGAATCCCTAAGCTTGCTTAATAATGAGCAGTTCTGTGCTGTGTATTGCTCCAGAAATATTATACCATCCCATAGAAACCGGATTCCCACTCTATTTCTCCAGGTAAAAAAAGCTGAGTTCCAATATAAAGAGCCATGTGGCACTCTCTTCCCTTATCAGTATGAGGCACGGGTCACTTCCTTCTGAAATGATTCAGAACAGGATCCAAAATAAAAATGGACTATGCCCCCAATTTCCTTCACCGCAGTTTAATTCAAGCACTGAACATATTCCAGAGAAATTGATATATTATCTAATCTGAACTTCAAAATATCACAGTCAATGAACAGACTATAATTTTTCACATGTATTTGTTCATTTATCTCATCAACTCAAAACATGAGGTTACGTGATCCTATCATACCATTTAGCAGCACACAACACCAGTTTCTTCAGAACACTTTGGAAGGAACTTTCAATAAAAGTGTTTGAATCTTAGTACAGACATTTGTTATTTGAAAACTTGTGGCAAAATGTTGCCAGGAAAGCTTCTGAAGAAAAGGTTAAATGGGACTGCATTATCAGAAGACCTATAAATTGAACATTAAAGGATTGTGCCATCGTTCAGATGAACATGCTTCAATTTGCATCAGGGTCCTAGAAAGACAAGTTGGAACATGGACACTTTTTCATGCACGAAGCAGGCATAAAGAAACAAAAGTTAACCGTAATGAGATATTATAATCGTTTCATTTTGTAATAAGTGGAGTGGAGTCCTATTTTGAATCAGCACAGGACAACACTGCAAATATAAACAAGAATTGTGCAGTCATCCATGCCATAGTGAAAATTTCAGACTTGGTATAACAAGACCAATAACCAATATGTTAAGACCCTTTTCGACCTATTGCTGAGATAGCAAGGCATTAGATGATTATGCATTTTCTATATTATTAATTTGCATTAGGCGTGTGCCCTTTTAAAAACATTTTTGCCCTGGGATGGCCCGGTAGCACAGTGGTTAGCACTGGGGGCTTTTCACAGTAACTTCATTGCACTGTTAATGTAAGCCTAATTGTGACAATGAAGATTATTCAATTAAAATTTTGCAAAAAAGGGATTAGAGATTGCTCAAGTTTGCTCTAATTAGAGAGGAACTTTTCAGACTTGACTTTTGACAGACTTATCCATTGCAGCTCGGACCAGCTGAACTCTCAACATATTCAATCCAAAAATGTTAAGGAAGCCACTGACTGGTCTAATGATGTATTATGTTGGAACTGTAAAGTTAATTGTAATGTTGTTTGATTAAAGGGGTGTGTATTGTGCAGTTTTGAACACTTAGGGTATGGTGTTATTTCCACATTGAGTGATCGTGGTAAAATCATGTCAAACAGGGTCAATAAAAGATAAACTAGTAATCACAAGTAGTGCAGCTTCCAGATAAAAAGGGTTCTCATACTTGTTCTAACCTTCAGTTGGAACTTTCTTTTCCTTTAAAATGTAAATCTGTATTTAAAAGTATGTTGCAATGAAAACGACTCAATTATCAATCACAATTAAACAGAAAGACGGAATATAAATGCCGTGGGCTGATTTAATCAGAACATTTCCCAAACAATGTCAGTAGATTTGCAGACAAGGGGTAGAGAGGGTGAAGTGGAGGTGCAGTTTTCACCACCTTTTTGCATAAAAATAGACTGCAGCTCTATACAAAATATATATTTTTTAAAACATAAATGGGTGGCATGGCAGCACAGTGGTTAGCACTGCTGTCTCACAGCACCAGGGACCTGTGGCCAATTCAGCCTTGGGTGACCGTCTGAGTGGAGTTTGCACTTGTCTGTGTGGGTTTGCTCCGGGTGCTCCGGTTTCCTCCCATAGTCCAAAGATGTGCAGGTTAGGTGGATTGACCATGCTAAATTGCCCTTTAGTGTCTAAAGATGTGTACAGTAAGAAGTCTTACAACACCAGGTTAAAGTCCAACAGGTTTGTTTCAAACACGAGCTTTCGGAGCGCAGCTCCTTCTTCAGGTAACTGGAGAGGTATGATCCAGAAACATTTATATAGACATCGCTGACTTTGTCTATATAAATGTTTCTGGATCATACCTCTCCAATCACCTGAAGAAGGAGCTGCGCTCCGAAAGCTCGTGTTTGAAACAAACCTGTTGGACTTTAACCTGGTGTTGTAAGACTTCTTACTGTGCTCACCCCAGTCCAACGCCAGCATCTCCACATTAAAGATGTGTAGGTTAGGTTAAGAGGTTATTGGGATGGGGTGAGGTAGTGGTGCAGGCTTGATGGGCCGACTGGCCTCCTTCTGCACTGTAAAGATTCTATGATTCTATGATAAATGCTGGAAATCAATCAAGAAAAGATTGGACATGTAGTCAGCATCTGTTCAAAGCGTCAAATTAATATTGCAGACATAACCCGAGATAATCATTCTTAGCCCCTTTGAGCCACAAGACAAGCTCCAACAAAATGCGTATCAGTTATAAACTGCCATAATAATAATAATAATAATCACTTATTGTCACAAGTAGGCTTCAATGAAGTTACTGTGAAAAGCCCCTAGTCGCCACATGCGGGCGCCTGTTCGGGGAGGCCAGTACGGGAATTGAACCCGCGCTGCTGGCCCACTGTGCTAAACCAGCAGTTTATACTTTGCCTCCTTCAGCCAAAATCACCCAATAATCCCAGATCATCCTGGAGGGCAAGAATAATGGTTCTTTAAAGTCTCCTTTTTCCCCACCCCACTCCATCATCTTAAGCACCAAGTGCAAGGGGTTAATGGAGCTCCTGCTCCAAAATCAAGATTGCCTGGCTGGAGCATTTCAGCTATCAAGAGAGATGGGATAGGGCTAGGGGTTGTTTTCATTGGAGCAGAGAAGGCTGAGGGGGGACCTGATTGAGGAGTACAAAATTCTGAAGGTTATAGATAAGGAACTTTTCCCCTTAGCAGAGGGGCCAATAATAAGCATAGATTTAAGGTAAGGAGCAGGAGGTCTAGACGGGATGTGAGGAAACATTTTTTCATCCAGAGGGTGATGGGAATCTGGAACTCACCGCCTGAAAGGGTGATAGAGGCGGGAACCTTCACAACATTTAACAAGTGTTTAGATGAGCACTTGAAATGCCATAGCACACAAGGCTATGGGCCAGGTGATGGAAAATGGGATTAGAATAGATAGGTGCTTGACGACCGATGCGGACGCGATGTGCCGAAGGGCCTCTTTCTGTGCTGTAAAAACTCTATGACTACCATGATCTGCTACTTCCTTTTCATCTGCAGACTGGACCCTCATCTCCTTGTAGTTTATCACCTATTCTCACCAAGCTATCAACCAACACCCATCTACTTGTTTGTCCCTCAAGTCTCTCCCCACACAACTCCTTTCAATGCTAACCAATGTTATTTATGCTCGCCTTTCCTCAGGTACCACTCCACTACCTAAATTCTCTCATGATACATCTGTTCTTTTAACTATCATTCCAATGCCAACCTTCCTCCCTCTCAATGCTACTTGGAAGAGCTGTTGCCTCAGCTCCATGTTCATCATCTCTCCGAAAGCTTCTGATTTGAATTCCTCCAGTTCATCTTCTGTCCTTCTCAAACTAATGCCGAAGACTGAATGGATATTCTCGATAATCGGCACTGTGCTGCAGTAATTGTAGCAATTATCATGAATAACTTGCATTTATAGTTGCATTTTTAACATAGGCAAACATCAATGTGCTTCAGGAGACATTAAAAAAGGAGATTGAGCCAAAGGCGGAGGATATTAGGAAGGGTGATCATAAGACCACAAGACATAGGAGCAGAATTGGCCATTCGGCCCATCATGTCTTGCTGAAGAAATTCCTCCTCATCTCAGTTTTAAAAGATTGTCCCTTGTGCCCACGGGTTCTAGTTTCTCTTACTAGTGGAAACATCTTCTCCACTTCCACTCTATCAAAAGCTTGGAGGTTTAAAAGAAAGTGGAGAAATGGGAAATAGGGTTTAAGGAGGGAATCCTAAGATGTAAAAAGGTTCAGGCAGTCAAAGGTGCAGCCATCAACTGTGGAGCAAAGCGAGGGGTTGGGGGTGGGGAAGATGAATCTGAACTTTTCCACTGAACATACAATGCCTTTGCAGTATTGCCTTGAACTTTCTTTGTGCCCATCTCTGCTTAAATACATTCTACCCTTCTGCAACATCATTTAGAGGCATGGAGTAAACTTTCCAGCTGTGCAGTATTCCTTCAATGCTGAACTGAAGTATTCAGCTTTGGCTTGGCGGTAAGAATGCTACCGGATGAGATTGCAGCAATTTCCATTCAAGAAGTCCAGAGAAGACTCCTATATACTACGCCAGAGAACCCTCCCAAATTATGGACTACCAACACGATAAAGTTCCATCAATGTTGCCTCATCAAGCACCCTCATGCAATTTATAAACTA
Source organism: Scyliorhinus canicula (assembly GCF_902713615.1). Taxonomy (NCBI): domain Eukaryota; kingdom Metazoa; phylum Chordata; class Chondrichthyes; order Carcharhiniformes; family Scyliorhinidae; genus Scyliorhinus; species Scyliorhinus canicula. The sequence goes on along the minus strand of NC_052154.1, from coordinate 75,224,801 downwards.
ACTTCACAGTAACTTTCTATCAGCAATATGTGTTAAATGTAACCTAAAAAAATATTGCCTATTGCACCAAAATGTATTTATATTTCTCACAGTATTCTTTACATCCTACCTGAGTGAAGCTACTGATTGGTAAAAGTTATAAGTAGTCCATGCTATGGACTGACACCCAGTCAGAGTTGGGTTGAAAATGACATTCACCCACATCACTTTTAACTGCTCCAAGGAGCACATTTTCATCAAAGTTTCATCCTGTTGGGCTAGACTGGAATCTAATCGAATTCCCAGAGATAATGTCAGTTTTCCAACCAATTCACCATCCCCATCATGAAGAAATTTAAAACGGAGAAGGAAAGCATTTTAAACTGACAACCACAGAACTCCATCCCACAATCGAAAAATAATTAAATAAAACTGGCAGTACATATAGGGCTTTGAACCTAGTTCATTAAGAATTTAAAATGCAATAATCTCATTCATTTGCCTTGTTCAAATGTTTAAAATTGCAATAATTCTAAAACGTTCTGAGGTGGGTAACATAATTTCTGTTCTGAGGCTTCCGTCTGTGGGTTGATTAAAACATTTCAAATTCCTGGCTCTCCTATGGAACTCACCTGCTTTTAGTGTTCTGCAGATGACAGCTATGCTTTGAGAATTACTCTATGATTATGAGTGTCATCTGAGCTGCCAGAGATTCCCAAATGTTTTACATAAAACTCCCGAAGATATCTGGTACCCCAGTTCATTTGTTTCTGTATTTTAGACTTTTAAGACTGTTGCCCTAACAGGCCGTGAGGAAGGAGATGGAATTGCAATTTCACGGATATAAATTTAGAGTGTTGCTCTTGGGACTCAATGTATATTCATAATGTCACCGGAGCAAAACCCAACATCGCCAGTGAGGAGTGGACCATATGCAAAATGTCTCCTAGAATGATGTAAAGTGCCTCGCAGCTTTATAGCATGACCAAAAAAAGTCATGATGTGGGAAATTTATGACTTGGACATCGAAAGGATTATAGGACAATTCAGAGGAACACACCCACTTCAACATATATACGGTCACTTTATTGGTTGGACAATTATTGCAGTATACTATCACTACTTAAAAACTCTCCTGCCAATAATCAACGTTTAGATAAAGCGGCAATTTAAAATAAATCGATGGCATTTCACACAAAGTCAACCTCTCTGTTTTGACTGAGTTATTATATGACACCGAACATTTTTACTCTCCCCAAGGGCTGACCCGCTTCACAAAACAACCGGTTATACAGGATCAGGTGCAACAAGTTCACTGTCACTATATCTAATTAATCATCTGGAACTGCAGAGATTGGGGACCTAACAATAGCACTGTTGGGAGTTTAAAATAAAAACAACAAAAAAAAGATATGATCCTTTTAATATTTGTATCCTGCTCATTATTGCAGGCTGTGGAGCAAATCAGTGTCCAGACTCATTTGATATTTGACCATTGTCACAAGGTATTTGCGAAATGTATTCACCTTTTCACAATTTTAAAATGATGTGATGCAGATGATTCTTGAAAATTGTATATTATTTAATGCTCTTCTCAAATTTGAATGGAGCACGCAATAGCTGATAGTTGCAGAGAGATTATTTAATAACTAAATAGTAATTTGATAATGATGAGAATCCATGTGCAAGAGAAAGGGAATTCAATATTTGCAAGATCACAGTATTATATAAATGGTAAATATCACAATGCCTGAATCTCTCCCAAAGCAAGGCATTCAAAAATCCTCCTTCAATACCAACTTTCAATGTTTTAAGAAATCTTCACAGAACAATTCTGAATTTCACCCACCAAAAGATTTATTTGTAAGCTATTGGTCATACTCTAACCCAGGCTTCATTGCAATGGCCTCCATCCAGGTGGACCCAAATATTAGAGATGGTGGCACAGTGGCTAGCACTGCTGCCTCACAGAGCATGGGTCCCAGGTTTCATTCCGACCTTGTGTGGAGATTGAACGTTACCCCTGTGTCTGTGTGGATTTCCTCCCAGTTCTCTGGTTTCCTCCCACAGTCAAAAGATGTGCAGGTTAGATGGATTGTCCATGCTAAATTGTCCCTTGATGTCCAAAGATTAGGTGAGGTTGAGGGGACAGGGCGAGGGAGTGGGCCGAGGTTAAGGTGCTCTTTCAGCGGGTCGGTGCAGACCCGATGGGCTGAATGGCCTCCTTCTGCACTGTAGAGATTCTACTTTTTTTTGGAATAACTTTAGAGTACCCAATTCATTTTCCCAATTATGGGGCAATTTAGCATGGCCAATCCACCGACCCTGCACATCTTTGGGTTGTGGGGACGAAACCCATACACAGGGAGAATGTGTAAACTCCACATGGACAGTGACTCAGGGCCGGGACCAAACCTGGGGGTGCCATGAGGCAGCAGTGTTAACCATTGCGTCACCGTACTGTAGAGATTCTATGACTGTGACACCAACATTGTGTACAATGTGCTCTATGTGTACAAATTTGCTCTATTCCACAAATCCAAACTAACGTGCATTGTTAGTGCACTTTCAGATCATTGCAGGCACGAGAAATTATTTGGTGGGCCCAGAACACCTCCACTATCTATCAGCTGTGACTTGGCAGATGCATGCAGCATGGATACATCTCCCCAGGTACGCCTCATAAGACAGCTGTATCCACTCTACGGATATCCATGGTCTCTTCTTCAATTATCACTGGAAGGAAACAAATGGGCACCCATCCCAAATATTTAGAACTTAACTCACATCTGAAGTATTACAGGATATACCATGGGATCATTTCCAGGGGGCCAAGGCCAGTATTGGGTCTGTTCTCACTCTCTGCCCATCTAACAGAATGAATCCAAATATTTCATGTTTTGTCTATCCTTTCTATAGTTCAGACATAAATTATGATGACAAACTTTCCTTTTCTTAACAGCAGCCAAGAAATGGAATGTTCATTTGCCACCTTCTTATTCTAAAACAGAAGAGTGCTGTTGAATCGAAAGACATTCATTTAACAATGGTTTCATGCTATTGCCAGCATTTCCTTCCCTGTGGAATAACGTGAGTCTAAATGCATTCGCAATGCTTTTTAGATGAATGTCCAGTTGGTTCAAACAGCCTTTGAATTCTCAATTTCCATACAGATCACTCAGTTTACATTGTTGAAGAAAATGTACACCACAAATAGGCTGAAATGTTGGGACACTGAAGAGACTAACCAGAAGAACAATTAAAGCAAATCTAGATAGATTTATCAGTACAATCTAAACCCAATGTACATATTCTTTACAACATATTGCATGGAATTGTGGAATCAGCTTTATCCATTCTGCTAAGATATTTTTTGGCAAGCTGAGAGCAGTATGGTGGGTGGCACAGATGAGTAGTTTGCCATTATCAAATCATGCAGCAAAAGGCATCAATTTCAAACATGGTTTGAAATGTGGGGATGCTGTTTTTATTTCACAACTTTGTGTCCTATATTAGTAAAATATCCTAATATCAACATATCCAATGTTAGCACCTCCCAAAGGTGATAGGTGGAGATCAGATGGGGTTCGAGAGAGGGAGGCAGCTCTTTTCAAACATTAGAAGGGTATTGAACGTCGTTATGGCACCGGCAGAGGGGAAGGAAACAGAGGTGGTTGTGGCATTGGAGGCTGAGAAGTCGTTCAACCGGGTAGAATGGGGGTACTTGATGGCAGTTGTGGAGCGGTTTGGGGTTGGACCAAGATTTGTGAATTGGGTAAAGCTACTTTATAAGGAGCCGAGGGTGAGTGTCCACACAAACAACATCAGCTCGAGATACTTTTCTCTCCAACGTGGGACGAGACAGGGATGTTCTATGTCCCCCATACTCTTTGCACTCGCGATTGAGCCGTTGGCCATCGCATTAATAAGTTCGGGGGTATGGAAAGGAATAGTGCGGGAGGGTAGAGGATAGGGTGTCCTTATATGCTGAAGACTTGCTGTTATACGTGCTGGAACCGAGTGTGTTGAAAGGGGGAATATTGGAGCTGCTTCGAGTGTTTGGGTCTTTTTTCAGGATACAAGCTGAATCTAGACAAGAGTGAGTATTTTGTGGTGTCTCGGCCGGGTGTGGGGGCAGGGGAGGGGGGGGCGCTGCCATTCCGTAGGGCAGGGACTCACTTTAGGTACCTGGGGGTGCAGGCTGCCCGGGAGTTGGGGGGGGGGCGCTCCGCAGGTACAACATGTCTAGTTTGGTGGGGAGAGTAAAAGCTGATCTGGCAAAGTGGGATGGTCTCCCTCTGTCACTGGTGGGTCGGGTACAGGCGGTTAAAATGAACGTGTTGCCACGATTCCTGTTTATTTTTCAATGTCTGCCGATTTTCCTGCCAAAGGCTTTTTTCAGAGAGATTGAGGGAAGGATTACGGCGTTCATATGGGGAGGGAAGGTGGCCAGAGTTAGAAAGGTGCTGCTACAGAGAGGAAGGCAGGCAGGGGGTTTGGGTCTTCCGAACCTGATGTATTACTACTGGGCGGCGAATGTGGAGAAGGTGCTGAGCTGGGTAAGAGGGGTTGATTCCCAGTGGGTCAGAATGAAGGAGAGTTTCTGCAGGGGGTCGGGATTGAAAGCACTAGCAACAGTGCCCTCCCAATTGCCCTGGGAAAGTACTCAGGGAGTCCGGTAATAATAGCTTCATTGAGAATTTGGAGTCAGTTTCACCAACATTTCGGGTTGGGGGCAGGGTCAAGGAAAATGCCGATTCAGTGGCCCACAAATTTGAGCCAGGGAGGTGGGATGGAAATTTTCGGAAATGGCAGGAGATGGGGATTAAGACACTGAAAGATTTGTTTCTTAGGGATCGTTTGCAGGATTGAAGGAGTTGGAAGTGAAGTGTGGGCTGGAGCAGGGGGAAATGTTTAGATAGATGCAGGTCCGAGATTTTGCCAGAAAGGAGATACAGAACTTCCCGGCGGAGCCGGCCTCCACATTGCTGGGGGAGATGCTGACGACAGGGGGACAGGTGCAGACGACACGGAGCTATTTTGGAAGAGGAGAGGGCACCACTGGAAGGGATCAAAGCAAAGTGGGAGGAAGAGTTGGAAGAGGATATGGATGAGGGGTTCTGGTGTGAGGTGCTCCGGAGAGTGAATGCCTCCACCTCATGCGCGAGGTTGGGGCTGATACAGCTGAAGGTGGTATACAGAGCACACCTAATGGGGGCGAGGATGAGACGATTCTTTGAAGGAGTAGAAGGTGTGTGTGAACGTTGCGGGGGGAAGCTAATCACGTTCATAGGTTTTAGTCCTGTCCAAAGCTAGAGGATTACTGGAAGGAGGTTTTTAGGGTAATTTCTAAAGTGGTGCACATGAAACTGGACCCCAGCCCCCGGGAGGCCATATTCGGGGTGTCGGACCAGCTGGGGCTGGAAACGGGTGCGGAGGCAGATGTTGTAGCCTTCGCCTCGTTGATCGCCCGAAGGCGGAACCTGATGGGTTGCAGAGCAACCTCTCCACCCTGTGCCGTGGTGTGGTGGGGGGGATCTGTTGGAATTCTTGACTCTTGAGAAAGTTAAGTTTGAACTGAGGGGAAGGATAGAAGGGTTCTACAATTCATGGGCATTATTCATTATGCTCTTTCAAGAACTGGATAACATCGAACATTAGTTGGGGGGGTGGGTGGGAGGGTTGAGGGGGAGGGGGGCGATGGGTGTTAATGGTGGCCATGGGTCATTCCTGATTCCTTTTTGTGATTTGTTTATGTGAACATGCGGGCGAATGTTTCGGATTTGGTGGGAGGATGGGATCGTTGTTACTGATATGGGGATTGACATATTTGTTGCTGATTATTGTTTATTGTTGGTGGGTGTAAATATGGGAGAAAATGTGAAAGAGGAGAATAAAGAAATCTTTAAAAAAAACATATTCAATGTTAAAGGTGCTACATAAAAGCAAATTTGATATAGTTGCTGCTGATGACTCTCAATTTAAATGAGCTGTAAGTACCACCTATGGAGATAGCTGTTCCTGATGCTTCTGTCAGGATTAAGAATGAACACTTAAAGCCATCACAGGGCTGCATTCTTCACCCATTCCATTTTACAAATTCCAACGTTCAAGCTTCTGGCTGTGCAGATTCTTGCTCGGTTGGTTTGACTGAATTGTAATCTGAATGAGCACATTCTGCAGCACTATTGACCAAAGAAACAATGAGGCTTCTTGCTGCTGACTGACTTACAGCCACCTCAAGTCTCTCAACAAAGCAAGCAGACGTGTGTGCCTGTGTTTCCAGTGCCAGCCCAGCGCTGGGGTCTCAAACCCAAAGGTAACTGGCGCAAAGTCAACAGAGGGACAAACCCCCTTCCCCAGTGTCTGGGAGTGGTACCACCCAAGTGAAGTTCACCGCCCCGAGGTGACCCACCCCCCGGGTGCCGAGCACCCCCGAGCCGGCCCGAGCTCTCCCGAAGCCGCGTCCAGCCACTTCCCTGGGCGCTGTCCACCAGTCAAAACGCCTGAAAAGCGCTCGGCGGCCGCTGCCCCCCACCTCCCCCCCGCCACTCACACTCCGCTCCCGGGCAGCCTCGCAAACCTTGTTGCTGCCCCTGGTCAGACTGACCTCCCAACAAAGCGATCCCTGGGAGCCGGTCACATCCGCACAACTCCGGCCCCAAACGCTGCGTTTAAACTGGACTCGGTGCAAAGCCTCGGAATATAACACTGATCTAGAGCAGGACACTGACCCAGAGTCTAAAGGCACTAATCCTGGTTCACATCAAACCGAGTCAGGGCAGAACACTGACCCAGAGCCCAAAGGCACTAATCCTGGTTCACATCAAACCGAGTCAGGGCAGAACACTGACCCAGAGCCCAAAGGCACTAATCCTGGTTCACATCAAACCGAGTCAGGGCAGAACACTGACCCAGAGCCCAAAGGCACTAATCCTGGTTCACATCAAACCGAGTCAGGGCAGAACACTGACCCAGAGCCCAAAGGCACTAATCCTGGTTCACATCAAACCGAGTCAGGACAGAACACTGACCCAGAGCCCAAAGGCACTAATCCTGGTTCACATCAAACCGAGTCAGGACAGAACACTGACCCAGAGCCCAAAGGCACTAATCCTGGTTCACATCAAACCGAGTCAGGACAGAACACTGACCCAGAGCCCAAAGGCACTAATCCTGGTTCACATCAAACCGAGTCAGGGCAGAACACTGACCCAGAGCCCAAAGGCACTAATCCTGGTTCACATCAAACCGAGTCAGGGCAGAACACTGACCCAGAGCCCAAAGGCACTAATCCTGGTTCACATCAAACCGAGTCAGGGCAGAACACTGACCCAGAGCCCAAAGGCACTAATCCTGGTTCAGATCAGAGTCAGGGCAGAACACTGACCCAGAGCCCAAAGGTACTAATCCTGGTTCACATCAAACCGAGTCAGGGCAGAACACTGACCCAGAGCCCAAAGGCACTAATCCTGGTTCAGATCAGAGTCAGGGCAGAACACTGACCCAGAGCCCAAAGGCATTAATCCTGGTTCACATCAGAGTCAGGGCAGATCACTGACCCAGAGCCCAAAGGCACTAATCCTGGTTCACATCAGGGTCAGGGCAGAACACTGACCCAGAGCCCAAAGGCACTAATCCTGGTTCACATCAGAGTCAGGGCAGAACACTGACCCAGATCCCAAAGGCATTAATCCTGGTTCACATCAGAGTCAGGGCAGATCACTGACCCAGAGCCCAAAGGCACTAATCCTGGTTCACATCAGAGTCAGGGCAGAACACTGACCCAGAGCCCAAAGGTATTCATCCTGGTTCACATCAGAGTCAGGGCAGAACACTGACCCAGAGCCCAAAGGCACTAATCCTGGTTCACATCAAACCGGGTCAGGGCAGAACACTGACCCAGAGCCCAAAGGCACTAATCCTGGTTCACATCAAACTGAGTCAGGGCAGATCACTGACCCAGAGCCCAAAGGCACTAATCCTGGTTCACATCAGAGTCAGGGCAGATCACTGACCCAGAGCCCAAAGGCACTAATCCTGGTTCACATCAAACCGAGTCAGGACAAAACACTGACCCAGAGCCCAAAGGCACTAATCCTGGTTCACATCAGAGTCAGGGCAGAACACTGACCCAGAGCCCAAAGGCACTAATCCTGGTTCACATCAAACCGAGTCAGGGCAGAACACTGACCCAGAGCCCAAAGGCACTAATCCTGGTTCACATCAAACCGAGTCAGGGCAGAACACTGACCCAGAGCCCAAAGGCACTAATCCTGGTTCACATCAGAGTCAGGGCAGAACACTGACCCAGAGCCCAAAGGCACTAATCCTGGTTCACATCCGAGTCCGTGCAGATCACTGACCCAGAGCCCAAAGGCACTAGAACATAGAACATAGAACAGTACAGCACAGAACAGGCCCTTCGGCCCTCAATGTTGTGCCGAGCCATGATCACCCTACTCAAAGCCACGTATCCACCCTATACCCGTAACCCAACAACCCCCCCCTTAACCTTACTTTTTTTATTAGGACACTACGGGCAGTTTAGCATGGCCAATCCACCTAACCCGCACATCTTTGGACTGTGGGAGGAAACCGGAGCACCCGGAGGAAACCCACGCACACAGGGGGAGGACGTGCAGACTCCACACAGACAGTGACCCAGCCGGGAATCGAACCTGGGACCCTGGAGCTGTGAAGCATTTATGCTAACCACCATGCTACCCTGCTGCCCCTCCTGCACTAATCCTGGTTCACATCAGAGTCAGGGCAGAACACTGACCCAGAGCCCAAAGGCACTAATCCTGGTTCACATCAGAGTCAGGGCAGAACACTGACCCAGAGCCCAAAGGCCCTAATCCTGGTTCACATCAAACCGAGTCAGGACAAAACACTGACCCAGAGCCCAAAGGCACTAATCCTGGTTCACATCAGAGTCAGGGCAAAACACTGACCCAGAGCCCAAAGGCACTAATCCTGGTTCACATCCGAGTCCGTGCAGATCATTGACCCAGAGCCCAAAGGCACTAATCCTGGTTCACATCAGAGTCAGGGCAGAACACTGACCCAGAGCCCAAAGGCACTAATCCTGGTTCACATCAGAGTCAGGGCAGAACACTGACCCAGAGCCCAAAGGCACTAATCCTGGTTCACATCAAACCGAGTCAGGGCAGAACACTGACCCAGAGCCCAAAGGCACTAATCCTGGTTCACATCAGAGTGAGGGCAGAACACTGACCCAGAGCCCAAAGGCACTAATCCTGGTTCACATCATAGTCAGGGCAGACACTGACCCAGAGCCCAAAGGCACTAATCCTGGTTCACATCAAACCGAGTCAGGGCAGAACATTGACCCTGGGTCCAAAGGCATTCATCCTGGTTCATATCAAACTGAGTCAGGGCAGAAAACTGACCCACCCCCTTCTGCTCCCCCAAAGACAAATTACATTTATGTGGCAACTTTAGCATGGGCAGCAAAGTGAAGCTTGGTCAAGAAGGTAGTTTTAAGGTTTGTGTTAAGGGAGTCAGAGAGGTTTAGGGAGGGTTTTGACAGATGAAGACACGGTCACCAATAGTGGAGCAATTAAAATCAGGGATGCTGAAGAGGTCAGGATTAAAGGAGTACAGATACTGGAGAGATGTGAGGACTGCAGGAGATTTGCCAACATAGAGAAGAGCGAGGCCATGGATGGATTTGAAATAAGGATGATAATTTAAGAAGTGTTGGAAGCAAAAATGATCAATGAGTTCAAAGGGAAATTAGATGAGCACTTGAAGGAAATAAACTGGCAGGGCCAAGGGGTTGAAGCAAGGAAGTGGGCCTGACTGGATTGCTCTGCAGGGAATCGGCATTAACCTGATGGGCCGAATGGCTTCCTTCTGCACCGCAAATGTCTCTAACTGAGGTACTGCCAGACAGGGAGCCAATGGGGGTCAGCAAACACAGGGGTAACATGTGAATAGGACGTAGTGAGGACAAGGGCACCAACAACAGAACTTTAGAGGGACTGACGTTTGCCAAGTAAACTAGACCAGATAGGTAAACACAGACCAAGACCATTTCACACCAACATGAGCCGGAAAGCCCAGACTCTGCACAGCACCATCCCAGGACACAATTTTGCATTGATCTCAATTCACATCCCACAAACCAAACCCACAACAGAAACAAATGGCACACAATACACAGATATAGATCCAAGCTACAGTATCACTTCTGCACTACAATCTTGGCACTAACGTGCAAATAAGATCTAGGCTCCAATACACAGATCTAGACTCTCAGCCAGTTGTGCATGAAATTGGCTGATATGGGGTATGATACCCAGAAATATGCTGACTTACAGGTAATATTCCACACTAAATCAAGACATATTGGCAGCTACAGAAAAAGTACACAGGTAAATATGCAGACCCAAACTATAATATACAAGGCTTGGCCAGTCTCAGAGAGGAATAGAAATAGACCTAGTCACTCTTAAACCTGTTCTGCCATTCGGTTAGTACTAATCTTAAAATCCATGTACCGGCCTTTGATTCGTATCTCCATTCCCTTAATCAACACCGATCAACCTATCTCAGACTTTTTTTTAAAAGTATTTTTATTAAGGTTTTGCAGAATTTTTCATAATAAAACAGTAGTAACAATAACAAAACAAACTAGAGTGAACATTAACATAGTGTAAAAAGAGAATATACAATAACAATTAAATAGACATTACCCCCATGACCCAGTCTTCCCACACCATCCCATCGACCCAGTCTTCCCACACCATCCCATCGACCCAGTCTTCCCACACCATCCCACGGATTGCTGCTGCTGCTGACATTTTAATTTTCCCCGAGAAAGTCGAACCTATCTCAGACTTGAAGATGTCAACTGTCCTAGAATCTACAGCTTCCTCATACCAGTTGCGTAAAAAGTGGTTACTGATTTCTATTCCGAAAGGCCTAGATTTAATTGAAAAATGTTGCCCTCTTGTTTTCAATTACCCCACCCAAGGAAAGTTCATTCGTATTTACTCTATTAAATCCTTTTTGTTATTTTAAACATCTTGATCAGGCCACTCAACCATCTGCAATGTCTATTTTATCCAACCTCTTCTTATTAGTTAACCCTTTAAACCCCCGTATCATTCTGGTGAATCTATATTGTACTCTCTTCAAGGCCCATAAAATGCAAATGTCATTACAGTTCCAGAGGCTGCTCTCCCTTTTCAGAGCCCACTGGTGGTTGATGATTTAACTGGAGGGTCATCACCCTCTTAGACAAGGGGCAAGGTTGAGAAGGCAGGGCATTCATGAATAACTTCAGCTGGTATGGGGATTGAACCCGCACTGTTTGCATTGCTCCGCATAACAAACCAGTCATCCAACCAACTGAGCTCTTCCCATCCTGAAATGTGATGGCCAGTGCCAAACGCAACATGTCAAATGGGGTGTCTGTCCAAGGCCTTGTACAGCTGAAGCACAACATTCTTACTTTTGTATCCCAGGCACCTTGAGGCAAAAGCCAACATTCCTTGAGTTGCTGATTTTTATTTGTGTCTGACCACTGACTTTTGGTGATTTTTGTACATAAACACCCAAGTACATAACACACAGACCTGGGCCAGTGATACACAGATAATAAAGAGGCCTGAATAATCCTTGTAAAACAACAACTTGTCTGTGCTTATGAGGAACACATTGCCATCACTAATACACATTTCCTGAGCTCCCAAACAGTGAGGATCCCAGATTTGTCAATAAAGAAAATAGGATGCAAGGGAGTGGATAGGGAATGGTGGGACCAACCTGCTGTTTGATGCAGGTAATCTCACAAATTCACTAGCAATGAGTGTACCACTAGTTACTGAAACCCCAAATGAATTCTGGCTGATTAATTATAACAATGAATCATATTATCTCTGTGAAAAGAATCTTTAAATGGCAAGTGTTCAATCTGCCATCTGTCAAGTTAAATAAATCCACATTCAATGTATTTTTTTAAATGCCACATAAATGCCAGATTCAAGCGATCAAACGTGACCAAAAAAAAGGTTTAAAGATGAAAGCTTGGCATTAAAGGTTAATTGGTAGCTGGGGATGATTTTCATTTCTCCTGCCCCTCCTCTGAAGCAGAGTCTCAGTCCTGATGCATCTTTGCACATTCACAGATACATGTCCTGCTATGGTGACAGAGCTATAGCATAAATACATCAGACCCACACCCTTTCCAAAGAAACAAGAATATTAACAAAAAAATATATAAGGACCCATCCCAGAAAAAATAACCTGACTCCCCAATCACAACACTGCACATGTAGGGGAGTGTCACAGCCCTTTCACCAAAGCCATCAATATGTTGAGCATAAGAGTGTAAGATAATAGCACCATAAACATGGCGGGCCCCTACCATTAATATACATCTTAACCACAAGATACTGTCTCGACTCAAAATGAGGCGTGAACCGATAAGAGAAAGTACATCCCCTGTATTAAATTCCACACAAAATGGCAAAAAAAATGTTTTTAAAAAAACAAGCCACTTACTTCATTTGCTTTACGATGGTGCTTTTCCCGGATTCTCCCGCCCCTGTGGGGAAATGAAAAAAGGGAGAAAATGAGAGAAAGCAGGGTTGAGGAGAGAGGGAGGGGGAAAAAAAGGAACGTTTGACAAATGTAAAGGGGATGAAGGGAGATTAATGAGAGGAGGGAGAGAGAGAGAGAGGAGGAAAGCAGCAAGGCCGGCGGAGCAGGCTCTCCAGACGGGAAGGGGAAGGGTTGGTGTGAGCAGCCCGGGCTCTTACCGAGAAGCAGCAGCTTGACGTCCTTGGCGGCGGTGATGCCATCCTCTTTGATGGTTTTCTCGATGGCTTTGTTCCGTTCCATGGCTGCCCTCTCCTCGGCGCTCATTGTACATCCCATGGCTGCTGTTGGAAAGTAGCTCTGGCCTCTCCTTGCTTCACTCCACTCACACACTGACTGATTCTCTCTCTCTCTCTCTCTCGGACTGAACCCTCGTTCTTTTTGAGAGACGCTGAGGTTTAATCACACATCCAACGCCAAGGACGAGGCTGGTTTTTTTCTTTCCTTTGCTTGGTGATCAGCCGATGGGAGAAGAAGGAACAGAGAGAGAGACAGATATCCTGGATTTGTTTCCCCCTTGGTCGTGGCAAGATGCAGTCCAGAGAACGGGAAGCGAGAGACAGAGAGATGAAGGGGTTGGGAAAGGGGGGAGGGGGGAAGAGGCTCTGGCCGGCTGCCTCTGCCTGTCACGGTGTCAGTCTGGCTCCTGGTGCTGCTGGGGTGTGTGTTTGGTGTGTGCCGTGTGTGTGTGCGGGGCGGCGGCAGCAGTTCAGCCCGATCGCATCCTTCAACTGCTCACAATGGAGGGAGAGACAGAGAGTGCGCCAGCCTCAGCCCCACTCCACACTGACGTCAAATAGACTGTGAGCTTGCGCCAATCCAACACTCCCACTGCTGACTGCACCTTAACCAGAGAGAGGGAGGGAGCAACACTGCTTCTTACAGGAGGTGGCAGAAAAGGCTGCAATCTTCGTGCCCCCCCCCCCTCCCCCCACGATGCAAAAAATTTGCAATTGCAAAAAATAATAATAATCAGCGATACATTGCAAAACAAAAAAATCTCCAGTGACCAGATGCAAACACACACATATTTAATACAACACCGAGCAGAATCCATTACTGAAACACTCTCTCATATTCGTGCACTTTAACTTGCATCCATCGAATGTAAAATAAAGGACTTTGATCCCTATGTGGGTAGGGGGGGGGGGGGGGGAGCAGAGAGTGCTTATTGCATCAGCAGATTATGGTGGGCTCTATAAATTGATCACACCCATAATGTCACGCTGTTAAACGGATTTGACCACAAAATCACTCGCAATTAGGGCACTGAAGCACTTAAGATACTGTACATGACGATTTAGCGTCAGGCAGGCGGGGAAGCTCAGCTGCTACAGGAGTCGGGCTGTTTCACTGGGGAAATGATAAGGGAAGGGAGGTAAAAGAAAAATCACAGAAACGCAGGCATCATATGCATTTTTTTAAAACATCGAAAACGTTCAACGAGTGCAGTATTGCTGGCAAAGCAACCATTTGAGTCAAGCCGAGTAGGGGGCAGGCAGGCAGTTCCAGTGTTGTGAAAGGAGCCCCTTTCCTTTTCCCAGGCTGTTAGGGTGTGGACCCCAGACCACGGTGCCAACCAAGATCTGAACCTCACCAGCGCCCGTTCATCCACCAGCCAGCCAACCACCCTCAAACCCTTACTTCCTTGTCACCTTATTGACACACAATCCGGAATCAATGGCAGCTATGAACAATATCAACTAGCCACAAAGCATTCCGCCCTGTCATTCCCGGATTGCAACGTGCAATACGCCCGTGTCTCTCTCCCAGAAACGTGTCTGTCAATTCCAAGTACAGTGACATCTGGATCAATCCACTGCCCAGAACAAGCACTCCCGCAAGCATCTGTGGTTTAGTATATCCGATCATCCGTTATCCATTAGGAGGATTATCTTTTACGAAACATTATATTAAAAAAATCAATGACAATATTTGTGAAGCGGTTTAAGGATCTCGGGCATTGTGTTGCAGCGGGGAGCATGTTAAATTGTGAACTGTCTCAACTTTGTATTGAAAAATGTGGAGGAGAAAGATATTCAGTCACAGCCAGAATAGCACCAGCATTGCACGAGTCCTTTTGAGAATCGCTGCTTATACAAAAAGGCAGAGTTGCCTAAATTTAGAGCCTTTCACCACCTCACCACGCCCCAAAGCGCATTATAGCCAATGCCAGTGAATGCCATTCTTCTGTCGCCATCAATTCGTAACCAGGGCATACACAGCTTGTGGCACAAGTGGCAAAAAGCACTGAAGGTTCAGTCCAAGCACCTAACAAGAAGTTGATGGCACAGAGATCAGGAGGTGAATGAGCATAGAAAAGATTAATTGTCAACTTATAGTCACATTACATTAATTATTGCATTCTTTTAAAGTTTATGAACTGATGCTGGTTGCTGCCACAAAAGTTAATTTTACCGAAACCAAATAAAAATGCGAGGTACTGTCATGGTGCAGCAGATAGGAAATACTATTTTAAGTCCATATGCACCAAGACAGGGAGTGGGTGCAAAAAAAATATAGATCACAAAAAGGAGATTTGGTCCCCTATTTAGAGTCCCTAGACATGTGGTGACAAATCAAACCATCGATCTCCAAGAGAGAGGAGCATCCACAAATAGAACCTCCAGCCGAATAAAAAGGTCTGTGACATTTCTATTGGTCTCTTGGACTACAGAAGATGGTTCAAATTATGCAACATTCCTGGAATTACAGAAATTTCAGTATATGGGAGAAAGTCACTTCATCAGTGGTACCCAAACCAGTCGCCCATTCATTCTCATTATGTTGCCCTATCTGTACAGCCTTTACATTTCGTCTTTCAAATAATTATCATTCGATTTTTTTAAAAATGGATCCTGCTTCCAAACTTCCAGGAAGTTTGTGTATATATGCCATCTACATAGGGAAACCAGCCTAAACTCTCCCTTCTTTCTTTTGGTGATGATCTTCAAATTTATGACTGCTAATTGCTCACTCACCAACAGCGGAAATAGTTACCTGATTTCTCAAGATCTCTGATTAATCTTGAGTGTCTTTATCAGATTTTTATTTAATCTTAGATTTAATGAAGGAATAAAAGCAGTCCCAGCTTCTTTAGGCTCTCACCGTTTAAGCCGTTCATCCATGCTGCATCTTACTTTGTTTCTTCTGCTCCCTTCCCATGGCCTAAACTAAGGGTACCCTAAACATGACCATGTTCGGTTTGCAGTCGAACTACTGTAGCCAATACACGGTTATAGAAACTAGAATCTTCTATACTTCAGTTACTTGTCCACTTTTAAAAGTCTCTTTACTCTAACTTCCTTTAAAGTTTTACCTTTTAGTGCACATGTCCTTTCTTTTTTCATTGCCTCACCCTATATTTTCCCACAATAAATTCTATCTGTCAAATCTACTAACTTGTTTATAAATTCCCCCAAAATTGGAGTTCTTTTAACACCCATAACCTCACTCCCACTTTTTGTGTTGCCTTCAAATAATTAATAATTATTAATAATAATTTCTGTTCCTATACCCTTGCCCAGATCATTCAGAGGACAATTGCCACTGATATCCCCCCAATCTGGAAGATGGATCGTGCTACCACATGGAGCATTGAGGAGATTAGTAAAGAAGCATTGAAGGGGAAGCTAAATAAATACACAAATGTTGAGATGAAGTAAGGTAGGAGGACACTCATGTGGAACATAAACTTGTTTGACCAACTGGCCAATTGATGTGCTGTAAATTCCATGTAATTTTTAAAATGTCCATTATCTATGACTGTCTTCTGTCACATTAGCCAACTTAAATATTTGAATATACATCTACAATATTTTGCTTTTATTGTGCTAAATATATGTATTGCTTGTCTTTAGCCAAAAAAAATCAATCACCGTTGTGCTCATTGAAGTTGATCAAGTGATAAGTCTAGAATCCAAATCCAATTTTTAGTTAATCACAATTATGTAACTTTGCTCAGCATAGCAGAAGTCACTGGATCTCATTGAGCACCTCACTATTTATCTACTTTCATTTCTCACATTGAATTCTATTTCATCCTTATTTTTCTATCCAACACACCTTAATGGTTCAGTGGACATAGCATTAAGGGGCTGGTTAGCTCAGTTGGCTAGATGGTTGTGTGTGATTTGACTCCTGTTCTGGCTGAGGTAGATTTGGGACATGCTTCCTTGTCCTGCCCTTGAGAGTGGAAGATAATGGAAAACCACACTGATGAGAACTGCTCAGGATGAAGCAACACCAGTGAGACAGGACCTAGCTTGAGGCAAAGGCACACAACATGACATGGACACATGAACTGCTCCTGATGCAATTTTATTCCCTATCAGAAAAATGTAATTCTATGATCACTATAAATTTACCCAATACTGATTACATCCATATTATTCACGCCTATTAGTATGCCACATACCTAGATTATGTCACCTCTCAATCATTTCTTTTATGAAATGAGCCTCCTTTCAAAACTAGGAACCAGCGGTCTTAAAATTGTCCTGTTGGTGCAATGGGAAAGACCAAGTTCCCTTTGAAAGCTGTGTCCAAAGTTACTCAGAATATTCTAATAATGCACCATTCACTTACTGAATGTGTGCGCGCACAGAGGTTTGACCGATGCTCATGTAATCCCTCTCCAATGCTTTTGCATATTCAGTTCCAAACAGCAGATGACTGCTGTGACAGACAGTCGCAAGAGGAGTTACAGTCGGAGGATCTCCAAGACTGAGCCACAAATCTGCAGTAATGACTTATTTGGCGAGTCTGACCAGCTGAACACATTGACCCTCAGATAAGTCCAGGTAATTCATTCTGACTCTTTGTAAACTACTTTGAAAGGCTTCAGCTTTTTCTGGGTTCAATTTAATCGGCTGGCAGTTAAAATAAGGTTTGAATGTACTTTGTTACGAAGGTGTTACATACTAACTTCAAAGTTTGGAATGTGTTGCGTTACTTAAATTACTGTATACATCCTGTTTGCTTACAAATTTAAGACTGGTGGTCTTTGTTTTTAAATTAAAGTTTCCAAGTGTTTGTTTTGATGGGCTATTTACCTGTGTACCATAGAATCTTAGAGACCCAAGTAAACAATTTCAATCCAAGACATTGTGCCCAAGGATGTAGTGTGCACATCTTAATTCATTCACAGGATGTCGGCATCATTGGGCAGGCCAGCATTTATTGCCATTCCCAATTTCCATTGAGGTGGTGGTGAGTCACTTTAAGTTGCCACAATGAAGCCAATCCCACAGTGCTGCTAAGGAAGGATTGCCAGGATTTAGACCCAGCAGCAATAAAGGAATGATGCTATATTTCCAAGTCAGGATGGTGTGTGTTCAAGAAATGATAGTGTTTCCATGTGCTTACTCATGGCAGAGGTCATTGTTATACAGGTGAGTTGTTGTTGTGTTGGTGCTAGGTCCCTTTATGGGTTGAGTCACGTGATAGTCCATGATGTCATCGGCTAGTTCGTGGGTTTATCTCTTAGTCTAAATCAAGCCTTGGTACTAGTACAGTTCACAGCCATCTAAATACCCTCTATTGAGTATTGCGTTCAGCCCATGCGCTTCAGCATTACATACTTTTATCCTGCAAGTACATTACACAACAGGTTTAAAAGAAAACTGGTGATGAGGAACGGATCAGAGGAAAAAGTATTTTCTGAGGAGAAAAAGAAAATCAAAATTTTTGACAATCGATGTTGCGGTAGATCAACAATAGGTCAGCGATTGCACCCCCGCCTAGCATTACACCAGGAAGGCTGTTGGGCACAAATTAAAAAGGGAAGGTCCATACCTTAAAGTTTATCTGGCACCCCAAGGAGTTCAGGCTGCAGAGCTCGCCACGTGCAGGAGAGTAAGACACAGAGGTAGAGTTGGGGCAAAGAAAGAGAAATGGAAAAAAATTCTCGAATCGCATGCTGCTACGCGACTTATTCATCATTATTAAAATAGACCATTAATATAAGGGAAATTGTGAGAGCATTCCGATATTGCTGAAAAAATGGCGGGAAAATGTGGTGTAATGGGCTTATTTGAAGAAGACTCAGAAATTTGGAAATCATATGCAGAAAGATTCCTAGCCAATAAGATTTCAGAAGATATTAAGGTCCCTGTATTCCACAGCACTATTGGAAGCAAAACTTCTAATTTACCCAGAAGACTAGTCATGTCCATGAAATTAGATGATAATACTTATCAGGAATTGGAAGACTAGGAATTGAATGCACCAAAGTCATTTATTATCACGGAGAGATTTTGAGTTCACCAAAGAAATTGGCTAGAAGGGAAAAAATAGTTTGTTGCAACCCTAAAGCAACTCGCAGAGTTTTGTGAATTTGGCAAATGAATCGATACAATTAGAGACCGTTTGGAATATGGGTTGAGAAATTAGACCATTCAGGGATTATGAATAGAATGAAATATAGATCTGAAAACAACAATAGAGACTACCGTTTCAATGGAGCTTTCTGCTTGGAGCAGGCACGAGGATCCAAAAACTGCCAACCAGAGAAAGTCAACAGGCATGTCAATGGTCCATTCACAGGTTGATTGCAGAAGCAAGAATAGCTAATGTAAAGATTGTGGCAGAACTGGCCACAAAGGAAGAGCTTGCTGGAGTAAACCAGTTTCCCCAGGGAAGAATGCTCAAAGAAAAACACTGAACCATTTAAAGGAAGAAGCAAAATAATTAAAATTCACAATGTGGAAGAAAAAAAACAATAACAACAATGAAGACACAGCACATCATTCTGATGAGGAATTAAAGTTGAATGTATTTTCAGTTCAAGGCGAATCACATCGGTTCTGGGTAGTTTAAAAACTGAATGGATAATCTATAAAAATGGAGGTCAGGATGGCCCGGTGGTGCAATGGTTCGCACTACTGCCTCACAGCGCCGAGGAACCCAGTTCGGTCCCGGGCCCGGTCACTGCCCGTATGGAGTTTGCATATTCTCCCCGTGTCTGCGTGGGTCCCACTCCCACAGCCCAAAAAGATGTGTAGGTAGGTGGATTGGCCATGCTAAATTGCCCCTTAATTTGAAAAATGAATTGGACACTCTAAATTAATTTTAAAAACGGAGGTTGATATTGGGCTGCCGTCTCCATAATTTCCAAAACCATCTATGAACAAAAACTGAATTACCTACCATTAAAACCAAGAGATCTCACCTTGAGGACTTACAGCTGAGAAAATAGTGCCTCTAAGAGGATGCATCATAGTCAAAGTAAAGTTAAATGGGCAAATTACAGAGCTACCTCTCCATGTTGTCCAAGGAGGTTTTTGAGCTCTCTTTGGCCACTCCTGGCTGGAAAAGATCAATTTGAATTGGAGTGCTGTGAACAGCTTAGCTGATTCAAAGACGGACTTACAGACCTTTTTAGAAAAATACAACAATACATGTGAGCACATACTGGGGTCCATGAAAGGGGAACAAGTGTCATTAAAGATGAAGCAAAATAGCCAGCCTAAGAGTCTCAGGGCTAAAGTAGTACCCTACGCCAGGCATTGTCAAACTCAGGGGCGCAACCCGCGGGTGGGTGTGGGGAGGGTCGCGGAGCCGTCCGTCATGGCATTCCCGATCACGCAAATCTGCGCTCAACAGTCACAGCAGCGGCTTTTAATATGCCGGCTGCGAGCGGTCTTCAAAATGGCCAGGAACAGATCAAATAAATTCGGCCGCACTGCGCATGCACACCGATGATCAGGCAAGCATGCGCAGTGCGGCCGCATTTTTTCTTATATGGTCGCAGCCTGTTTTTTTTCAAGTTCGGGGGGCCAAAGGGACCATTGGGGCCGAAGGGACCCAAAACCATTTCCTCCATTTTTGTCAGCAACAAACAAGGTAAGAGAAAATGGTGGGTCGCGCAGGTCGGCCGGCGTGGGCCGCAAAGGTTGGCCGGCGTGGGCCGCGGACGTCGGCCGGCGTGGGTTGCGAAGGGCGGCTGCGTTGGATCCCAAAGGTTGGCCGGTTAGTAAAAATGGGACCCTGGAAAAAAAGTTTGAAAAACACTGCCCTACGCTATATGTCGAAAGGTAGAATCTGAAGTAAAGAGACTTGTGAACACAGGATTTTTAGAACTCCTCACTACTAGTGACTGGGCAACCTCTATTGTGCCTGTTTTGATGCAGAACCAAACTATTCATCAGTTGAACTTTTAAAACAACCATCAATCCAATTCTATGCAAAGATCAATACCACCTACTACCATTGATTGAGGTTTGTTTGCCAGCTTAGCAGGAGGACTGTAGTTCAGCAAGGTCAGCCTATTATGGGCTGACCAGCAAATGAATGTTACAGCTAAATCTCAACATCTGCTCACCATTATAACACGCAAAGACCTTTTTCGCTTTAAGTGATTACCTCTTGGAATAATGTCAGCACCAGGTTTCAATGTTCCATGGACCAGATCATTAGAGGTTTACAGGGGGTACAGTGTTACTTTGATAATATACTAATTACTGATGCCAATGAACTGGAACACTTATGTAACTTAGAAACTGCATTGAAACGCCTTCAAATGCATGGTTTTCATGTGAGGAAAGATAAGTGTTACCTTTTTCAAGCATCAGTCCAATTTTTAGGCCACATGATCATTAGCAAGTGTTTACTCAAGGCACCTAAGGGGATGGAGGCTATTTTGTACACCCCATGACCAATGAATGTAACACAGATAAGATCGTTCCTAGGGTTAATGAATCACTATGGGAAATTTGTCCTGAATCTAGCAATCCTACTTAAACTGTCACATTGTGCATGAAACCAGCATGGCAATCAACATCAGAATGCAAAAAAGCACATCTGTCAGCTAAAGAAGCACTGAAGAAGTGTCGGTACATTGCAACCCTGAAATTACCATTGCAACTTGTCTGTGATGCTTCACCGTATGGAGTTGGGGCGGTGGTGTCACATATAGTACCTTCAGGGTAAGGAAAACCAATGGCTTTTGCATTGCAAACCTAAATACATGATGAATCAAACTATACTGAGTTTGAGAAAATGGCTGAGTATTATTTTTGGTGTGAGAAACTTTCACCAATCCCTCTATCTATGGTCGTCATTTCACATTGCTGATGGGCCACTAGCCCGTAACAGTTATTTTTGGGCCGCATAAAGCTATTCCTTCACTGACAGCAAGTAGACTCCAATGATAGTCCTTAATATTATCTGCACATTCCTATGAGATCAAATACCGTCAGTGTGAGAGCCTTGCCAATGCTCATGCATTGTTACGTTTGTCTTTGTCTGCTGGTCAGATACCACTCAGTAGTGAAAATATCTTCTATTATGCGCAGATGGAACATGTTCCAGTGACTGCAGCTCAAGTCCAAGATCACAGCAGAAATGATTCCTTGATGGAGAAAGTACTGGAGATGGTATTAAAGGGGAGTATAGCAGGAATGCATCCTGAATTATTATTTTAAAAAATTCATTCATGGACATGGGCATCGCAGGCTGTACTGTCATTTATTGCCCACCCCTAAATACCCTTGAAGGGGCAGTTAAGAGTCAACCATATTGCTCTGGATCTGGAGTTACATGTAGGCCTGACCAGGTAAGCACGGCAGATTTCCTTCTCTAAAGGACATCAGTGAACCAGATGGGTTTTCATGACAATCAACAATGGTTTCATGGTCATCATTAGACTTTTAATTCCAGATTTTTTTCACTGAATTCAAATTTCACCATCTGCACTGGTAGGATTTGAACCTGGATCTCCAGAGCAGTACTCTGGGTCTCTGGTTTACTAGTCCAGTGAAAGAACCACTATGCCACTGCCACCCCTAAAAGACGTATATTTCCAGAAAACCCGAGTTGACAGTACAGGGCCTTTTGTGGGGGATTGAAGTAATAATTCCTCCAAACTTACGACAAGAGTGTTGGAACAATTACATGAAGGCTAACCAGGTATAGTTTGAATGAAGGAACCAATACGGAGCTACTTTTGGTGAGCAGGAAGCGATGTCCAGACTAGAGGAAAATGTAGGATTGTGCCAGTCATGCGTGTGGGTAAGGAATGCACTACCATTGTCCCCATTGCATCCATGGGACTGGCCGAAAATGCCTTGGCATTGTTGGCACACTGACTTTGCTGGTCCATATGAGGGGCATATGTTCATGGTTGCCATAGATGAACACTTCCAAGGTGGTCCTAATGAAGTCAACAACGGCGGAACAAACCATCAAAAGCGGAATGAGACTTTCCAGATTTGGCAAACTAGAACAAATTGTGAGTGACAACGGTCCACAGTTCACAGCTCAGGAGTTCGAGGACTATTTAAAGATGTGTGGTTTCCAACATATAAATCAGCACCTTACCACCCATCCACAATTGGTTTCGCAGAATGGTTTGTTCAGACCTTGAAGCCCCACTGAAAGCAACCAAGGATCAAGATTCATTACATTGATGTGTAAATAATTTCTTGGCAACGTAACGCAACACTCAGAGTTCCCCAGCTTTACGACTACTGAACAAGCTGAGAACTACATTTGATCTACTCTTACAGCAGGAGGTGTCCAAGTTAGTAGAACACAATGAGCAGTCACAAATATTGAGTAGAGATGGTATTTTTTAGAAATGCTTGGTTCAACAAGGAGAGCAAGTGTTGATGCGCAGGTGTACCCATTAATGAGAAGTGGGTTCCTGCAACTGTATTGACTCAATTGGCCCCATGTCCGACACAGTACAAACAGAAGGTGAGCTAATGTGGATCTAGAGGCAGATCAGTTGCTATCAACATGCATCAATGTGTCAGCGACGTGTATGCCAGAACTACCTCAGGATGAACCGCCATCCATA
This sequence comes from Scyliorhinus canicula, assembly GCF_902713615.1. Classification (NCBI taxonomy): domain Eukaryota; kingdom Metazoa; phylum Chordata; class Chondrichthyes; order Carcharhiniformes; family Scyliorhinidae; genus Scyliorhinus; species Scyliorhinus canicula. The sequence continues at coordinate 75,201,388 of NC_052154.1, read as the reverse complement.
TTACCAGATTGTATGACTGTGACTTCTGGTCAATCAGCAGAAACTGAGATTGCTGAAGAATCCTCTTGCTGCTACTAGTCTTCCTTCTGCAAAGGAGACTGCAACATCTTCCAGCGTAGATACATCCTCTAAAGAACCTGAGAATACCTCTAAGGTCAAGAGCAAACAAATCCCTGAAGTGTACAGGCAGAATAGATGCCCACTCAATAGTCTTTACTATTAACTATATAATTACTTTGTAATGATTAATGCCTGCCCTTGCATATATATGTTTCAATGACTATGTAAAAATACTATAGTTATTTGTTGTGATGAACATTAGAAGTAAAAGGGAAGGGATGTTATATATGTGGTACTGTTGTTGCAAGCTCTCTTGAAGATTTGATAGTTTGTGACATCATTAGTTGCTTGGTGGGCTTTTGGCCTAGTCCAGAGTAAGCATTTGGACAATTCACAACCATCTAAATAACCTCTGTTGATTATTACATTCAATCCTATAATATTCACAGGAGTTCCAAGAAGGCTTAAATACACAGGTTTATTTTGTTAAAAGCAAGGCCGCAACACGGTGAGCAATGCACCAGTCCCAGCCGGGACTATCTGAAGATGCCGCTTCCAATCCTTTCCGGCCTTTAATTGTCCGATTCAACAAGCCCCGCTGTTCGCTCTCCGCCCCTCAGCGGAGGAGCTTGTATTTGACGAACCCCTCAGGGAGATCAATAGGGTCATCCCCATGGGTCTTGCATCTCTTATTACATCCCTTCCTCCCAAAGTCTGCAGGTCCCTCTGCCATTGAGGGTGGAGTAGGCCTCGTTCATCGCTTCGCCTGTGGCTGCGTTTGCAGCAGTTGCGGGGCCGGGTCGGCAGGTCTGTAATGCGTCGGGGAGCGTCACTTCTGCGCAGGTCTTCTGGGCGGGTGCTGTCGGTGGTCTTTTCCTGACCGAACTGTCTTCTGAGACTATGGATGCTTCTGTCTCCATGTTTGACCCTGAATTTCCCGTCTCGTGTACCTCTATGTCCTTGCCCTTGGGAGTGTTGCCCCTTGGCCCCTGGATGATAGGCAGAAAGGACCAAGAGCTGACTTGTCCGGTGGGGCCGGTCCTGGTACGGCTCCCTGACTTTCAGGTGCTCCACATGTTTTTGTTCTATTCGCTCCTTGGTCTTTATCAAGCATAAGAGACTGGTTCGGCCTTCTCTACTTTGGTCCCTGGTAACCCACCGGGCACCATCTCCGAAATTCTAAACGTGTCCCCTGGCCTGAACCCTCTGTCCTCCTTCCGTGTGGCTTGGTTCCATTCTGAATGTCTTCAATGAGTAGCAGGAACATTGACCCTTAAAAAAGTCTGGTGAGGTCAGCGTGTAACCGTATCTAGAGCTGGCTTGGTCATTCCCAGGGGGGAAGAGATGCTGCCGGCGAGAGCTTTTGAAGCTCCTGACTGCAGGTGCTCTGCTGCACCAAACATCTCAATGTCGCCATCAAGTCTTGCCCACCATACATAGCGTCTGGCGAGCTTCTTCATTTTGGACACTCCAGTGTGTCCATTGTGCCGTAAGTTCTGATATTTCAAAGAATGAAAGTCCTTGAAATCTCACTATTTCCTTTAACAGTGGTTAGCACTGCTACCTCAAGCACCAGGGACCCCAATTCAATTCTGGCCTTGAGTGACCATCTGTGTGGAGTTTGCATGTTCTCCCCATGGCTGTGTAGGATTTCGCCGAATGCTCTGGTTTCCTAGAACATAGAACATTACAGCGCAGTACAGGCCCTTCAGCCCTCGATGTTGCGCCGACCTGTGAAACCCCTCTAAAGCCCATCTACACTATTCCCTTATTGTCCATATGCCTATCCAATGACCATTTGAATGCCCTTAGTGTTGGTGAGTCCACTACTGTTGCAGGCAGGGCATTCCACGCCCCTACTACTCTCTGAGTAAAGAACCTACCTCTGAAATCTGTCCTATATCTATCTCCCCTCAATTTAAAGCTATGTTCCTCGTGCTAGACATCATCATCCGAGGAAAAAGGCTCTCACTGTCCAACCTATCTAATCCTCTGATCATATTGTATGCCTCAATTAAGTCACCTCTTAACCTTCTCTCTAACGAAAACAGCCTTAAGTCCATCAGTCTTTCCTCATAAGATCTTCCCTCCATACCAGGCAACATCCTGGTAAATCTCCTCTGCACCCTTTCCAATGCTTCCACATCCTATAATGCGGCGACCAGAACTGCACGCAATACTCCAAATGCGGCCGCACCAGAGTTTTGTACAACTGCAACATGACTTCATGGCTCCAAAACTCAATCCCTCTACCAATAAAAGCTAACACACCATACGCCTTCTTAACAACCCTCTCAACCTGGGTGGCAACTTTCAGGGATCTATGTACATGGACACCGAGATCTCTCTGCTCATCCACACTACCAAGAATCTTACCATTAGCCCAGTAATCTGTCTTCCTGTTATTCCTTCCAAAATGAATCACCTCACACTTTTCTGCATTAAACTCCATTTGTCACCTGTCAGCCCAGCTCTGCAGCTTATCTATGTCCCTCTGTAACTTGTAACATCCTTCTGCACTGTCCACAACTCCACCGACTTTAGTGTCATCTGAAAATGTATTCACCCATCCTTCTATGCCCTCCTCCAGGTCATTTATAAAAATGACAAACAGCAGCGGCCCCAAAACAGATCCTTGTGGTACACCACTAGTAACTGGACACCAGTCAGAACATTTACCATTAACCACCACCCTTTGTCTTCTATCAGCTAGCCAATTTCTGATCCAAACTGCTAAATCACCCTGAATCCCATGCCTCCATATTTTCTGCAATAGCCTACCGTGGGGAACCTTATCAAACGCTTTACTGAAATTCATATACACCACATCAACTGCTTTACCCTCATCCACCTGTTTGGTCACCTTCTCAAAGAACTCAATAAGGTTTGTGAGGCACAACCTACCCTTCACAAAACCATGTTGACTATCTCTAATCAAATTATTCCTTTCCAGATGATTATACATCCTATCTCTTATAAACCTTTCCCATACTTTGCCCACAACAGAAGTAAGGCTCACTGGTCTATAGTTACCGGGGTTGTCTCTACTCCCCTTCTTAACAAGGGGACAACATTTGCTATCCTCCAGTCTTCTGGCACTATTCCTGTCGACAAAGATGACTTAAAGATCAAAGCCAAAGGCTCATCAATCTCCTCCCTAGCTTCCCAGAGAATCCTAGGATAAATCCCATCCGGCCCAGGGGACTTATCTATTACAATATTTTCCAGAATCGCTAACACCTCCTTCTTATGAACCTCAAGCCCTTCTAGTCTAGTAGCCTGTATCTCAGTATTCTCCTCGACAACATTGTCTTTTCCTGTGTGAATACTGACGAAAAATATTCATTTAGCACCTCTCCTATCTCCTTGGACTCCATGCACAACTTCCCACTACTGTCCTTGACTGGCCCTACTCTTACCCTAGTCATTCTTTTATTCCTGACATATCTATAGAAAGCTTTAGGGTTATCCTTGATCCTACCTGCCAAAGGCTTCTCATGTCCCCTCCTGGCTCTTCTTAGCTCTCTCTTTAGATCCTTCCTAGCTAACTTGTAACTCTCGAGCGCCCGAACTGAACCTTCACGTCTCATCTTTACATAAGCCTCCTTCTTCCTCTTGACAAGTGTTTCAACTGCTTTAGTAAACCATGGGTCCCTCGCTCGACCACTTCCTCCCTGCCTGACAGGTATATACTTATCAAGGACACGCAGTAGCTGTTCCTTGAACATGCTCCACATTTCCATTGTGCCCATCCCCTGCAGTTTTTCTCTCCATCCGATGCATCCTAAGTCTTGCCTCATCGCATCATAATTGCCTTTCCCCCAGATATAACTCTTGCCCTGCGGAATATACCTATCCCTTTCCATCACTAAAGTAAACGTAATCGAATTGTGGTCACTATCAACAAAGTGCTCATCTACTCCAAATCTAACACCTGTCCTGGTTCATTACCCAGTACCAAATCCAATACTGCCTCGCCTCTCGTTGGCCTATCTACATACTGTGTCAGGAAACCCTCCTGCACACATTGGACAAAAACGGACCCATCTAAAGTACTCGAACTATAGTGTTTCCAGTCAATATTTGGAAAGTTAAAGTCCCCCATAACAACTATTCTGTTACTTTCGCTCCTATCTAGAATCATCTTTGTAATCCTTTCTTCTACATCTCTGGAACTTTTCGGAGGCCTATAGAAAACCCCTAACAGGGTGACCTCCTTTCCTGTTTCTAACCTCAGCCCATACTACCTCAGTAGACAAGTCCTCATCAAACGTCCTTTCTGCCACCGTAATACTGTCCTTGACTAACAATGCCACCCATCCCCCTCTTTTACCACCTTCCCTGAGCTTACTGAAATATCTAAATCCCGGCACCTGCAACAACCATTCCTGTCCCTGCTCTATCCATGTCTCCAAAATGGCCACAACATCGAAGTCCCAGGTACCAACCCACGCCGCAAGTTCACCCACCTTTTAGAACAGTACAGCACAGAACAGGCCCTTCGGCCCTCGATGTTGTGCCGAGCAATGATCACCCTACTCAAACCCACGTATCCACCCTATACCCGTAACCCAACAACCCCACCCCCCTTACCCTTACTTTTTAGGACACTACGGGCAATTTAGCATGGCCAATCTACCTAACCCGCACATCTTTAGACTGTGGGAGGAAACCGGAGCACCCGGAGGAAACCCACGCACACACGGGGAGGACGTGCAGACTCCGCACAGACAGTGACCCAGCCGGGAACTGAACCTGGGACCCTGGAGCTGTGAAGCATTTATGCTAACCACCATGCTACCGTGCTGCTTATTCCGGATGCTCCTGGCATTGAAGTAGACACACTTTAAACCACCTTCCTTCCTGCCGGTACACTCCTGCAACTTTGAAACCTTACTCATGACCTCATTACTCTCAACCTCCTGTATACTGGAGCTACAATTCAGGTTCCCAATCCCCTGCTGAACTAGTTTAAACTCTCCCGAAGAGCATTAGAAAATTCCCCCCCCCCCCCCAGTACCCGTACCCATCTGGTCCAGGTGTAGACCATCCCGTTTGTAGAGATCCCACCTATCCCAGAATGAGCCCCAATTATCCATGAATCTGAAACCCTCCCTCCTGCACCATCCCTGTAGCCACGTGTTCAATTGCTCTCTCCCTATTCCTTGTCTCGCTAGCACGTGGCATGGGTCACAACCCAGAGGTAATAACTCTGTTTGTCCTAGATCTAAGTTTACACCCTAGCTCCCTGAATTCCTGCCTTACATCCCTATCCCTTTTCCTAACTATGTCGTTGGTACCTATGTGGACCACGACCTGGGGCTCCTCCCCCTCCAGGATCCCGAAAACACGATCTGAGACATCACGGACCCTGGCACCTGGGAGGCAACACACCACCGCGAGTCTCTCTCGTTCCCACAGAATCACCTATCCATCCCCCTAACTATGGAGTCTCCAATGACTAATGTTCTACTCCTCTCCCCCCTTCCATTCTGAGCAACAGGGACAGTCTCTGTGCTAGAGACCTGTACCCCATGGCTTACCCCGGTAAGTCGTCCCTCCCCAACAGTATCCAAAGCGGTATACTTATTACTAAGGGAAACTACCACAGGGGATCCCTGTACTAACTGCTTCCTCCCAGCCCCACTCATCGTCACCCATCTATCTTTATTCTTCGGAGTAACTACCTCCCTATGACCACCTCTGACTCCCGAATGATCCGAAGTTCATCCAGCTCCAGCTCCAGTTCCCAAGCACGGTTTCTGAGGAGCTGGAGATGGTCGCACTTCCCACAGATGAAATCAGCAGGGACAGTAACGGTGTCCCTCACCTCAAATATTCTGCAGGAGGAGCATTGTACTGCCTTCCAAGCCAACCCCTAAAGCCAACAAGAAAAAGAAAGGAAGAGCTTACCTGATATTCCCTCAACCCCTTAGGTTAGAGGAGGTGGAAGGGTGGGGGACACTACAAGTGTAGTGTCTCAGGTTTAGCAACCGCCCAACTTATATACAGGTACCAACAAATCTTCCCAGAAATCCCCACGGCCGACTTCCAGCAGCTCTAAAGGTAAGTTTTTAAAGGTAAACCTACCTTTCCGACAGGCCTGTGGACACTGCTCCCGCCAAAAATCTGGAGGCCGCTTCTCCTGTAAGGTAAGTTTGTAAAGGTAAACTTACCTTCCCGGCAGGCACCTGGACACGGCTCCCGCCAAAAATCTGGAGGCCGCTTCTCCTGTAAGGTAAGTTTTTAATGGTAAACTTAACTTCCCGACAGGCACCTGGACACGGCTCCCGCCGAAAATCCTCCCACAGTCCAAAGATATGCAGGTTAGGTGCAGTTATGGGGATATGGGACTAGGACACGGCTGTGGGCCTAGGTGAAAATGAATGAAAATAAAATGAAAATCGCTTATTGTCACAAGTAGGCTTCTAGGGTCCTTTCGGAGGGCCCGTGCAGACCCAATGGGCCGAATGGCCTCTATCAGCACTGTAGAGAGTTAGTTTACAATTCTTCTAGAAAGTTGCAATACAGATCACATCAAGACCACACATGGATTCCCAAAATTAATCAGTGGCTGACACATTCTGCAGTGCTTGGTGTCGTGAATGGAAAATTCAATCTTTGTGGTTAAATAGCAGATTGATATGCCAATGGTTTTTTTTCCAGAAAACTAGAATACATATAGCTCAATGGCACAAGTTAGCCTCTGCAAGACAATTGGCTAACAGGTTGCTTTCATGTAAAAGCAATATGTGCTGACGCCTTGGACATGTAGGGTTGGATCTTATGACCACAAATCAGGCTGGTTGCCCCTCCGTGCAAATAGGGCATGACGACATTGGATTAGCAATATGATATCATCACACCAGTCTCTGAAATTGCAGAAGGCAAGCAGGCAAGGAAATTGGACTCGACCCCCATTTTGAAATGACTAATTAACAAGCTATTGCGCTTGTTAACGGCCCAGTTGTCTGCAATTTTGTCTGGGAATGTTTTACAGCAGCTATGACGAGGGAGCGCAAGAGCAGAAGAGAAGGCCTAATATCAGGATCATGGCTGAATGTAGCAGCAGATTCTGCTGGTGAAGATGGTAGCCTGTCTTTTTTCAAACTCATTCTTTCTCTTTAAGCTTTATTTTGAGCATCCAATAAGAAAAATAAAGACAGATTCAGAGAGCAGGGAGCCTTTAAATTTGTAACACTGACTGACTTCCTGTTCACAGCATAGCGTTGCTGCCACATGACGTCCCTGCCTACAGTTAGCACTGCTGCTTCACAGCGTCACGGACCCGGGTTCGATTCCGACCTTGGGTGACTGTGGAGTTTGCAAGTTCTCCCTCTGTCTGTGTGGGTTTCCTCCCACAGTCCAAAGAAATGCAGGTTAGGCGGATTGGCCATGCTAAATTGCTCCTTAGTGTTCAAAGATGTGTAGGTTAGGTTAAGGGGTTATTAGGATAGGGCTCGGGAGTCGGCTTGGGTTGAGCACTCTTTCAAAGGGTAAGTGCAGACTTGACGGGCTGAATGGTCTCCTTCAGCACTGTAGGGATTCTATGTTGAATTCAATGATCATTTAACCTCTCCTACCATGTTATAAAGCTTCTCTTTTCCTTACTCCCTTTCCCTGTTTAAAACCTGTTATAGCCCCAGCTTTTCCCAGTTCCGACAAAAGATCATTAGCCGGAGACATTAACTCTGATCCTCTCTCTGTAGATGTTGCCTGACCTGCTAAGTATTTCAGCATTTTTTGCTTGTTCTGATGATGTGTTATGTGAGACACCCCAAAAAAGGTCACCTCCTTTCACAAAGCCTAGATCATTCACTTGCTGGCTACAACACAGAATACTGAGAGTAAGGATTAAAGGTAGCTACTGAGACTAGCTAAAGGTGGAAAACAGCAATCCACTGGGATCAGTTTTGGGACCACTGTTGTTCACAATTTAGACTCAGGAATCAGAAGTACAATTTATAAATTTGCAATAACACCAAATTGGTGGGGGTTAATACTAAGGAAGGATATGACAAGTACAAGACATTAATAAACTTGCAGGCTGTTTAATTGTCAAATTAATTTCAATACAGCTAAGTGTGAGATAGTTCATTTTGGTCATGGAAAAAATAAGGATGTCACATAATGCTTGGATAGTAAGAAACTAAACAAGATTGAGGAGCAAAGAGATCTAGGGGTACAGATACAGAAATCACTAGTCGTGAAGCAGGTTATTAAGACCATTAAAAAACGCAAAGTCAGCTCTGGGATTTATTTCCAGAGGGAAGGAATTGAAAAGCAGGGATATCTGAGATAAATTTTCCAGTTCCACCCACCTCAGGAATTGTCACAGGCGGGATGGAAAATTTGGCAGACCATTTAAAGGTCCATTGTCCTTGGGCAGGAAATTTCAGTCTCGGAGAGGGTGCAACCAGAAAATCCCGCACATTATGTATGGTAAACAACTGATCATTCACTACATGTATTACGGTACACTGCCAGTGTACCCCAGTCATTACAGTAAATCCCGGCCTGCTGGCTCCACCCAGCAGGCCCTGTATAAAATTGTACGCTCTCCTGCACTTCCCCCAGCTGCAGGAGGCTTAACATCTAGCAATATTTCACCTTTCGTCTTGTAGTCATTGATGGTACATCAATTTATTGTGTTAGATTTTTGAAGATGAACGTCTTACTCAAGCCGGATCGCCTGGAGCTGAACCCTCACGCAGCCGATGCCACAGCGACTGTCGAGCACTGGCTAGCCTGCTTTGAAGGATATCTCGAGCATCCACAGAAGTCATCTCAGACCCAGAGAAGCTCCAACTATCTACGCACGGGTGAGCCCAGAAGTCTTCCTCCTCATTTGGGACGCTCCCACCTACAAGGAGGCAATAGGACTACTGAAAGGACAGTATATCAGGACTGTAAATCAGGTGTTCGCCAGGCACCTCCTGGCCACGAGACGGTAACTCCTGGGGGGAGTCTCAGGACGATTTCCTGCGTGCCTTGCGGATACTTGGCAGGAACTGTAGTTGCCAGGTGGTGTCGGCAGTCCAACACACGGAACTGCTGATCAGAGACGCCTCTGTCACGGGAATTAAGTCCAACTACATCCGCCAGCGATTATTGGAAGGGGGTATACTCGGCCTTACAGAGACAGTACAGCTTGCTAACTCCTTAGAAGTGGCCTCCCGCAACCTGGAGTCCTACACCTCCGACCGCGCGGCACCCTCGTGGGCGTCATGGGCCCCACCATCATCCGACACGGGTGCACCGCACGCCTGCGCCGCGCGGCAGCCAGCTAACTCCGGAGGCCCCAAATGCTACTTTTGTGGCCAGAACAAGCACCCCAGACAACACTGCCCAGCACGGAGTGTGACCTGCAATGGGTGTGGCAAGAAGGGCCACTTTGTCACCGTTTGCCAGGCCCGATCGGTCGCCGCTGTTTCTAGGCCCAGCATCGCTACCACTACACCCCCCCATGTGCGATCCAGGGGTGCAGCCACCTTCGCCGCCGCCCGCCATGTGCGGTCCGTGGGAGCCGACATCTTGGATGTCACGCGCCATGTGCGTCCCGTGGGAGCTGCCACCTTTGGCGCCATCTTGCAACACACCCCAGGACCCCTGCTCGTCTGCCGTTCACTGGCCGTCGATACCTCCGCCGCCACCGATCGGCCCCCCCACCAACTTCTGCAGCTCGCCTCCATCACCCTCAATCAGTCTCGGCCTCACAACCTCGCGACCGCTACAATGACCGTACGGATCAACGGGCACGAAATGACCTGCCTCTTCAACTCCGGGAGTACGGAGAATTTCATCCACCCAGCTACGGTAAGGCGCTGCCCCATCTTGGTTCTCCCCGTGACCCAGAAAATCTCCCTGGCCTCCGGATCCCACTCCGTACAGATCCGGGGGTACTGCGTCACGACCCTCTCCATACAGGCCGTAGAGTACAGTAACTTCAGACTACGTCCTCCCCATCTCTGCGCTGCCCTGTTACTGGGTCTTTATTTCCAGTGCCACCTCCAGAGCCTTACTCTGAAGTTCGGCGGACCCCTGCCCCCCTTCACCGTCTGTGGCCTCACGACCCTTAAGGTCAATCCACCCTCACTCTTCGCGAACCTCACCCTGGACTGTAAGCCCGTCGCCATGAGGAGCAGACGGTACAGTGCCCAGGACAGGACCTTTATCAGGTCGGAGGTCCAACGGCTTCTGCGGGAGGGGATCATTGAGGCCTGTAACAGCCCCTGGAGAGCTTAAGTGGTGGTAGTTAAGACTGGGGAGAAAAGCCGGATGGTCATCGACTACAGTCAGACGATCAACCGGTACAAGCAGCTCGATGCGTACCCCCTCCCACGCATATCTGACATGGTCAACCAGATTGCGCAGAATCACGTCTTCTCCACAGTTGACTTGAAATCTGCATACCACCAGCTCACCATCTGCCCGGAGGACTGCCAATACGCTGCATTTGAAGCAGATGGCCGCCTGTACCATTTCCTTTGGGTTCCCTTCGGCGTCACCAATGGGGTCTCGGTCTTCCAGCGAGAGATGGACTGAGTGGTTGCCAGTACGGGTTGCGGGCCATGTTCCCGTACCTGAATGCGTCACCATCTGCGGCCACGATCAGCAGGGCCACAACGCGAATCTCCAGAAATTCCTCCACACCACTAAACTCCTTAACCTTACCTATAACAAAGAGAAGTGCGTTTTACGCACAACCCGCTTAGCCATTCTTGGCTATGTTATGGAAAATGAAGTCCCAGGGTCCGACCCCGACCGCATGCGCCCCCTCCTGGACCACCCCCTCCCTCACTGTCCCAAGACTCTGAAACGATGCCTGGGATTATTCCCATATTATACCCAGTGGGTCCCTAATTATGCGGACAAGGCCCGCCCACTCATCAAGTCCACCATTTTCCCCCCGACGGCTCAGGCCCACCGGGCCTTCAACCACATCAAGACGGACATCGCGAAAGCCACGATGCACCCATCGACGAGTCCCTCCCATTTCAGGTGGAGAGCGACGCATCAGACGTGGCTCAGGCCGCCACTCTCAACCAGGCGGGCAGACCCGTGGCTTTCTTCTCCCGCACCCTCCATACCTATGAAATTCGGCACTCCTCTGTCGAAAAGGAGGCCCAAGCCATTGTGGAAGCTGTGTGACATTGGAGGCATTACCTGGCCGGCAGGAGATTCACTCTCCTCACTGACCAACGGTCGGTTGCCTTCATGTTTAGTAACACGCAGCGGGGCAAGATTAAGAACGACAATATTCTGAGGTGGAGGATCGAACTTTCCACCTATAAGTACGTGATCTTGTATCGCCCTGGGAAGCTCAATGAGCCCCCAGATGCTCTATCCTGCGGTACATTGCCAGCGCACAGGTAGACCGACTTTGGGCTCTCCACAACGACATCTACCACCCGGGGGTCACCCGGTTCTTCCACTTTATCAAGGCCCGCAACCTGCCTTACTCCATCGAGGAGGTCAGGACCGTGACCAGGGACTGCCAGGTCTGCGCGGAATGCAAGCCGCACTTCTATCGGCCAGACAGAGCACACCTGGTGAAGGCCTCCCGCCCCTTTGAGCTCCTCAGCATCGACTTCAAAGGGCCCCTCCCCTCCACTGACCGCAACACGTACTTTCTCAATATCATTGATGAGGACTCCCGTTTCCCTTTCGCCATCCCATGCCCGGACATGACCTCTGCCACTGTCATCAAGGCCCTACACAGTATCTTCACCTTCTTCGGTTTCCCCACCGACATCCACAGTGATCGGGGCTCCTCGTTCATGAGTGATGAGGTGCGTCAGTTCCTGCTCAGCAAAGGCATTGCCTTGAGCAGGAGGAAAATCCCGCACATTATGTTAATTTTTACACGACCTGAGTTCGATCACTTTTGGAGTGCTGTGCTGAGTTGCGGTCTCAATATTATGGGAAAGGGCTTACAGCACCAGAGAAGGTACCAAAAGAAAAGAGTTAACGATGAAACCAGAATGCAGGTAGTACTTAGGCTGAACAAATGGGATCATCTTCTCAAGAAAAGACTGGGATGAGGACATGATAAAAGGTCTATAAAATTATGACGAGGTTTGACAGAAAGACACGGAGATGTTTTGTATCTCTGTCAAGGAAACTGCTTTTTTAACAATTGGATCTATGGAACTCTGAGGCCACTGCTTCTTCAGTGCACTGAACCCACAATATTAAAAAAATTATTATTCATTCTTTGATGAGATGTGGATATCGCTGGCAAGGCCACCATTTGTTGGTCTCAATACAGATGTAAAAACTCTAGAACTGAGGAGGCTGCTGCCCATGAGGCCCATTTCTTTCGAGTCCACATTTGATCTATTGTGGCCTCCAATCAATTCACTTAATCAGCTGAGGAATGTTCCATAGCTCTTTTTGTCTCTCTCATTGGATTGGATTGGATTGGATTTGTTTATTGTCACGTGTACCGAGGTACAGTGAAAAGTATTTTTCTGCAAGCAGCTCAACAGATCATTCAGTGCATGGAAGAAAAGGGAATTAAACAAAATTCAAGAAAATACATGAGAATACATAATAGGGCAGCACAAGATATACAATGTAACTACATAAGCATTGGCATCGGTTGAAGCATACAGGGTGTAGTGTTAATGAGGTCAGTCAATAAGAGGGTCACTTAGGAGTCTGGTGACAGTGGGGAAGAAGCTGTTTTTGAGTCTGCTCGTGCGTGTTCTCAGACTTCTGTATCTCCTCCCCGATGGAAGTAGTTGTGCCCAAAAGGATGCATGGGCATCCAAACTGCAAAAATAAATTGGATACAATTAAATACCAGCACACTCAGAATTTACACCATACCTTGTCTTCCTTCACACATTTCCATGGTTGCAGCCATTGAAGATCTCTCAGCTATATTCTTCAGCATTAGTCCATATTTATACATTCATTTTAATCTCATGTGTAAGATCACTTATACATTCATAAATGCCATTCCATGCATTAAGAATCGGGAGATATTGACGTGGGTATATTGTCACCAGCCTAATAATTCAGGGCCCCATGCTAATGCTCTGGGCACCCAAATTCACATCCCGCTACGGCAGATAGTGATATTTGAATTCAATTTTTAAAAAGAACCGGGAATGAAAAATGTCTATTGATCATGAAACCATCGTCGATTATTGTTAAAGAAAACCCCATCTTGTTCATCTGCTGAACAAACTCGGTGTGGCCTCCATCTGACTCCAGGTCCACAGCAATGGGACTGTCTCTTGAAGAGGTTTGACAGAAAGACACGGAGATGTTTTGCATCTGAAATGCCTTCTGAAATGGCCGAGCCACTCAGTTCAAGGGCAATTAGGGATGGACAATAAATGCTGGCCCTGTAGGGATGCCCACATGCCATGAATGAATAATTTAAAAAAAATGACTACTCAAGCTGGTTGTCCAATCCGTATAGCTGCTATCCAGTGAAAAGAAAAATCTCGCAGTGTTTTTGTATTTGTTTGGTTCTACAGCTATAATCCAAACTGAACAAATTTACATTATTTAATCAAGTTTCATTCTTATTTTGGGCTCTGGACACAGAGTCCATATGTTTTTTTTTGGAATATTTTTATTGGCATTTTCAATTACGCACAGTAAAACTTTATGTACAATATTTACAGCACGTGTGGATCTTATGTACATAAAATCGCTCTTGGTGTTTCCTTCCCCCCTTCCCCTTTCCCTGCCACCCCCTTCCCTGGCATCCCTCTCTTTTGTTCAGGGTGTTCTGTCCCCTGTCTCCTATTCTCCCTCCCCCCTTCCCTTTGTGTTCTCTGTTGCTGGCCATGTGGATTCAGTGGGGAGGGGGGGGGGGGGGGGTGTGGGGGGGGGGGGGGGGTGTGGGGGGGGGGGGGTGGCGGTTGACAATGCTTCTCCCTGTAGTTCCTCTGAATTTCCTCATCTCTTCCCCCCCCCAGAGTTGTGTATCTCTGTCTGCATTCTCTTGATTCTCGCTTTTTCCCTACTCGTTGTTGGCTTCAAACAGGTATTGGAACAGGCCGACGAACTGCCCCCATGCTTTGAGAAAGCCTTCTTCCGACTTTCGGAAAGTCTACTTGATCTTCTCCAAGTGGAGAAATTCCACCAGTTCTGCCAGTCAGTCTGCAGCTGTGGGTGGTGCTGCTGATCGGCAGCTGAGTAGGATTCTCCGGCGTGCGATTGAGAAGCCAAAGCTAGGGTGTCAGTCCTCTTACCCCATGTGTAGTTCTGTTCTGATACCCAGAAGATTGCCACTCTTGGGCATGGCTCCACCCTCACCCCCACAACCTTGGACATTGCCTCGAAGAAGGCTGTCCAGAATCCGACAAGTTTGGGGCAAGCCCGGAATATGTGGGTGTGTTTGGCCGGGCCCCTCTGGCACCATTCACATTTATCTTCCACCTCTGGGAAGAACCTGTTTGTTTGCTGATATACCTTCAATTCACAGTGAGGCAGAGAGAACGAGTGAACAGTAGGCTTTATTAGTCATGAACTTGCCTAGCCAGAGTCAGTAGTACAGATGAATTCCGCCCACAAGAGGCCGGCCTATATATAGCCCCGGTGTGGGCAGAGCCAGAGGCGGAACCATACTGGGGTTACAGTACAGTACCTGGAAGCAGTTCATATCACCGCTTCCAGGTCATAGGTCACAGGTTACGGAATCATGCATGCATTATGGTGATGTGATGAATGGGTAATGTGCCTTTAAGATCATGCATGTAATGTCCCATTAAGACCGGGTTTGAAACCCCGGGGGACTCCGCCTCCGGCTCCACCTCCCAGGGGCCGGATATAAGGTGACGTCCTGTGGGCGGCGCTCAGTGAGCACTCATCTCTCTGGCAGGCGAAGTTCTCTGTTTATTAAAGCCTTCGTTTTATGAGTACACTCTCTTGTGTCATAATTGAGAGTATATCAGGTGAATACATTCACCACATTCGGGTTCTAGTTAGGTGCACTCTGTATACCACCTTGAACTGCATGAGGCTGAGCCTTGCGCAGGAGGAGGTGGAGTTGGCCCTGCTCAGTGCTTCACTCCAGAGCCCCCAGCCCACTTCTGTCCCCAGTTTGTCTCCCCATTTTCGTCTGGCTTCATCCAGTGGCAGTTTCGCCCTGTCCAGTAGCTGTCTGTAGATTTTCCCACAGTTTTCCCCTTCCTTACTGTCCATGTTTATCAGGTCTTCCAGTAATGTGGTTCCCAGGGACTGTCTCCTTGCGGAGAAAATGCTTTACCCGGAGGTGCCTGAGTTCCTGTCCTGACAGTAGTTCCAGGTCCTCCGCCAATTCGGTCAGTGTTGCAAGTCTGTCCCCCATGTAAAAGTCCCAAACTGTTAGCATCCCCCCGTCCTGTCTCCATTTTTTGAAAGTAGTGTCGAGCATGGCTGGTGCAAACGGTTTCCGCAGATTGGGGCCATGGGAGACATCTCAGTCAGACTGAAATGTTGCCTCATCTGGTTCCATGTCTTTAGTGCAGCTACCACAACTGGGCAGGGTGTGTGTTTCGTCAGGGAGGATGGGAGCACTGCTGTGGCGAGGGCCTGGAGGGTCGTTCCCTTGCAGGAAGACTTCTCTATCCGTCCCATTCCGTGGTGGGTTTGCATATCAATCCCCTCACTCTCTCTGCTGTTGCTGCCCATTAGTAGTCTTGTAAGTTTGGTAGCGCCAGGCTGCCCATGTCTTTTCTCCTCTGCAGTGTTGAATACCCCCCCCCCCCCCCACACACACACACACAAACACACACACACACACACACACAGAAAAACACCATGATAATTTTCTCTATGTTGTGGAAGAAGGCCTTGGGGGATGAGGATCAGTATCGATCTGAACAGGAAGAGGAACCTCGCAGTACATTCAGTTTGACTGGCTACACCCTCTCCGCCAGGGAGAGTGGGAGCGTGTCCCATCTCTGTAGGTCCTTTTTTTACTTCCTCTGCCAGGCTGGTCAGATTCCACTTATGGATCTGAGTCCAGTCCTGGGCTATATAGATTCCCAGGTAGCGGAATTTGTTTTGGACTAATTTGAATGGGAGTCCCTCCAGCTCTGTCCCTCTCCCGTTCGGGCTCACTGGGAATGCCTCATTTTTGGTGCGGTATAATTACTCTCAGGCCTTCCCGCAGCTCCGGGACATAGAGGAGCAGGTCATTTGCATAGAGTGAGACTCTGCGCTCTCTGCCTCCCCTTTGGATGCCCTTTCAGCTTTTCGCGTCTCGCAGAGCGATATGTGCTGTTCCTCGTGACTTAATAAAGCTCGTAGTCTCAAATGTGGAGAAGATGCTTTATTGTGAATTCGTTCTATCTTCAGAGCTTAACCCTGCGGCTACCTCAAGTGCTAGTGTCCTGCTACCAGTTCTGCCTTCCGTGAAGTGTGTCCTCACTTCCTGTCCCCGTCTATTTATATGGCTCTCCCGTGCCCCCTCTAGTGTTTGCTCAGTTGTATTGCATCTAGTTAACTTGTGATCACCACATCCCCCTTTTTCTCTTTACATATTTGCTGTACATTGTTAAAGAAAATTATAGAAAACAGTTACTTATGATATGCGTATCTATACAGGTGATGGTGCTATTGCATATTGTACAAAGCCAATGTAGTTATATGTCCAATCTTTATAAAAACATTTATGAGTCCAAACTTGATGAATTTGTTCAGAGCTTTTTTTTTTTTTTGTTGATGACGTGGTGATATTGATATTGCAAGTCCGCTGTGAATGTTGTTGGTGTTCCTTGTTATTTTAAGTACCCAATGCATCATCCCGAGGTGTTTGCATGGTCACCTCACTGATGTTGACTGGCATGGACTTTTTTCTGTGCTTGTGGTGTTGATTTATTGTCTCATCCGCCTTGGATGCTGGTGTGCTTGCTCGTTCTGGAGCAGACGTGAGTTTGTGCGATTCGTTGTCATCCCATGACATGTTTGTAGTCTTGTCATCGTTTTGCAGTGTGCTGTGGCATTGTCCTTTATGTGCCGAGTAGTACCATTGTGTACAAGTCGTTGTTTCATTGCTGTTGTTTCTGTCGTTCCTGTTTTCGTTGTTTTATCGTTGCCGTACTTGTTGCTGTTTTTGTCGTTTCTGTCTTTGGGGTTCAATTGTGAGGGCGAACAGGAGCAGGGACAGTGGGCATCCCTGCCTTGTGCCTCTGTGCAGCTGGAAGTATTCTGAGCTGGTGGTGTGGCTTTGAATGCTCGCCTTGAGGGCTTTGTGCAGGATTTACACCCAAGACGAGAATTCTGCTCCTAGCCCAAACCGTTCCTGTACCTCGAGGAGGTATTTCCACTCGACTCTGTTGAAGGTCTTTTCTGCATTCAGGGAGACGATCACCTCTGGTGTTCTCTCCCAGGGGAGGAGGGCACAAATCTTTTCTAGAAGTCTGCCGGGAACCCATTGAGCCCCGGTGCCTTCCCCGCCTGCATGGAGCTGATGCTCTCCATGATTTCTTCCAGATCTATTGGTGGTTCTAGTTCCCCCTGTCTGTCCTCCCCCACAACTGGCATGCCCAGTCTGTCGAAGAACTATTTCATCCCCGACTTCCCGTTGGGGGGCTCGGAGGTGTACAGCCCTCGGTAGAAGGTCTCAAATTCCCGATTGGCCTCTTTTGGTTCATTTACCAGTCTGCCTCTGCTGTCTTTTACCTGTGCTATTTCCCTCGTGGCTGCCTGCTTTCTCAGCTGGGGAGCCAGTAGGTGGCCTGACTTTTCTCCACACTCGTAGAAGGTCCCCCATGTCGGGCAGAGTTGGTGCACAGGTTAAAGTCCATTTTGCTTTTTTGTAGCTTTTTGTTCTCCGCCAGAAGCTCTACGGTCGGGGCCTCTGAGTACTTTCTGTCGATCTCCAGGATGGAGTCAATCAGTTGTTGCCTGGTTGCCCTCTCTCTGCAATAGGCTATAATTTCCCCCCTGATCACGGCCTTTAGTGCCTCCCTGAATGTGGAAGGTGAGACTTCCCCATTCCGGTTGTTAGTCACGTAGTCGCCTCTGGCCTGTGATGTTTCCTGGCAGCAGGCCTTGTCAGCCAAGAGGTCCGTGTTCAACCTCCGTATGGGGCATTGGGCATGGCCGTCTCCAACCTCACATCTAAGTAATGTGGAGCGTTATCGGAGATGACTACCACGGAGTATTGTGCTCCCACTATTCCTGGAAGCACCAATTTCCCCACTGCAAAAAAGTCAATTCGGCTGTATACCTTGTGGACCGGTGGGAAGAACGAGAATTCCCTCTCACCGGGGTGCAGGAACCTCCATGGATCCACAGTCCCATCTGTTCCATGAATGTTCCCAGTTCGCTAGCCATGCCTGTCTTTTTCCCCGTTCTGGGTTTCGATTGGTCGGTCAGCGAGTCCTGCACGCAGTTAAAATCGCTCCCCAGAATCAGTCAGTGTGTGTCGATGTCGGGGATTTCCACCATGGTCTTCTTTATAAAGTCTGTGTCGTCCCAGTTGGGCGCGTACATATTTACCAGTACGAGGCACCGCTGACCATGTCTTACTGTTCCCCTTGGTCCGTTACTGTCCTTGTCTCTGTGAACCTCATCCTTTTGCGAATCAGTATGGCTACTCTCCTAGCCCTCAGCCCATAGCATGAATGGTATGTCTGTCCCACCCAGCCCTTTCTTACCCGCAGTCAGTCCTTCTTCCTCAGGTCTATCTCCTGCAGGAAGATTATGTCGGACTTCAGGCTTCTTAAGAGGGCAAAGACTCTGGAAGTTATCTACCAGGCCACAGCGGAGGCCCCGCTGGGGTCGGACCACTTTCCCCCCTCCCTCCCCCTTGGGCTTCGGTCTGAGCGACCTGAGTGCCCTGTCGAGTTCTTGGACAGGGAAACTATCCCTCCCGACTACGTTGCCCAGCATTTGGGCAATAAAGTCTGTCAGGTCTTTGCCCTCGATGCCTTCGGGAAGCCCACAATTCGTATATTCAGCTGCCGGGACCTATTCTCCTGGTTCTTGACCTTCCTCTTCAGACTCCCCTGGGCTGCCTCCAACCTTTTCACCTCCGCATCCAGAGTGAAGATCCTGTCCTGGATCGTCTTTTCCTGTGCCTCCACTTTCTTTCCCAGCCCTTTCCCGCCGTGGGTGGCACGGTAGCACAGTGGGTAGCACAGTTGCTTCACAGCTCCAGGCTTCAATTCCCGGCTTGGGTCACTGCCTGTGCGGACTCTGCACGGTCTCCCCATGTCAGTGGATTTCCTCTGGGCGCTCCGGTTTCACACCACAAGGGTGTGCAGATTAGGTGGATTGGCCATGATAAATTGCCCTTCGTGTCCAAAAAAGGTTGGGTGGGGTTACTGGGATAGGATGGAGGAGTGGGCTTAAGTGGGGTGCTCTTTCCGGGGGCTGGTGCAGACTCGATGGGCCGAGTGGCACTGTAAATTCTATGATTCTATAAATCGTGCGTTGGAGGGAGACCATTTCTCCATCACCACGATCTTCACCGCCACCCAGATCTCAGTTTTACTTGCCTCCTTCATGGTG
This sequence comes from Scyliorhinus canicula, assembly GCF_902713615.1. Classification (NCBI taxonomy): domain Eukaryota; kingdom Metazoa; phylum Chordata; class Chondrichthyes; order Carcharhiniformes; family Scyliorhinidae; genus Scyliorhinus; species Scyliorhinus canicula. The sequence goes on along the minus strand of NC_052154.1, from coordinate 75,181,861 downwards.
GCCAGCTCGTTTTTTAGAAAGGTCCTCCTGTGGTCTCCTGGTGGGGAGGGGGAGGCTGGTGTCAGTGCCAGTGTTGAAGTTGCTGGTCTCCCCAGCTTTTGAACGTCCGCGCGCTGATCGTGGCCCTTTCCGCCAATTCTGCCCTTTAGTCGGCCCCTCGAGCTTCCATTTTCCGGCATCTCCTCCTCCGTTGCTTCTTCTTCTCTATTGGGGTTATTTTCCATTGGTTTTTCAGACCAAATTCTTGTAAAAGCTACTTTTTTGGTTCTGGTTGGGAGGAGAGCCACTTGATGTGCATCCACTCAGCACCATCACCTTCACCGGAAGTCCCTGAGTCCATGTGTTGATGACAGAGTTTTTTTTAACCTATCATGCCTTCAAAATCACTTTGAGATTACCCCACAAAGCCCAGCTCCTTCTTTCTCACAACATTGTCAGAGGGTGCAATCAGCACAACTGGATTGTGTCCACCAGAGTCTGATAGTCTTTAAATGCCCCACTTCCTCCTTATTAAGGTGCCTTGTGTGATCAATAGGAAAAAGCCCTGATTGGATACCATAATCTACAATCAGCAATAGATTCTATTGTTCCTGATTGGAAATGACTGAACTCCCACAGTGTAGTCTTCATTTGTAGTTATTAATTGAACTGTGATTACAAAGCCATCAAACGTTAGACACCTCTCTCCACAGTTTTGGACATAACTAGGCAAACAAGGAGGATTTAATGAAGGCACAAAATAGAACCAGTAGCTAAAAGACAGGGGGTGGGATTCTCCGAGACCCGCGCCGGGCCGGAGAATTGCAGCAATCATGCCACGCCACCCTGTCGCCGGCACACGATTCTCCGAGAATCGGCGCCATATGCGCCACCGCATTTGGCGTGGCCAGGCCACCGATTCTCTGGCCTTGATAGGCCGATCGGCCGCGCGGAAACGGCAGAGTCCTGCCAGTGCCATCCACACCTGCTCGCAGCCGGCGGGAACACAGCGCGCAGGGTCGGGGGCAGCCTGTGGGGGGGGGGGGGGGGGGAGGGGGGCTCCTTCACTGGGGGGAGCCTCCGATGGGGTCTGGCCCGCGATTGGGGCCCACCAATCGGCGTGCCGGCCTCTCCAGCCCCGCCCCTATTTTGTTACACAGCCGGCCTCTGAACCCCCGCGCCATGTTGCGTTGGGGCCGGCACGTTGAGGAAGTCCCCCGCGCATGGGCGGGTTGGTGCGACGCCACTGCGCATACGCGGGTTGGTGCGGCGCCACTGCGCATGCGCGGGTTGGCGCGGCGCCCAGTTGGCGCCGGGAAGGGAGGCTGGAGTGGTATGAACCGTTCCAGCGCAGTGCTGGCCCCCTGTGGGGCCAGAATCGGTTGTGCCCGCGCCCGTTCCGCGCCGTCGTGAAACGCGAGGGCGTTCACGACGGCGTGGGCAATCTGCCTCCATTTCAGAGAAACCCGCTCAGGTTCTCTGGTCAATACCTGGGATCTCAATAAATGTCTAATGGAAACCAAGGCATGTGAAAACGCTCTCTAGTACACAGAGAGCTACAACTCATCTCGGAGGGTAACCTGGGACACAGAAGATAAATATCTAGAGATTTTTTGAAAGAAACCTGAAACTATACACCAGTTATTGGGCTTTGATGCTCAAAAGGTCAAAATATTTCCCTTCGTCTGTGAACGTAAAGTGGTAAATGATTCACAACCAAAAGAACTAGAGAGGAGATGTGGTTTATTTTCACACAACAAATTGTTACGATCTGGAATGTACTTATCTGAAAGCATGGTGAGAACAAATTTATCATAACTTTGAATACACTACTATGGAGAGAGATTAGGGGAATGGGACAAAATGGAAACCTCCATCACAACTGGCACAGGCACAAGGGGTTCAATGTCCTCCTTCTGCGCTGTAAGATTCTATGAGGCCATGTCCCATGGAGCAACCGATACAACCCAATAGTCACTCAGGTTCCTTTATGCTGAAGATTATGAAGTTATTTTTCTCTTGTCCGGTCACAATCTTATATCAACCTATATGGACCATTGTGGAAATAGTCGTGTTTGATGGGTTTGCCAACCTCTTGATTATTTCACAAATGTAAAGAAAATAAACTAATTTATTTACTATCTTCTATTACAAAGACTCTGGTTTTGATAGGCTGCACCAAGCAGCTGAAAGAACCTTGAACTGACTCTTAAAGAGATAGATATCAGCACTCTGTCTAACCCACACTAAATGCATTGGTGCCTAATCTATCTTTCCGCAGGCCCCTCTTTTGGAACTAAGCCACTGGTTATGATAGGCTCTGATGCAGAGTACCACAATCTTAATGTATGTCCCTGAATGTTGGCACCTGTAGATTTGTGTATATAACAAGAACTCTGTATCAAATCATGACTTGGGAATGCATAGAAACTCTTCATACAGGACAATAAAGAGAATTGTGGGGAGGGGAAAGGCATAAAAAAAACAATCAACACTTATGCAAACCAAAACTCTTTTACTACAGCTGTGCTTAATGATCACAGAGTCAGTGTCACAATCAGCAGCACCATAAAAATAGCCTGATTACAAGTTATACAACTGTAGTTTGTTGCGTAAAGGAGGTCACTATGGTGCCCCAATCTGTCATGACAACTCTGGGTAAGGCGTGAGACACAAAGTTGCTTCATAGAAATGCTACGTCAGGTCTTTGAAACGCTTACCAAATTTTTCTTCTTCTCTTCCATGTCAAATGGCACAAGGTATTTCTTCCACTGATTTCCACTCAACAGATCATGCTCTAGGTTGTTTCTGTTGCAAAGTACCCCTTTACATCAACAGACTGTTAGCCTGACTCAATCCCTCGTTAGGATCTGGCTAAAAAAGATGCATTGGAGAGCAGCCTCGCCACTCCACTCCCAATGGTTGTGCGTGAACCACCGGATGTCAACCCAATATTCAGAAATTGAAACTCTTGCCTCTACTCTCTGGGACTGTCTGGAGTGGGGAATGCACCCATAACCTTTGAAGTTGGAAGTGGGACTGGTACCACTGAGCTAAGGGTGACAACATTTACCACATTTACTAAAATAATTGTTTGTCCTCATCTTGTTAGAATGCTTTGAACTTTTCATTTCCATTAAAGTTAATTGTTAAAAGTTGGATTTATCTACTGCACGATCACAGAATGCCACTTCCGCAGCATTTACTTTATTGCCCTTGTCCTTTTCACTTTGTCTGAAGCCTATACCTTACATATTGCAGCAATAATGCTCGGCTAGACATAACAGTCCCAATGTATATATCCAGTGAGAATCAAGTCTGTCTGAAAATGCTCTGCTTACAGGCCAAGATTACACGCAACCACAGAGTAGAACTGTGATGATATGCATAAAGCAATTTTGTACATAATGTTATGCACGCCCTCCGACCAATAGGTGGCAGTATAAACTCACCAAGTGACCCTGTAGTTTGGGAGTTGGGAGAAGGTCGTGCTGGAGGATAGATGTGTTTTGCAGTAGCTCTACAATAGTTCATTAGACTAGTAGTTTATTATTTTATTTATCCTAGTTATCTTATCACGCAGTTGTTCAATAATAAATTGTTTAAACTAGATGTTCTGCAGTTCATCATTCACTTTGGCCAGTCTACAGAGCTTGATAAGAACCACATACTAAGAATGGAGACGGGCTTCCTGAATCAACTCATGTAATATCAGAAGATACTGCAGGTATTTGCCATTTTTCGAAGGAATTGGCAAAGACAAGTTTGAAAGTGTCTACACCTAGCAAGTAGATTTATTATCTTCCCACACTGACTTCCTTAATTCAAGTCTTACCTAACTTTGAATGCAATTTCTTGGGCATGCATTGTCGGTCTCCCTGCTCTGTTGGTAAAGGGTCATCCCAGTCTAAAGCATGGGCAAGTGGCAACTTGGGCCTGGGCATTTTGCTACTCTTTTGACAGCACCAGCTGCTGGCATGTTGGAGTACTGAGCAAGTGAGTATCAGGAAGGGGCACCGGACAAATAGGAAGGAGCAAATGGGGGAGGAAATAAAGGAAAAAACAAAGTTCTGACCAGGCTTCCAGCTTATATGTCAACTGTATGGGCAAGGGATTGGTATTCGGCTAGGCATGCCTTAATTAAGACAGAAGTTAATGCAAAAGGCATTTGCTACATCCTTTGCACTTGCTGTGAGCAGCTTGTAGCAGCTGACAGAGAGTGTACTGCAGTTCGCCTCCAACATCACACCTATCATGTCACCTCGGGGAAGCACAGGCAATGGGCTATGAACAGATTTGCAATGTAAAATGCATTTTCCAAAAAAGTTATCTCTAAATTCCTCCATAGCCAGGGCAATGTTTGTTGGATTGAGTTGTGGAAAGGTTTGAAGTGCTTGGAGAGGGCAGTTTGGCTAAAGAAAATATGGAGCTTATTTCTAGGGATCACAATGGATGGGATTTCATTAAGCAAAACAAATGACCAGAGGCAGGATGTTGTCATTGATTAGGTGGTTTTTGATTAGAGTTCTGCACCAATTTCCCAGTCTCCTTGTTGCACTCCTTTTCCTCATACTCTTCTTGTGGAACTGCAGCACTATAGAACTAATGGGCAGCACGGTGGCACAGTGATTAGCACTGCTGCCTCAGAGCGCCTGGGTCCCGGATTCAATTCTGGCCTTGGGTTACTCTGTGGAGTTTGCAGGTTCTCCCTATGTCTTAGTGGGTTTCCTCTGGATGCTCCGGTTTCCTCCCACAGTCCAAAGATGTGCAGGTTAGGTGGACTGGCCATGATCAATGCATGGGGTTTCGGGGATAGGGCATGCGAGTGGGTCTAGGTAGAGTGTTCTTTCGGAGGTGCAGACTCGATGGGCCGAATGGACTCCTTTTGCACTATAGGGATTCTATAATATTCATCCTGCTGTCGCCTTATCCCTCTGGATGGAAAAATTGTACAGCGCACACCCCGGGTGCGCCATTATTAACAGGCATCAACGTACAGGAGTCAGGTTTCTGTGGCCTGAAATAATCCAAAAGTGGTGATTCCCTCTGTTCATTTATCTATTAGAGTGGACATGTAGAGCCCCGAATGCCATATGGATTCATTTTAGAATGCCTGGACTCTTGGGAAACCAGCAGAATCGCTGTGACCTCTCCAGTCAGTATCTTCTTTTCACATGGAATGTGATAAAGATGCTGCCCAGACAAATGTGTTGTCTCGACAGAAGAATAAACTGCAAAATGGCTCACCCAGCTTGGAAGGATTGTATTGAGACTTTTGTAGTTTTGCAATAAGCCCTGACTGCCTGCATGGCTCTCAGAAATCAGCCTTCATTGCCTGCTGGTGGCTAAATTGTGGCAATTGCTCTCCTCCTATCATCCCCCACCTCTTAATGTTTCAAGTGCTTTACAAACTGTGTCATCAGGAACACATAGATCATAGAATTTACAGTGCAGAAGGAGGCCATTCGGCCCATCGAGTCTGCACCGGCTCTTGGAAAGAGCACCCTACCCAAGTCCACACCTCCACCCTATCCCCGTAACCCAGTAACCCCACCCAATACTAAGGGCAATTTTTAAGAGCAATTTAGCATGGCCAATCCACCTAACCTGCACATCTTTGGACTGTGGGGGGAAACCGGAGCACCCGGAGGAAACCCACGCACACATGGGGAGAACGTGGAGACTCTGCACAGACAGTGACCCAAGCCGGGAATCAAACCGGGGACCCTGGAGCTGTGAAGTCATTGCACCATGTCACTAAGTTCTCTATCTCCTTCCTGTACTCTGACTTATCGTTGTTTGAGATCCGGCCCCTTTCCCACCACTTCCAGACCGCCCCCACAACACAATGCATCCAACCTTCCCTTACCCCCTCCAACCCCCAGTGTGCTCTCTATGATCCTTGACCTGCTTAGCCTTCGCAATCATCTAGGTGTGTCCCCAGGATGCACATCAGAGGTGGAGGCAGCCTGTTGCCCACTGTGTCCCCTGATCTTTAATGCTCCTAGAGGGCTTCCTCTGGCGGCACTGGGGCCGGAGGGCCACGGCGCACTTCCCAGTGGCACATGCCCTGGCGTACCATCCTGTTCCGGGTGCTGATTCCGAGACGCGCCGCTGAGAATGGGGTGAGTCTTGGTGGAGCAGGTAGCCACCGTCGCCACTCCATAGCGTGGCTTCGGATTGGCACCCAGTGATTCCACTCTCGGTCGGTGCCTATAGAACCCTGGGGTTCACCTCAGAACTGGATCAAGCCCCGGCTGCCCCTGCATCATCTGGCTCTGCCAGCCCTGGCACTTCCCAATGTCTGCAGCACAGTGTCGTCACCCTTGGTGATGCTCCCTCATTGACTGGGACATGCTCTGGAGCACCCTGGCAATGCACGTCTATGATAGGGACACATCCCCCAGTGACCGGGTCATGCTCTGCAGCACATCAGCTATGCCTGTATGGGACTGGGAGACCTCCCCTAGTGACTGGGACATAGTCTGGAGGGCCTCGGCAATGCTGACTTGAGACTGGACATGCCCTGCAACTCCTCATTAAGGTCCGCATGGTACTGGGTCACATTCCCTAGTGACTGGGACACACTGTTGAGGCACTCAGCCATGGCCATCACTGACTGAGCCAAACCTTGGGCACCTCCACTCATTCTGCCACCTTGTGCACCAAACTCTCCACTGCGGTCACCGCGCCAGCCGTGTTGGCCTCGGTGCCATGCATTCGCGGTACCATGTCCTGTGCCCGTAGCTTCTGGGACTCCTCCAATTGGCTAGCGACCTGCTGAAGACTTGCTGACATCTGTCTCTGAATCTCATGGCTGCACCCTAACGTCTGCATCAGCTCCGGGTAAACCTGGTCCAGAGGCTCAGCATCTGACTGGGGCCCAGCTGGGTCTTGGGATCCAGCAGACCTCCGACTGCTGTCTCGCCTGGGCATTCCTGCCTCCACCTGATGTGCATCAGAAACTGTGTGGTGCTCACCAAGCCCGAGAAGACTGACCACTACCGTTGTCCACTGAAGTGTGTGTTTCTGCACTGGTGGAGGGTGGAGATGACAGCTGTGGCGCTTTGACCGGTGGCATCCTCGGAGCTCTCTCTGAAGTGTCCTCATGTGGGGGAAGTTGTGGGGGGGGGGGGGGGGGGGGGGGGGGGGGGGGGGCGGCGGAAACCACCCCGAATGGGCCAGTGCCATCAGATGGAGATTCTGTGGGAGAATGGACATACGATCAGTGGGATGGATGGATCATTCTGTATGGCATTAATAACTGAAATATAACAGTTCATCTGGTTGGGGGCTGGTGGACCCTCACCTCTGCACCATACGGCAACCTCCTCGTTGGTTACAGATCTGTCCTCAGCCATACCCGCGACCTCTAGCGCCTGTTGCTCGTAAGGGGTGAGGAGCCATGATGTCCGACATCCCGCCGCCCATCTGGACCCTCTCCCGCCTGTTATCGGCCAACCTCTGCTGCAGGGACACAGAGGGAGCACTGTTAGCCGCACACATCATTCATCACAGGGGTGGGGGGGGGGGGGGGGGGGGCGGGGTGGTCGGGGTTCCGGGGGGGGGGGGGGGGGGTTCAGCGGGGGAGGGGGGAGAGGAGAGGGCCCGTATGGGGAGTATGGGGGGGTAGGTGACATGGACGGCACCACTGAACATGCGTGGACCGGGGCACGGAATGTTGCTGGGCGGGGGTGGTGCCAGATGCATACTCGTAGGGGGAGAGATCGGGGATCCAGTGCCAACTCACCCGTGCAGCTCAGTGGAGGTCGTTGATCTTCTTGCGGCACGCTGTGCCCTTTGGCTGACCTGTGAGACCCTCGGAGGAACAGGGCATCCCATCTGGCCTTGGCCGCATCCAGTAATTTGCCCAGGTTGGCATCCCCGAATCGAGGGCTGGTCTTTTCGGCAACATGGCTGAGAGCTGAGTGGGGTTGGCCGTGCAGGATTGTTTTAAGTGCTGCTCTCCCTTGTTAGTGGGGAGCTGGCGAGCGCGGTCCCAATGAATCAGCCAGCGGGATCATCATTTGCGGCGTGAAGTCCATGGGGCCTCATTAAGTTGTCCAATTGACTCAGCGGGCCGAGGGTTGGGAAGCTCGCGACAGTTCCCGCTTGCTACCACACTTATAAACCTTTTGGTTAAATCGTGCCCATGATTTTAGAACTAGAAAGTGCTGCTCGATGCATGCCAACTGAATGGGAAAAGCAAGGCTCTGTAAATTATTCAAATAAACTGAAGGATAGATACTGAAAGATTTTGTCTGCAATAGCAACAAGTGAAGTGGTTCAGTTGGCTCAGGTTAATTCTTCAGCCAGATGCAGATCATAGATAGAACTTCTATTATTCCATTAGTTTTGTCATTACTTCTGTAATACCCAGTCATTATTCCTTTTGTACATCACTATTCTGTTAGCATGGTGATTGCCCTCACTGCCGTACGTGTTCCACAAGTAAGGATGCCATCATCGATGCAGCAGTGTGCGTCATTATTTCTTCAGTGTAGTGGTTGCAGAATCTATTGGTTGATCAGTGACAGTGAGTGTCTCTAGTTGTGCCCGAATTCTCTGATGGTTAACTGTGCAGGTATTCCAAGAGCACCCTGAGATTTGTTCCATAAGTGAGAAGCTCATTAGTTTTATTGCAGAATCCCAGCATGTAGTTTTGTTTGGAAGAATCATTACAGCCATTGGTGTGCTTTGGTAGTATAGAAACAAGATGCAGACTGAAATACCTTGGGCGGGATTCTCCGTTCCCCGATGCTGATTTCGTAATCGCCGATCGGGCGGAGAATCCTTTTTTCCGACCGAATCGGGGACGGCACCTGTTTTTGGATGCTCCGCCCCCTCCAAAACGTAGTCATCGGGGAGTACTCCACACGCCCTTGGAATGGCCTCGGGACGTTACCTGAAGGCCCTCCCCCGATGCTCCGCCCCCGATGGGCCGGGTACATGATGGCTCCGGGCAGGCGTGCTCTCAGTTTTCGTGAAACTGGCGTGGCCGCTCCGGAGTGTGTCCAGCGCCGCCACAGCCCGGGGGGAGGAGCCGTGCCGCTTGCCGGGGGGCTCTGAGGGCTGGGGGAACGGGTGGGGGGGGGGGTGGTCTGGACTTATACCCAGTCCGGAATAATGACTGGGTATTACAGAAGTATAACATGGCCAGCGCCATGTTATATACGGTGTGACTGCTGCAGGTCATCGCCGTGCGCATGCGTGGCCACGGACCCGGAAATTCCCCGGCCTTTTATTTCGTAAAGGCCGCGTGTTTTAATGGACACGGTTGCTAGCCCCTCACCGGGCGGAGGGTCAGTGCTGGGGCCTGGCCGATTTTTTCATCATAGAACTAGATACTTCCTCCAGACAGAGCCTCAAAATTGGAGAATCCAGCCCCTTAACTATGCACCCTAAAGGCAGCACGGTGGTGCAGTGATTAGCACTGTAGCCTCACGTGTTTCCATAGGGTTTCGCCCCCACAACCCAAAGATGTGCAGCCTAGGTGGATTGGCCACATTAAATTGCCCCTTAATTGGAAAAAAATGAATTGGGCACTCAAAATTTCGAATAAAATTTAAAAAAAAAAACTATGCACCCTAACTACCCCTTCCCACAAGAGGTATCCTACTTTATCACTGTGAGTTTTCCACTCCCTGCAGCAATGAGCTTCCAGGGCCTCCCATTACAAAGGCCGGTTAAAGAGTACTTTGTTTAGTTCATTTCACCACTTCGCCAGAAGGTTATATACATGTATAGGAAATAATAGAGAAAACAACAATAAGAGTGGTCCCAAGAGTAAAGGGCTTAGGAAATGAAAGAAGATTAGGAAAAAAACTCAAGCTTTACAGTCTGGAGAGAAGGAAGTTATTCCCAAGTACATTAAACATTATATGGTCGAGATAAGGTAAAGCCAGGATACTATTTCAAAGAAAGCCAGGAGCGCAGGGGAAACGGAGCTAAATAGGAAATTAGTGGATAGTACATTTAAGAGAGAAATCTAGAAAGTATCTCTTTACCTAAGTCAAGATAAATATTCTGCCAGGCTAGTTACTGGATAGAAACATATTGGGGAATTTTTAAAAATGCAATTGTAGAGTTGTACAATTCTTGAGAGATGAGAGGCCAAATTGGTTTGTCTTCTCCCTGGTATTTCTGATAATTTGTAAATTACGTGTTGAATTGTGGTCAGTTTTCTGCTATGGATGCACACATTCAGTAAACTCAGGTGAGAGGCTGCTCACACTCATTTTAAAAAGCACGGCCTTTATAATTGACAGAGAGAAGAAACTTTAATTTTGAGTTCATCGTGGGTATGACCGTGCCATGGCTATATTACTGCTAGAGTAACCTAGAAACCTGCACCAATTATCCACAAGTTAAAATCCCACTGCGGCAGTTCGAAAATTTCAAAGCAGTTAAAAAAACAAATGTCCAAATGAAAAGCTGGTGTCAGTATGACATTATCACGTTGTCATAATAAAACCCAAGTGACTCACTAATGTTCTCTAGGGAAGGAAGCCTGGCGTTCTTACCTAATTTGGTCCACATGTGACTCCAACTTCACGTCAACATGATTGACTCTTAACTATCCTCTGAAGTGGCATAGAAAGCCCATTCAGTTGTATCAAAGTTCTACAAAACACACGGACTGCTGGAGTCGACCCACCTCCACCTTCTGTGATGCACAATAAGCACTGGCTTTGCTAGCAACTCCCATGGCCTGAGATGCAATTAAAATAAAACTACATTTGAGATAAAAGTGAGGAAAGGGACACGTTGAAGGTTTTTTTTACACAACATGGTAATCATGACTAAATCTAAGGAGATTATAAGTGATGTCAAATCAAAATGGTGTTGCGTACTCATGATACAATCAGACTGGAGTTTCGATGTCATACAAAATTTCACTGCATCATACATACCTCAACAACTGCAAAGAAGGATATTTCATAAAATGTTTTTATTTCTAATCATTCTTAATTCAGCTTATTTGGAAATGGGCCAGAAATATTTAGAAAAAGAATAGATAAAACATGGAAACAGATGTTGTTTGGAAAGCGCAATATTGCTATGCAAGGGTATCTGGTCATTATATGTTCGATTGTTTGAGATTGTAGCTGTTAAATTCTGCCTTTGAGAGCCCCTTTTATCAGCTCTAGTGAATATTTCTGCACATACACTTGACGTCAAGCACCCAATATGTATGTGCGTTTAGCGCCAAATCACAGAGGAGAACGTTTCCATTTTCTAGCTGCTGGCAAGCAAAACAAGAGGACTGTGAAGATGAATCATTTTGTTACAAGAAAGAGATGGCCAAAGCACAAATAAGCAGAGTACTTACTGGCCAGGTCTCACAACTGAATCTGCTGGACAGAGCTGCTCAGGACAGTCCATGGCAGGACAGTGAAGTGCTTCTGTTAACTCTGTACAGAGCTCCAGGGCCTCGGGTTAACAGTCTGCAAAGAAGAAACTTAACTAGGAAACAAAGCAGTATGAAAATGATTTCTTTTTGTCAATTGTGCTAATGCAAATAAGGATGCAAAGCCCATTTGTGTTAAATACAGGGAAACACTGGCAAATGAGAAAAGTTTCAGATTTTGAAAGATAAGTGCAAAGTGAAAATTTCTCTTGTGGTTGAGATCCCAGAGTCAGTTATTAACCTACAGCTGACTCCAAATGAAAAGACTACGCTGCTGTACCTGACCTGTGACAGCTCATTAAAAAGCCCATGAGGCTGTCAGCATTTTGGTGTAGCATCACCCAGGAGTATGTAGTGCTGAGTAAAACAAGCATTTTGTTGCTATTGCTCTTCATGGCAACCTACATATGCAAGGTTAGATTTTCCATTCTCACAAAGATGAAGACGGCACAAAGGAATTGGCTGAAATCTGCATCTGATATGTGAATTGCCCTCTCCTCCTGTGAACCTGATTAGAGTGAGATTGTGAGGACCAAGCAGACTCCCCTTTCGCATGAATGGTAAGAGAACATGGTGTGGGCCACAAAGTCTGGCCACGTGTGTCATAAAGATTGGCCAGCGTGGGTCTTGAAGGTTGGTCGGTTGGCAAAAATGGGCTCCAGGAAAAAATTATATAAATATCTGGTGTCCAGTGTTTCAAAGTTTCTCAAATCTACAGGGAGTGCTCTGATCATGTGTTGAAGGACTTTGTGCTGTCTTCAAGGACTCCTCCGCAAAACCAGTTGCTTTAGATGTGGGTGTAGTAGTGTGCGTTCCTCTTTGAGTACAGTATGACTTGCAGAATGAGCAGAGGTGACACAGTGCAGGATATATGCAGGAAGAGGGAGGAGGAGGAAGAGGAGGGGTAGGGCTCTCAGCAGAGACTAAATCTCCCAAGGGTGCCCAAGGAGCAATTCTCCTATATGAACCTTAGTGAGGAACCTTAGTGTCAGATGGCAATTCTTCCCTAAGGATGTCTTCACTGAAATCTGTCACAACTGCAATCACACAGCAGGGTGAGTACAACATTGCCAGTTGCCATGACTGTAGATATGAACTTTCTTGCGTTGCGCTTCTAATCCAGGCTGGACCAGGCAATATTGGCCACATCTTCCTGCTGCACAAGGGAAAACACCAAATCTCTGTATTCCAAGACAGCTGAATGCATTTCATTCCCTCTTGTCGAAGAGGAGCAGATGGTGAGAAGCAGCAGCTTTGCAAGAATCTCCGTCTTTCCCATGGTGGTGGGTGCCATATTGACAGTATGAAGGTTACTTTGCAAACACTGCATGCCAGCTATGAGATATTTTCCTCCCTCAACATCCAGCTGCTGTGCAGTGATACACAACCTTAGTCAATGTATGGTATCTTGGCAGCAATCATGAAAGGAGAGTGAAAGAGAGAAAACATTCAAGAAAGGAGGGACAGAGAAAACAGATAACTATGGGCCAGTTAGCTTGACATCAATAATAGGGAAAATGCTAAAATCTATTGTTAGAGAAGTGATAACAAAGCACTTAGAACATCATAATATGATTGGGCAGAGTCGCCTCGGATTTATGAAACAGAAATATTGCTTGACAAATCTGTTAGTCTTTTGTTTTGTTCATGGGATGTTGCTGAGTCAGCATTTATTGACCGTCCCTGAGGGTATTTGAGAGTCAACCACATTACTGTGGGTCTGGAGTTACATGTAGGCCAAACCAGGTAAGGATGACAGATTTCTTTCTCAAAAGGACATTAGTGTACCAGATGGGTTTTTACAACAATCGACAATAGTTCCATGGTCGTTATTAGACTTTTTTTTATTGAATTCAAATTTCACCATCTGCCCTGGTGGGATTTGAGCCCAGGTCCCCAGAGCATTACCCCGGGTCTCTGGATTACTAGCCCAGTGACAATACCACCACACCACTGCCACTGAGATTATGGCAAACAGGGTAGATAGCGTATTTGGATTTTCAAAAATAATTTGACACATGAGAGATTAATATCTAAACTAGGTTTTATGGGTTTGGGAATAACATACTGTAATGGATGAAGGATTGGTTAATGGACAGAAAACGGAGAGTTGGGTCATTTTGGGATTGGCAGGTCGAAACTAAAGGGCAATGCGTGGATCTGTGCTTGGACCTCTATTATTTACAATCTATGTCAATGATGTAGATGAGGGAATCAAGTATAATTTATCCAATTTTGCTGAGGAAACAAAGTTAAATGGCAAAGAAAGCAAACGGATTGCAAAGAGATATAGGCAGGTTAAGTAAGTGGGCACAGACATGGCAGATGGAATATAATGTGGAGAAGTGTGAAAGTGTTAGTCAGAAATGGTGAGACTGGGAAATGCTGAGATTGAGACGGACCCTGGGTGTTTCCTGTACACAAACAACAGGAAGTTGACACACAGTGCAGCAAACAATTAAGAAAACAATCCGTATCTTAGCCTTTATTGAAAAGGGATTGGAGTATAAAAGTAAAGAAATCTTGTTGCAACTGTACAGAACATTGGCTTCGTTAGTATCCCCAGATAACTGAAGCCCTCTTGGTCTTTCTCCACTGCTTGGTCAGGAACGCAGTTATCGGGTATCTGAAAGGAGTTTGCGATAAGGGGAGTTGGATAAAGTGAGAGGTGTATGCTTACACCATCTGAAGCTTGTAAATCAGAATAGATAGTGGGGTAGTGAGTTAAGTTGAATGTGAGAAGATTAGGTATGAGGACACCAGCATCTTTGATCTTTTCAGCCCGCTGGTGGTCATCACCTCAGTATGGCTGCTCCAGTGGCAGTAACCACCAACGCCTCCATTTGGGTGAGGACATGCAGCATGCTGGTTAGCTTCTACTGCCTCTGGTTATCTGTCAACTTGTCCTGCAGGAGAGGAAAGTGTCCTAGAGCATGGTGCAATGTGTTTGGGTGATGCGACTGTCATGGTTAAGCAGCTGGCACATGCTCCTCTTCACCCGCCACAATTTTTCACATTCCCCTCCGAACTATCTCCTTCCCAACTTTCCTGAAACATTTTCCTCATCTACCCTGTCCCCAATCTCCATTGATAAAATCCTAATTGACATTTTCTCCCTGTTCTTCACTGAGACCCATTAACTCCTCTTCCTTGCTGACCTCAACTTTCACTTAAAATTCTCCTGTTCTCATTCAACCTCAGCTCCTCTATAAACTCCAACGCCCTTCTGCACAGCCATCTCCCTCAGCCTCATCATCTCAAGAGGCTCATTCCCCTTTTATAATATATATATTTTACAGGACTTGGGTGTCACTGGCTGAGACACAGAGGCAAGACTGGAAACCTACATGGAGGAACCACTTGCCATAGCTGGGACCACAATAATTCTGGTAATTTACAGACAGAAAGCTGTAAGGCCACCGTTAATTACTGTAAAAGGACACAACCATAGTCTGTTAGGCCATGATTTCTGCAATGCCTTCGCCTAGATTGGCAGTGGAATTTTCAGATGAGTGCTGGAGGCCTCTATGAGGTATTGGGTAAATACCCCAAAGTTTTCCAAATCAGGCTGGGGAAAATAAAGGGAGCCATGGAAAACATTAATGTCGACCTGAAGCACGGTCTAAATATATTCGGGCCTGCCCGATCCCCTATGCGCTACTGGCGAAGATTCAAAAAGAGATTAGCTGACTAGAGAGCCTCGGGATCATTCGACCAGTAAAATTCGCTGATTGGCAGCACCGGTAGTCCACATTCTTAAACTGGACAAAACAGTGCGACTTTATGGTGACTATAAAGTGACAGCAAATAGGGCCTCCCGATTGGATAGGTACCCGATGCCACGCAATGAAGACTTGTATGTAAAATTGGCTAGAGGCCACTTAGTTACAAAGCTTGACTTGAGTCATGCTATCTTCGCTTGGAATTAAACAATGTGTGACCATAAATACCCACAAGGGCCTTTATGATAACATGAGATTGACCTTAGGTGTATTGTTGGCCTGCGTCTTTTTCCAACGCTTCATGGAAAAAATTCTGCCGGGCCTGCCACATGTGCCGATCTATTTGAATGATAATTTGGTCATGGGTATGACGGAGCGAGAATACTTGAGCAACTTAGACGAGGTGCTCCGTTGCTTTTCAGTCGGGCATCCTCCCCAAAACAGAGAAGTGCATCTTTATCACCAGGGAGACCGTTTACTTAGGGTGCCACGTCGACCGCGATGGACGTCACCCGGTAGAAGAGAAAGTGCTAGTGATTCCACAGGCCCCCACGTCGGAAAATACAACTGAACTGCATTTGTTTCTGGGGTTCGTGAATTATTACGGAAAATTCATCCCTGGACTCGCAACCTTGCTAGTTCCCTACACGTCTTGTGAAAAACCCCAGCCATGGGTGTGGAGAGTGCAACAGGAAGAGGAGTTTGCTCAGGTAAAGAAGCAATTGACTTCATCCGGCCTGCTGCTGCATTACAATCCTGCCAACCACTGTTAGTCATGTGCAATGCCTCACCATACAGCTTTGGCGCCGTCTTGTCACACCGCATGGACGACGTTAGAGAGCAGCCAATTGCATTTTCCTCTAGAATGCTGGCCGCGGCAGACAAAAATTACGCACAAATCGAAAAAGAAGAATTGGCCTTAGTTTTTGCCATCAAAAGGTTCTGTCAATACGTGTATAGGCGTCTTTTACAATACTGGTGGACCACAAACCGTTGTTGGGTCTATTCATGGAGGACAAGGCTATCCCAGTCAAAGCGTCATATCTAGAAATGGGGTCTCTTGTAGGTGGCGTATGACTGTACGTTTGAGCACTGACTGGGCATAAAAACTGCGAACGCAGAGGCATTAGGTAGACTTCCGCTACCGACATGGCCCCCAACTACCCCTAGAGCCGACGCCGTTATAGCCACTTTGAACTTCATGGATACATTGCAAGTCTTGGCGGCCCAAATATGTGAGTGGATGCATGAAACCACACACATATTGTCCAAGATCTGCTACTTTGTGCTATATGGTGGTGTTATAACCCCAATGGAAGTCCCGGAATCAACACTATATAATTTCCCATGACCTCCCTTGAATATGAACATCCCCTTTAAGGCAAATAGGCCTTCTCCTTGAAGAAGGCGGGGTTCCCCTTTACAGGGAGAACCCCAGTTGTAAAAAAGCCCTGGCCCAGCTGCAGGTCGGGGAAGGAGACTCTTCGGGGAATGGAGCATATTGTAATTGTACAGAATTAAAACTTGTTCTGTAACTTCTACTTTCATCCTTGCGTTCTGCCTACCGAGGATTCAGCAGGTGGTCATGCCGAAAACTGCCCAACGAGCTAAAGGCTTTTTCAACTAAGATAGCAGAGTTCAGCATTGCAGACGGCATCCTTATATGGGGAACTCGCGTCATGGTCTCACATAAAGGTCAGGACTTTAAACTGTGAGAGCTGCATAATGGGCACCCAGGCATATAAAAAATGAAAACACTCACCTGAAATTATGTCTGGTGGCCAGGCCACTATGCGGAGGTAAAGAGACTGGCTCAGAATTGCGGCGTCTGCAGGAGCAGCAAAAACTCGTACCTGCCGTGCCTCTTCACCTATGGGAATGGCCTGGTTGATCTTGGGTGTGGCTTCATACCGACTTTGTTAGCCCTTTTCAGGGCTCCATTCTTTTAGTTGTTGTGGCCATTCAAAGTGGCAAGAGGTCCACAGGATGTCGTCCACTACTTTTAAGGTGACAATTGGAAAACTGCGACTCTCGTTCATACACATGGTATCCCAGAGGTGTGGATCACCGACAATGGCATGTTTTTTACGAGCGAAGAGTTTTGGAGATTCGTGAAGGCAAATGGGGTGCGCACATCCACTCGGCCCCATACCACCCAGCTTCAAATTGGTTGGCAGTGCAAATGTTGAAAAAAGGCTTGAAGAAACAGACCTCAGAGTCTCCCAACACACGACTGGTCAGATTTGCATTCTCTACCATACCACCCCACATGTTGCGACCAACATAGTGCCGGCAGATCTTTTAATGGGTCAACGACCCCGGATCTGCCTCTGGCTCGCGTTCCCAGCTGTGGCGGGAAAGTACGCTGCAGTCAGGAGCAGCAGGGGCGTGGCCCAGACAGATGGACGCAGGCCACTTTGTGCTATAGGACCAGAATTTCAAACTGAGGGAGGTTCCTTCTCTGAGATTTTCAAACTGCCCCCACTCCCTGTGGGGCTCAGTTTGCTCAGCTGGCAGGATCGCGAGAATGTGGTGCGGAATGGCATCAACAGTCTGGCTTCAATTGCCATACCGGCTGTGGTGGTAAGGCCTGTCCCCTTTCTTTGCTCTGTGTTTGATGCGGAATGACACCCTTTTGTAAAAATAATCATTTGTTACTCTCCATCACGGAGAGAGGTCCCCCATGGACTGTGAGCTTTACCTTGCCAATCGCTTACTGGCACACCATCCAAACACAATTCATCTTTCATTTCACAAAAAAGCAATTACTGGGACATCACATATTTTGAATTGCTCACCCTGCAAAATGATAAAGTCTTTGTCAGTCATATGCAAGTTGAACCAGCCACACAGCATTCTTTTAAGCTCAAAATAGTCCTCTCTCCAGCTTGCACGATGAAACTTGCAGCATCTAAATTAAACACGGCCCAGTTATCCGAGCCACCATCAAACTGTGCCTGAATGTAGACCAGCCACTAAATCAAAACTTGAAGAAGTTGAAATCAGAGTAAAAGGAGGAATCATACATAGAAATCAAGAATAGGGAGAGATTGTCCAACATCGGAGCCGAATTCTCTGTCTGTTGCACTCCTGCCCATGGGTTTCCCGGTGGCATGGGGTGGCTTCAATGGGAATCCTGTGATCTCCAATACGGATTCTTTGCTGCTGTTACTGTCTCCACCATGTCCTCTTGCTCGCTTGTGATAGCTTTTAATGGGCTAGTTACATTTCTCTGATTTTAACTCTCCCACAGACTCCCAACCTCTCACGCTTCTGGAAGTTAAGATTCCCCCAACAAATTGCTGGAATCTTATCCAGAACATTTTGCTATAGTCACTTGCACTGTACACATGGTATTGCCAAATTTAGTTATGATTATTTATTTTTGGGCAGACTTAGTTCAATTAAACAACAAAGGAGAGATGCGGAAATAATGTCTAACAGTTGGATTCTCTCTTAAATAGAAGACTTTTTGCAAATCTCGATAGCATATTTAAAGCTTTGATCATCCAACATTGGCATCAAAACATAGAACAATCCAAAATACGCAAAGGGCCACCTCACCAATGAAGTAAAAGGGCTCTTAGCTTTTCTAAATGACAATATTGTCAAAATTGCAATGCATGAATAATATACTTCAGCCATGTGATGATTTAGGGAGCTAGTCAAACATGATTTGAGTATTTGATAGAATTAATGAATAAATTCAAAGATATACTGCATTCTATTTTTTCCTTATTCTTCAATTCATCTTCTCAATCAATGTCTGTATCTCAGAAAAATTAAAACCCTGTCAGCTTTCTGTACTTTTCTTTGTTCTTTGAAGTGTACAAGATTTTAGTTTAGACGGGCAGCATGGTCGGCGCAGGCTTGGAGGGCTAAAGGGCCTGTTCCTGTGCTGTACTTTTATTTGTTCTTTGTTAGAACATAGAAAATACAGTGCAGAAGGAGGCCATTCAGCCCATTGAGTCTGCACCGACCCACTTAAGCCCTATCCCCGTAACCCAATAACCCCATCTAACCATTTTTGGTCACTAAGGGCAATTTATCATGGCCATTCCACCTAACCTGCATGTCTTTGGACTGTGGGAGGAAACCGGAGCACCCGGAGGAAACCCATGCAGACACGGGGAGAACATGCAGACTCCACACAGACAGTGACCCAGCGGGGAATTGAACCTGGGACCCTGGCGCTGTGAAGCCACAGTGCTAATCACTTGTGCTACCATGCTGTGCTTTTGCTCTTTCTCTCAGCTCATAATTTCATTGTGTCTGCATAGTTACACTCTGCGCATCAGATAGAGGTGCTTCTAATAGATTTCATTACTACACAGGCTAGATTTTTCAACTAGTAGTACAATAACTTTAATAATGGTAATAACTCAATTTTTTGCTTGTTGGTAAATTTGCATGTTTATTGGAGTTTTGTTTTCAGGGTTAGAGATCAGCCATAATGCTGTGGTGGCAAAATGGTGGAAAACTTGCTCAGCTCAATGTTCAGACAGAGACCTGGCAGTTTTCACCTGGAGTTGGAATACTATCAGAGAATAGAATGCATTCTCAGAAACATAGGACCAGATTTTACTAGCTCCCTGGGAATGGGCTGGGAAGGAATTAGGCAGGGAGCCCAATTCTTCACCATGGTGCACTACCAGCACCAGGAACCTCTGCAGCATAATTGTGCCCATTAGTGCCCAATTAAGAATCACCTCCTATTCTGCTAGTATATTACCAGTGTCAGGGAGGGCTGCAGTCATGTGGAGTAACTGTCTGGTAAACCTTGGATGCCCTCCAGCAGGCTTCAGGCTGGGAGGGGATTGGATGGTTTCAGCCCTCCTTAATAGCTACTCCATGGTGAGGCCACCCCCACAGTTATGGTGCCATCATTGGAAGGTGCCTGTTGTGTTCTATTACTTCCTTGATGATGAAGGTACACATAGAACGCAAAGATGTAGTTGCTACAAGTATTTATTCTTAATGATAACCATGTATTCCTATGTATAAATGATTCTGTCTCCGTTACTGATGCCGATCATCTTGTCCATCCTACTATCCCGTGCCTGGCTCCTGTCCATCCCCTAATATATATATTTATATATATCTGTCCAGTCTGGTTCCACGTGCTGGCGGGAGGTTAAAGCTGTCCCTACATGTGTTGGTCGTTGTCTATATACAGTGGCACTATTATATACAAATATGTGCATTGATACAACTATGTGCAATTATACATAGATATGTCTGTACGCATATCACCACATCCCCCTTCCTTCGGAGAAATGTTTTAAATACCCTTATTTACAATCACATTTCTGCTTTAAGAGAGAAGTTTTCAGCCACAAATTCAGTCTATCAGGCTTGTGCTACACTCTGAATGACCACCTGAGTATCATCTGGGCTGGTGAGTATGCCTAGTCTGCATCAAGCACTGCTCCTTCCCTCGGCGCCAACACAGACGTATCAGTTGCCCCAGGGTGTGCCGGATCTTCCGCGCCCATTTCACTCTTGGGGTGTACTCAGACTCATCTGTCGGTTGAGTACGAAAAGTCGCTGTACCTTAAGTAGGCCTCTTCGATTTCGGTGCAGAAATTAGCCACCCTCAGTGAACACCCTATATGAGTGTGGATCCGCTTGCTGGACAACCGTTGCTCACCTCGGCCACCCCCAGCCAGTGGGATTCTCAACTCTAACTATGTCCCATATTTGCAGAGGCTGGAGTGCCCTTGCAGATTTGTCATAGGCCTCCTTCTGTTTGTGCTTCTGTAAGATGAGCTTTGACTGGAGGTTTCGACCTACTGCGGAGACTACCATAAAGGGCAGGGTTGTCCGCAGCTACCTGTTCATCAATAGCTGTGCTGGTAACAGGCCATTTATCAGTGTGGTTGACCGGTAACTGAGCAGAGTGAGGTGCATGTCTTCCCTGTTGTCTAAAGCTTTCATGAATAGCCATTTGATCAAGTGAACGCCCCTCTCCGCCTTCCCATTTGACTGTGGATAGAGCGGGCTTGATGTTACGTGCTTGAAGTCATACCGGTGAACAAACGCGATCCATTCATAATTACTAAAGCAGGGGCCATTGTCCAACATGACAATTGATGGTATGCCATGCCGTGCGAAGATCGATTTTACGTGCTGGACCACACAACCTGCTGTCACGTTGGACAACTGCGCTATCCCAGGGTAGTTGGAAAAGTAATCAATGACCACCAGGTAGTCTCTCCCTCGAAAGTGGAACAGATCCATCCTGACTCTATTCTATAGGCTGGCAACAACATCTTTGACTTCCATGGGCTCCTTGTTTTGCCTGCAGCAGAATTTCTGGCAGTTATGACACCGTTCCTCCCAAGCCAGCTATGCCTGGGTGACACCAGGCCAGTGTACCGTCTGGCACTTGCATTTCTCAATGCCTAAATGTCCTTTGTGCAGCTTCTTGAGCATGAGCGGCTGTAGCGAGTGGAAGATGACAATTCTGTGCTGTCTTAGAAGCAAGCCATCCACCTCATTAAGTTCATCACAAATGTTGTAGTAAGCTGGGCAGGAGCCTTTTGGCCAACCCTCCTTCAGACACCCGATCACCTTGTGAAGCACCTGATCCTTGGCCGTTTCTGCTTGATGAGCTTTGATTTCACATCCGATACGGGTAATGATACAGCCACCATATTAACATGTATTTGAACTTTGTTCCCCTTGGACAGACTTCATTTACGGACGCAGCTCTGGAGAGTATATCAGTGACAGCCAGAAATTTACCTGGTGTATAGATCAATTTAAAGTCATACCGCTGAAGCTTCATTATGAGCTATTGTATCCGTGGGGACATCTGGCATAGATTCTTGTGGACTATTGTGACCAGCGGCCTGTGGTCCGTTTCAAGCAAGAATGTTGGGAGGCCATACATGTAATCGTGAAACTTTTGTGCATACCTGGGCTCTGTGTTCGTCATGGCCCTCGATGTATATGCTTCCGGCAGCCAGTCCCCATTCACACTCTGTTGCAGCAGCACCGCCTCAACCCCAACTTCAGATGCGTCCATGGAGATTCTTGTCTCCTTAGCCGGGTTGAAAAAGGCCAGAACGGGCACCATCGTGAGGGAGACACAGAACGCTCTCCATTCCTGCTCATGTTTTGGTGACCACATCCTTTTTAATGGACTCCCTGAGCTGGGACATTTTTGAGGCAAGGTTGGGAATTAATTTTCCGACGAAGTTGATCATGCCCAGAATTCGCAAGACACCTTTTTTATCTGTGGGCTTCAACATGTTGATGATGGTCTTGATTTTCTCTTCGTCCGGCTGCACCCCATTTGATGATATTCAGTCAGCCAGAAACGTGATGGCATCCACACCAACTTGGCATTTCATCCAATTAAGTTTGAGCCCATTTTCCTTGACCGTTTGGAGCACTTGCAAGAGCCGAGCATCATGTTCCTCTCACATGGATCCCCAGATAATGATGTCATTCACGTGTAGACGTACACCCGGCAGCCCTTCGACTATGTTTTCCATGGCCCAATGAAATATTTCCGAAGCATAAATGATTCCGAAGGGCAGCTGCTGAAAACCGTATCAGCCAAAGGGGATATTAAAAGTGCAAGTCTTGTACGTGCCTCATCAAGATTGAGGTACCAGAATCCCTGTAACGCATCCAGCTTGCTGAAGATGTTGCTCCAGCCACCTTGCATGCAATTTCCTCCCTTTTTGGGATGGGTTTGTATTCTCTTTTGATGCTCGCATTAATATCTTTGGGGTCCATGAAAGTTCTCAGGTCCCCTTTCTGTTTTTTTACGCGTACCATCGAGTTCACCCAATCCATGAGCTCTTCAATGTGCCTGATGGCACCCAGGGTTGTCATTCACTGTAGTTTGGCTTTGAGTCTCTCCCGCAGCGGGGAAGGAACCTGACAGGGCGGATGCACAACCAACCTCACATCTTCCTTCAGTTGTGTACGGTAGGTGAACGGTATGGTGCCAAAGCCCTGAAATGCTTCCGGATGCGTCTTGGAAATAGCCTCCTAGAGGCGTGCAGAGAAGGCTCCATGCAATCTGCCCGATTGACTAGCCCGAGCTGTTCACAGGCCTGCATGTCAATGAGTTATTCACGCTCCACCACTATTACGGATAACCGTATCCTGAGTTACCTTCTTAATGGTGACATCCAGCTTGCATTCCCCCACAGTTCATAACCTGACGCCCATTGTTGTCCTTGTGAATGATGCCTGCCGGATCAACGTGAGGTACTGTCTTAAGCTGCTGCACCACCGAGAGCGGAATCAGGTTGGCCCTCATTCCCATATCAAGCTTGCACTTGATGACTGTTCCATTTAGCATTACCGGGATCGTTCACCTGTCCTCGATGGTCCCGACATGTGTCTCACTGTGAGCGCAGATGGTGCACGCCACATCTTGGCCGAGGCCGGCCAAGACGCTCAACTCATCTCTTGTAACCATATTCACGGCAGCCCGGCGATCGACCCTTTTGTCCTGCTCCCGGTGCTTCTGTACTGCCAGATCAGCTGTGCAGTGGTGAGCAAAGTGCCCCTTCTGCCACACTGGTAACAGCTCTTGTTAAACGGTGAACATCTTTTCAATGAGTGTCCGTTGCCACAGCTCGGACACAAAATGACGGATGGGATCTGCTGCCCAAAATGGCCATCCCCAGAGAGATCACTTTTTTTGTGATGTTCAAAATGGCCACCCACATCACAAACACGTTTCTTTCGCCAGTGCGGAGCAGTGTTCTCAAAATGGCCACCTGCCTCGAGACCACATTGTGTGTTCGGCTGCATACCATAGCGCTCAAAATGGCCACCCAATCGAGACCACGGGCCAGATTCTCCGATTCTGAGGCTAAGTGCGGAGGATCGGTGCCGCTCCCTCACCGATCCTGCGACCTACCTCATAACGGCCGGAAAATGGCCAGGCCTGTGACTGTGCATGCGCACGGCGACGACATGTAGCGGTTCCCCCCCTGGCCACCCCCCCACCAGTCCCCCCAGCCCTAGTAGAAGCTCCCTCAGCCGGTTGTGGTGGCACTGGACACAGTCCACAGTTGCCATGCCGGGTTCCCACACGGCTGAGACCATAAGTGAATGGCGCTGGGGGGAACTTGGCCCATCGGGTTCGGAGCATCAGGGTATGGCCTTCCAGTGATGCATTGAATGCAACTGTCCAAAATTGCACGATGGGGCCTTTAAACGCAAAACTGTTGAAGGATTTCTTTCTTTTGTGGTGTGAAATTGTAACACATATCTCTCAAATGTTTCATTATTTTTAGGGGAGCAGTGGCCATCAACGCATCAAACCACTTCCTCATAGCTTTGCTCACCTGTCCCAAAGCCGAACGAATTGTATTGTTGGAGCGCTTGGAACCCAGCTGTCGTTAGCAGCAACGCAACACACCTTTCATCAGGCAGCGCCTGTAGACCACAGGCCAAAGGAAACTGCTGCTTGAATGCACGCCAGTTTGAGTCCAGATTGCCCGAGGCTTAAAGTTGGTGTGGTACCTTAAACCCATCCATCTCGCACTTCACTGTCTTGCGTTGCGTGAGGTCACCAGGTTGACAGCGTTCATTCCTCTAGCTTTTCTGCCGTGCCACGTGGCTTGTCTTGCTGCGGTCATCTCAGGAACTTCAGCACACCTGGTACCATGTTATGTTCTATTACTTCCTCGATGATGAAGGAACACGTAGAACACAAAGATGTAGATGCTCCAAGTATTTATTCTTAATGGTAACCATGTATCCCTACGTACAAACAATTCCAGCTCCATTACTGATGTCTGTCGTCTTGCCTGTCCTGCTAACCTGTGCCTGGCTCCCGCTCATCCTCTGTTAGATATATATCTGTCTGGTCTGGTACCACCTGCTGGTGGGAGGCTATAGCTGTCCCTACATGTGTTGGTCATTGTCTATATACAGTGGCACTATTATATACAAATATGTACATTGATACAACTATGTACAATTATAATAGATGTGCCTGTTACATATCACCACATTACCCACCTCCCGTGATCACCAGGACTTATGTTTGGCTCCGGATCATTAAAAACAAAACTCACCTTGTCTTCCAGGGCACCTCAGCTTGCGGATGCCTTCTCATTCATCTTGCAGCCTCTCACTCTGATTGGGCAGACAGCTTTCGGAGGCAGCAGCTTCCTCAGTTGGATGATAGTTCCAGCATCGGCCTCTTAATTACTCACCAAGGGCTAAATGCCACTTTGGTGTCCCTCTACCCGACTTTCGGTTACGGTGCTGGTCTTCCCTGAGTAACATCTACTCAAGAGAAGGATGACAAGGCACTCAAATAGAATTTGCTACTCAACATTGGACTCTTCTTGTTCTGAAAGGCAGTAAGTGAGTTAGATATTATGATCCTGGACAAGATCCAACAGGATACCGGACAGAACCCCAATATTTAATTTAATTTGTAAGACTGTGAAGAAAGGATACTTCATTCCAAGAGTGATTCCATGCACAAATAGGCATATGGTATATTAAAACAAACTTTATTATTAACACATTATTACTAACTTTAACATCATATAGAAAATAGCTTACAATTACCAGTTAAGCAAGGCTTACCAATAACAATAAAGGACTAAATCCTACCGGCAATCTTTATCTCCACTCATGCAAAACCCATTTCAGGTCAAAATCCACTTTTAAATACAATTAGCCAACCCAGGAATACTATAAAGAGATGACTTGGATGAACCACTTTGAAAGAGATCCTTCAGGAAACCAGCTGAAACCAGCCTTTTCAGAGACTACTGTTCTGTCCACAGACAAAATCTATTTCAGTTAGCTGCTTCGAGAGAAACTGTTAATCTGTTCACAGATAGACCAAAACTGAAACTCAACAACTGGCTGCTTCAACCCCTGGCTCCTCCCATTAACTACATCATCTTACTACAGCTAAACACAATGGGCCAATCTAATGGGGCAGCACGGTAGCATTGTGGATAGCACAATTGCTTCACAGCTCCCGGGTCCCAGGTTTGATTCTGGCTTGGGTCACTGTCTGTGCGGAGTCTGCACATCCTCCCCGTGTGTGCGTGAGTTTCCTCCGGGTGCTCCAGTTTCCTCCCACAGTCAAAAGATGTGCAGGTTAGGTGGATTGGCCATGATAAATTGCCCTTGGTGTCCAAAATTGCCCTTAGTGTTGGATGGGGTTACTGGGTTATGTGGTTAGGGTGGAGGTGTTGACCTTGGGTAGGGTGCTCTTTCCAGGAGCCGGTGCAGACTCGATGGGCCGAATGGCCTCCTTCTGCACTGTAAATTCTATGATAATCTATGATAATGAAAAAGTTTTGAAGTGTCATTTCAAACAGTTCTGACTGGGAGTTTCACCCTGTTTTTGTCGGCAAGTTCCCTACCATCAGGTAAAAACACTTGATCACTTTATTGGGTCCTGGGGAGTTTCTCCCCGGTCAAGCCCACACTTAGGGCGGGGTTTACCGGCTGTTCACTGACCAACTGACAACGGTACCAGTAGTCCACTTGTGGGCTGCCTCCCTCGCCAAAAGACAGCCCAAAAGGTGGTCG
The DNA here is from genome assembly GCF_902713615.1 of Scyliorhinus canicula. NCBI lineage: Eukaryota > Metazoa > Chordata > Chondrichthyes > Carcharhiniformes > Scyliorhinidae > Scyliorhinus > Scyliorhinus canicula. The sequence goes on along the minus strand of NC_052154.1, from coordinate 75,155,209 downwards.
GTAAATCCCATCCTAAGAATTTTTTTTCACCACTGGGGAGCTGAATTTGCTGACCAGATCAGCCCCCCAGAGCTGGGGCCACAATTTTGAAAGAGCGCCCCGATCTCTAAGTGAGCTTGAGGGTCCCCCACACACCCCACCCAAGGGCAAGGTCAACCCCCCACACATATGGGCACTACCCCACACCTTCACAAGTGAGGCCTCCCCGCTATGGGGTCGCTGAGGGCCTCCCTTTTCAGGCCTTCTCATGCCCCCTTTCAGACCCCCTCCCTTCCAGGACACCCACTCTTCTCCCTTGCAACCTTCCGGAGGCCCCTCCATACCTGCCCTTCACCCTCCCACACTTCATACCCCCCTCGACGCTATTTTCATGGGCATGGAACCCCTCAGGCCCTTGGCAGTGCCACCCTGGCACCTGGGCAGTCTGGCACTGCCACTCTGGAACTCTGCCAGTGCTCCTCCCAGCCTGGCAGTGGCAAGGTGCCCAGGTGCCAGGAGGAGAGCCAGGGTGACATGCTGCCATGTCCTCCTATCGCCTGGGAGACCCCCCAGGTACTGCTTCACTTGGCCCACGTTTCTCTGGACCAGTACTAATCGGCACTTGCATGACCTCTTGCTGGGGAGAGGTTAGATCCCAGGAGGCCATTGGATAAGGTGTCCATCTCGTTAATGAGATGCAGGTTGGCCTTAATTGGTGATTATTGATTTCTCGCTACACTGAGGCGGGATCCGGAACCTGCAACCAGGAGCGGATCCGTTAGATCGCAAATCACTTGCTGTCAGACGTGGTTCCTGATTTGGGCCTCTCCCACTATGTAACTGGTTTGCACGGATCCTTGCCGGGTATGTTATGGCTGTTAAATCGTGCCCAATGTCTCTCAGTACTCTCAGACTATGTACTCTCAGAGAGCGTTTGTTCTATAAACAAAATTCCATTCACCCTTACTTTTATGATGCTTTAATTGCATCTCATGTAGCCACAAAGCCTGGCTATCTTGCAAAGCAGGATTTCTGAAAGCATTACTGCTATCATCACACACACACTAACCCAGGCTTTTAAGCCTTACTGCACCAAATACATACAATACAATATATCTGACATTTCTACATTCATCACAGAGGCTACATTAAGTTAACTTACATCTGGAACAGCAGCCTCAGGGAAATGCTCAGTTCCCATTCCCAATTACCATATTACTAATAGTTTAACAAGTGAAAATTAACTACTGAACTACAGACTCCTGATTCAGGGATAATGTTAGGACCATGCATAGCACACATCAGATCCCAACTTCATTAGCCAAAATAACACATACAATTCCATATGGTTCCCTGGAAACTCTACAATCGTTCACTATTGTGCTAAATTTCCCAGGGGTCAAAGGGTTTATTGATTAGTGAGGCATCAACCCTTGCTGTTGCAATCCCACTTCATATATGAAAGCAAGGGGACAACTCTCTCAATCTGACGGTAACGATGGGACGAAATTCTCCGCCTTGCGATACCGTAAACGTGAACCGCGATCAAGTGGAGAATCGGGTGTCCGGCCAAAATAGAGGTCTGGGCCCTTTGCCGATTAGGGCGCTATGCTCCAGCCCATTGCAGGTGGTGATAACAAGGTTTGCGACCCATGCCGGGGCGGCACAGAAAACCAGCATTTGCATTCATGTAAATGTTATTAATGCATTTAACCCAGTATGCCCTGGGCCTCTTGTGATATTCCACCCACTTCGGGCGGAATTCACGCGGGCGCGTTTACTTTTTTAAAGAAGTATTTTTATTGACATTTTCAATTTTACATAGTGAAACTTTTGCATCCGATATTTACAATTTATACAGTTTTTATGTACATACAACTTTCTTGACATATCTTCGGCACTCACCCCTTCCACTCTCCCCACCCCCATCCCTGACCCCTCCTTGGTATCCCCCTCTTCCGCCCTTGGTGTTCCTGTCCGCTCTCCCCCCCCCCCCCCCCCCATCCATGCTTCTCCCTCTGGTTCTTCTAAGTTTCCTCCTCATTTCCTCCCCTTCCCCTTTGTACCTAGTTCTGTGTGTTTTTGTCTGCTCTCCCCCATCTCTCCTTCTTTCACTACTCGTTGTTGGCCTCGAACAGGTCCTGAATTGCCCCCATGCTTTGTGGAAGCCCTTGTCCGGCCCTCGGATAGTTTACTTGATGTTCTCCAAATGGAGACATTCCACCAGGTCTGCCAGCCAGTCCGCAGCTGTGGGTGGTGCTGCTGATCACCAGCCAAGCAGGATTCTCCGGCGTGCGCTTAGGGAAGCGAAAGCCACGGCATCGGCCCCCTTCCCCACGTGTAGTTCTGTTCCGATACCCCCAAAATTGCCACTCTTGATAACAGCTCCACCCTCACAACTTTGGAAATTGCCTCGAAGAAGGCTGTCCAGAACCCTACAGGTCTGGGGCAAGCCCTGAACATGTGGGCATGGTTGGCCGGGCCTCCCTGGCACAGTTCATACTTATCTTCCACCTCTGGGAAGAACCTGTTCATTCAGGTTCTAGTTAGGTGCGCTCTGTGCACCACTTTAAGCTGCATGAGGCTGAGCTTTGTGGAGGAGTAGGTAGAGTTGGCCCTGCTCCACTTCCGTTCCTAGATCGTCCCCCCATTTTCGTCTGGCTTCGTCCAGTGGTAGTCTCGCCCTGTCTAGTAGCTGTCCGTAGATGTTCCTGCAGTTCCACCCTTCCTTAATGTCCGTGTTTAGCAGGTCTTCCAATAGTGTGGTTCTCGGGACCCTGGGGTATCCTACCATCTCCTTGCGGAGAAAGTGCTTTACCTGGAGATGCCTACGATCCTTCCTGTCAGTAGGTCCACGTCTTCTGTCAGCTCGCTCAGTTTTGCTAGTCTGTCTGCCATGTAAAAGTCCCAAACTGTTAGCATCCCCCTTCCTGTCTCCATATTTTGAAAGTGGTGTTGAGCATGGCTGTTAGGAATTAGTGGTTTCCACAGATGGGGGCCATCGGAAACATCCCAGTGGCAGCACGGTAGCACAGTGGTTAGTATAGTTGCTTCACAGCGCCAGGGTGATGCACGGTCAATAACTCTCAAAGTGAGATTGGATGACAATTGAAGGCTTTATTGGACTAGATGTTTCCCCCAGCAGCGCAGGTACAGAATGCAGCAGCTAGGGAGACAAAGACTCTTATACTCCGCCTTATTGGGCGGAACCAGCAGGCAGGCTTCACCAATGGTCTTACAGTATCAGGTACCTCCAACACCAATGGTCTTACAGCATCGGGTACCTCCAACCTAGGTACCGTAATACCCCTAATACCGACTACCACACAGGGTCCCAAGTTCAATTCCTGGCTTGGGTCACTGTCTGTGTGGAGTCTGCACGTTCTCCCCGTGTGTGCGTGGGTTTCCTCCGTGTGCTCCGGTTTCCTCCCACAGTCCAAAGATGTGCAGGTCAGGTGGATTGGCCATGATAAATTGCTCTTAGTGTCCAAAATTGCCCTTAATGTCCAAAATTGCCCTTCGTGTTGGGTGGGGTTACTGGGTTATGGGGATAGGGTGGAGGTGTGGGCTTGGGTAGGGTGCTCTTTCCAAGAGCCGGTGCAGACTCGATGGGCCAAGTGGCCTTCTTCTGCTCTGTAAATCCAAGATTTGGTACACGTTCCAAGCCCGTGGCTGCTCACTCTGCTGACTGTCCTGCAAATGTTCACACCCTCTGGTCATTTGCAGGACACCCAGTCCAACCCTCTGTAAACCCTCAGATCCCAGCAGTATCATCAATGAGATGGGTATGGCCAAGCTCAATCAGTGGCCCACCAGGTGCTGGCACTACTCATCCGAGGCGCAGCCCCACTGCAGGGGAAGCAAGGGAATAACAGAGCTCATCCCAAACAAAGGTCACATGCACCATTGCCTTCGGCAGCCTTGGCACACAGCCCCTCTCAGGGCAGAGACCTCACCAATGACACTACCAGCTAGCCCAGCCCTCAGGCCCTGCAGCTGCCTGTTGGCCCCTGCTCCCATCCATTCTGCCCCCAGTCAGGTTGCCATACCCAGCACCCACATCATACTGCAGCTATGCTCCTGGCAGATGCACACTTCCCTACCTCACCCCCATGGACCTGCCCGCATGGAGAAAATTGGTGGCACACTGTGATCCTCTCCACCACACAGCCAGGTGCCACCCAACTGGCAGGATAATACATGGCCCATGCAATCAGGGCACCCACAGTAGATCCGACTGGGGATACAGAGCCTGTCGCTGACACTGTTACGGCAGCAACCGGGACCCCTGTTGACAGCGACGAGTGGTGAGGAAAGAGGCTCTCCACATCACAGGCCCAGTGCCAGTTACTGATGTGGAAGGCAGCACATTGGGGGGAACAGCTGAGGGATGGGGTGGGTTTGGGGGAGGACATTTAGGGGGAGGACATTTTGGGGTGGAATTGAAGTGCAACGCAAGTTCCACATGTAGCGCATTAGATGAGGAAGCGAATACTCATCTTGCCTACATGTCTTCTCTTTCCCCCTCTGCAGAGAATGAAATTTGGATTACAGCCAGGAATGCTCACTATCTACCTGGCCATAGCTGCTGTTGTGGATGCACGAAGGCTAGAGGCAGATGGCCAATCAAAGAGGACCCTGCACAAAAGGAGCCTGCCCCAGAGGCACAGGGGCCAGCTGGTGAGGCTCCAGTGCCGGCTGTCCAACAAGCCGAGGAAGAGGTGCAAAGGAGACACCGCATCAGGGTGTCAGGGTGTATACTGTCGGCACCTGTCCTTTGAGGAGATGCCGGACTGCCTGCACTGCCAAAGACTTTAGCTAACCAAGGAGGCCGTGCGCCACCTGATGGAACACCTGGCACCGCAGGGGAGGAGGACACACGCTCCCAGTGGCTGTTAAGGTGACAGTCGCCCTGAACATTTATGCCTCTGGGTCTTTCCAGGGGCCAAGCGGGGGCGTATCTAGGGTCTCGTAGACATCTGCACACAGGTGCATTGGTGCTGTGACAGATGCACTATGTGCCCGGCCAGTGAACTATATAAACTTTCATCTGGGCCAAGCCCACCAGGATGCCCGGGTAGCAGGATTTTCTGTCATTGCCGGCATGCCCTCAGGTCTTGGGGATGCTTTATGGCACACATATCACCCTCCCTGCACCTGTTCAATAGGGGGCGCCCTTCAGCAGTAGGGAGGGCTTCAACTCCCTGAATATGCAGTTGGTGTGCGACCACCAGCTGCACATCATGCACGTCTGCACCTGATACCCTGGCAGTGAGCACGACACTTACATCCTGGCACTCACGCCGGTTCCCGGAGCCTTTGAGGGGTTGGCTCTTGGGCAAACAGGGTTACACGCTGAGCTCTGGCTAATGACGCCTGTCCAGAGGTCCCAGACTGACGGGGAGAACTGCTATAACGACTCCCATACAGCAACCAGGAGCATCGGCGTCCTCCAGATGCAATTCTGATGCTTGTACCGTTCCTATGGGCGCTCCAATAGAGCCCCAGGAGGATCTCTAACATCATGCTGCCGTGCGGTGAACTGCACAATATCTCGCAGTAGTGGGAGGGACATGCTAGAGGAGGGACAAGAAGGCCAGGCTTCATTTGATGAGGAGGATGGCCAGGAAGAACGAGGCATGGAGTCCGGGCTGGCATGGCAGGCCACTCAGCGTGTGCTCCAGGGCTGCCACACATGGAATGACCACATCACCTCCAGATTTTCCAACTAAGAGGCCTGGCCAAAGGCAGATCTGCTACCCTGTCCCATCTCTCCGTACTGTCCCTTCCACTCCACCTCCTTCCAATTGGTGCCAGGGTGTTGGGCAGGCAGTATCAGAGGGTTTCGTCCCTGGAACGAGGATGTTGACAACTTGCTGTGAGACGAGCTCTGGTGCTCCTCATCGCTTGACAAAGTCTGACTTCTGCCTTCAGGATCACCTTCCACTGTCTGCCAGGTAATCCCTGCATGTGTGCTGGCCATTCCATCTCATGTGTCTATATATTTTTTAGGGTGGTGGGGAGGGGGGACACAGTTATGGAGATGGTGAGCAACGGTGAGTTATTCACTGGGTAAATTGCCCGACAAGGCACACCTCTGGCCCCGTTCCCTGCCACCTCCGAGGGTGACCCCAGTGGAATGAGGCCTTGCCCCATGCCATCCTTCACCATCCACATAACCAACCTCTCACACACCCCCACCCGGCACACCCTCTACAACCAGCCCAACCCATCCTCACACTCTTCAGACAGCAGATGCCACCATTCAGTATTGGCCTGCACCTTAAGGCGGTTGGACTCCTCCAACTGCACCTGCAGGCGCTGGAAAGGTGCTGATACACGCTTCTGCAGAGCCTGGTTCTGCGTCTGCATCTCCACCAGTGATGAGATCGTACTTTCCAGAAGCTTGCTACTGTTCCGGACTACAGCTGGTTGCTGAGATTGGGCAGCCCTCCGACCGCCCGCTCTCTTGGAAGTTCCTACCTCCACCTGATTTGCTGCAGCATGTGTGACGTGTGTACCAGAAGGTGACCCAGGAACCTTGTAATTTCAAATGACCCACCGAGGTGAAAGTCACTGCAATGGCGGAGGGTGTAGGTGAATGCAGTGCCGAGAAGTTGGTGTTGTCTCCGGACTGGTTCTCCGGGGTGTACTGGGGTTGTGGCTGGGTGTGAGATATCCCAGATAGGCCGGCATGATCTGATGGTGACGCTACAAACAAAAGACAAGTATTATGGGTTAGGGTTTAGAGAACACAAAAGTATATCATGGAGTTCACCTGCCCCACAACTTATAATAGGTTTTGGTCATGAGGAGCACAAGGGCCCACTTTCCAGGTGTGATGCCACAGAGATCTAAAGTATTTTTAAACAAAACAATGTTTATTCTATGAATCCAATTAATATTTTATAAACACGCAGTAAACAGTTTATCAACTACCAACACAAACAATCCCCACAGATACAGTACTCTATAGATAACCCTTAATAACTTTCCTAACAACATCCTTAAGTCAAAAACCCTTTTGAACAAAGACAGTAGGTTTGCATTCCTTACAGAAAGCAGGTATCACGTTTAAATTATCAAGTGAGCTGAAGAGATTCTGTAGATTGCAGAGAGAGATATCAATACACCTTGTTGCTTGAATGCAGCTCCCATCTACCTAAAATGAAAGAAAAACACAGAGCAGCTTCCAGCTCAAAACAAAAGTAAAAGACAGAATCGCATTCCGGCTCCACCCACACAATGACATCACTGCAGCCATTTGATAAAACACACTTTTCTTAAAGAGACTCTCACATGACACAGGACACATGGTGGGACCTTGGGAAGGAGTGGTCTGGATGAGAGGGGTGACTCACTTGTTGTAGGAACATCATTTTGCACTGAGGGTTAATGCCACTGCCCTCTTTTCGTCAGGGGTGAGGGCTTAGAGGTCCGCTATGCCCCCTCCAGTCTTCTCCTGCTCCCTTCTGTCATTTTTTCCTCGGGGGCATATAAGGAACATGTTGAGACACATGGAGGCAAGTTATTCAGGGGGTCTGTAGCTAGTTCCATGTGTGTGCAAGGCCCCTGGCCAGAGAGGACAATACAGGGTGCAGGGTGGGATGTGAGAGAGAGGTAGGTTTTGATTGGCCTCGAGGAGTGTGGGGGGGGGGGGGGGTGGCAGTGAGGTGAGGAGTGAGGGACAGGAGTGATGCCAGGGGAACAAACGTGGTGGCTCACCCAAGCTGTCCTAAGGAGGTTGTTAATCTTCTTGTGGCACTGCATTTTCTGGCAGGTTTGGGAGAGGACCATCCCCGAGGTGGAGATCGACATGCAACAACTAAGTGAGCCCTCAATGCAAACTCATGTTCCTATAAATGCGTGCAGGTCCACCTGGTGAAGCTCACCACGCTGAGCGCCTTGGCCACCTCCGCCCAGGCCTAGTTAATGACTGTGGGCAGCAGCCTCCTGCCCATCCCGGGGAAGAGGGTGTCCCGCCTCTCCTCCATCGCATCCAACATCCTCTCAAGATCCACATTTGCAAAACTACTCTTCGTGCAGCCATCTTCTTGGCTGGAATGAGAGTGTCATGTGGGTAGACTGCTTATAAGCAACACCAGCTTGTCAAGCTCTCCAGCATCAATTCCAGCCCCAGCGAATCAGAATCCGGCGGGAAAGAGATTTTCTTGAGATTCACGTGGACAGAGTGCTGGCCCATTAGCATGTCCTGAATTGCTCCACAAATAGCGCCCCCAACAGGAATGTGAACCGCATGCAATTCAGTCCTCAGCACTTAGTCTCCCAAATGGAAAATTTTGCCTGTGATGTTCAAATAAAGTAATCATCCTTGTGCCTTCAGCTCCCCAAAGTGCACGTAAGTCTCCTTCATTCTATCTCAATCTTCTGAGTCCTACATGGTTGAGACAAAAATAGTAGCACTGTTCTTCACTGAGAGTGAGGAGGGTGGGTCAGAGAAATGTCTTTTCATGCTGTGTACTGTCATCAAACTCCGAACAAAGAATGGTTGAGGGAGAGACCTCAAAGGTGGATTGGATATATGCATGACACTGAGAATTAAGAACAGCAGGCTTTACTTTACTTTACTCTATCAAAGAGCCAACACACGCATGAGCACCCAGCCACAGAGATGCAATAGTGGAAGATCTGGGAGTATCTAGTCTGTTCACCCTCTTGGGAGCAGAGGTGAAAGTTCAGGCCTTAAATTAAATTACAATAATTTAAAATTAAATGCAATAAATAATGAACAAGGAACGTAATTCACTTTTGGTGTGGTGGATGAGCACAGTGCACACAGACAATACTGTAAATCTTTAAAGGAAAACTATATATTCTATATTTATTGATACTTATTTACTTATGGGTAATAACAGCTTACTATATTCCTTTGTCCTTTGATTCTGAGAACTAGATTCTCTCCAATGCACCATCACTTAGGAACTCACTCATTGGCCTCCATTCAGGAATGAGTCACGAGGAAGTGCATAAGACTAACACCAAACGTGACTTACTCCAGGAGCCTTTCTCTTTGGGGAAGGACCTGAATACTGTTCAATGCTGCTCTGTAGCATCAACACTGATGTGGTTAACTCTGCGTGTGCATTGCTGTCGGCAAATCCCACCGGCATCTTCATGATTCTGTGCATTGTACTCCAATACACTAGCCATTCATCTACTTGCCTTCAATATATTTTATCTGTCACAACAGCAAAAATCACACACAGGAAACCATAAAACAATGGGGAAGCTCACAGCCTGGCATTCTTCTCAAGAATGGAAATCAGCTGAATAACAAACAGCGACTTGGAATTCAATCAAAGCAAAAAGGCAAAAGTCATGTGGAAGAAATGTTCAAAGCAGCAATTATTTATTGCAGATATATTTTTATATTTCATTCTTGGCCACGTGTAACTGAATAATTTGTCTTCCCCACTGACAGCAGCTGCTCAGCGCCACTTAATGTAAATCCATCCCATAATATGATCCTTTTGACCAAAAGGCATCTGAAACAGCTCATCTTGGAGCATGTCTGGGATACCCGAAACATGAAGCCAACAGCAGAACAATGTCCCTTGGGTTAACACAGCTCATTACTAAATTCAGAATCTAGGTCATCCAGAGCAAGTTGCTGCTGCTGTTGCTACTACAGTGATTCAATCTGGAATACAACTTTCAAGAACTGTGTGACGTGACTCCTGTAATCACAGCCTGAAGCTGGAGATCCCAATGATGGAAGAGTACTGCCCAATGGATTGGATGACTGTGCACTCTCAATTGAGGCTAAGCAAGATGTCCATGCCTCATAGATAACCCATTTCAAATCACGTAAGTATTGTGAGGATTTCAACTAATACACTGGTATCACGTTTACAACCGAAGTGCATACATTCAAGTCAAACATGGTGGTCTTGTGTACAGTTAAAATTGGCTAGAATTGAAGGTTATTTGGAGCAGATCTTCAGGGTCACTTGGTTGTAAAACATTTGTAAGAAGGAAGGGCAAAGCTTGCAAAGGCCAATGCAATTGACCGCTGCAAGATCCAGAGCTGTATCTTCAATCGCAGAGATACTCAAGTGAGGTATTGTGGAAGGGCTCTTGGTCAGTTCTCCATCCGATGCTTCCATGATAATGTTGATCACTGTTAAAAGAAAGGTTTCACCATTGCAGAGGCTTTGGTGAGTCGCTTGACTCTGGGAAAGAGGGGCTGCTAACTCAAATCGTCCAGATTATATAATAAGCAGGCATTTAAGAAGCTCACTAATTGCTTCCAAATTTACCACTCAGAAAGCCCAATAATGGTCCAGGCCATAACAAGGACCACACAGACGCCAACAAATTTAAAAAAAAAAAATTATATTAAAGTATTTGCAAATTTTTATAACAATAACAAAAACAATAACATTGACATGGTAAAATAAGTATTTCCCCACCTGACCCAGTCTTCACACACCTCAACCATCTAATACCTACCCACAGCCCCCCCCCCCCCCCCCCCCCATTTCCGGGAATGCTGCTTCTGCCGACATTTTAATATTCCCCAAGAAAATCGACGAACGGCAGCCACCTCCGAGAGAACACCAACACTGACTCCCTTAAGGTAAACTTTATTTTCTCGAGGCTGAGAAAACCGGCCATGTCACTAACCCAGGTCTCGACACTCGGGGGGCTTCGAGTCTCTCCACATTAAAAGGATCCGTCTCCGGGCTACCAGGGAGGCTAAGGCCAAGACGTCGGCCTCTTTCACTCTCTGAACTCCCGGGTCTTCTGACACACCAAAGATCGCTATCTCTGGACTTGGCACCACCCGACTTCCTAGCACTGTGGACATTGCCTTCGCAAACCCCTGTCAAAATCCTCTGAGCTTTGGGCATGCCCAGAACATATGGACATGGTTTGCTGGGGTTAACGCGCACCTCACACATCTATCTTCTACCCCAAAAAACTTGCTCATCCTCGTCACCGTCATATGTGCCCGGTGGACCACCTTAAATTATATTAGGTTAAGCCTGGCACATGAAGAGGAGGACTTGACCCTGCTTAAGGCATCCTCCCATAGACCTGTCTCTAACTCTCCACCTAGCTCGTCCTCCCACTTGCCCGTAAGCTCCTCCACCGGGGTTTCCTCCGCCTCCAACAGCTCCTGGTAGAAATCCAACACTTTCCCCTCCCCCATGCAGGTACCGGACACTACCCTATCCTGTATTCCCCGTGGCGGCAGCAGTGGAAAGGTCGGCACCTGCTTTCTCAGGAAGTCTCGCACTTACTAATATCTAAAACCATTGCCTGGCGGCAGTTTAAGTTTATCCTCCAGCGCCTTCAAACTGGGAAAGCTCCCGTCTATAAATAGATCCCCCATCCTTCTAATTCCTGCCCTCTGCCAGCTCTGGAACCTGCCGTCCAGCCTGCCTGGTGCAAACCTGTGGTTGTTACAAATCGGGGTCCAGACCGATGCATCCTCCACCTTCTTATGCTTCCTCCATTGCCCCCAGATCCTCAGAGCCGCCACTACCACCGAACTTGTGGAGTACTGGGCCGGCGAGAACGGCAGAGGTGCCGTTACCAATGCCCCCAGACTGGTGCCTTTACAAGAAGCCGACTCCTCCCCATGACCCACTTCCGAATCATGGCGATGTTAGACACCTAGTAGTAGTTGCAAAAGTTCGGCAGCACCAACCCACCCTCCCCCTGACTGCTCCAACCACATTTTCTTCACCCGCGGGGTTTTATTCACCCATACAAAGCCCGAGATGATCTTATTCACCCGCTTGAAAAAGGCCTTAGGGATGAAGATGGGGAGGAACTGAAAGACAAACAGAAATCTCGGGGAGGACCGTCATTTTAGACGCCAACAAATTAAGAGCGAATGAAGGACCATTACTCAAAAAGTTCAAAGATTGGCCTTCACATGACTCAGTGGGTGGAAAATTGAAATCCTTTGCGCCTTTTTTTGGGTGTTTACATATGCCCTTAAACCTCCAAAATGATGCCATGGTACACATGCACATTTGCCTGAAGCCATTTGGTGAGTGTTTTAGCGTTTGCATAGTGAACGGCTGCTAAATTGTCCAGAGCAGACAGATCATGACATCAATCAGTGTGAAATATTGTGTTGACACTAATGGTGTTAATTTAGAGCTTAACCATCCAGCTAGTGGTCTTTCTGAAGCTGGCAGAGTTGTACACATGTTCAGTAGCAAGAAGGGGCCCACCTACCAACAACTCTGTAAAGGGATCATTAACTACTCACAGGCTACTTGCCAGTCAGTTTCTTCTGGTTGTTGCTTTGATTCCACAAGTGGTGGTGCTTTTGTTGTTGTTTCAAGTTGCGAATGTCCACAGGGAGTGCTGTGGCAGGTGCTGAAGGATGTTTTGATAACTTCAAGTCTTCTGGACAAATGAATTGTTCCCAAACATGGCTGCATTTTCCTGAGGAACACAGCATTACCAACAGAATGAACGGAGGGTATACAGAGCAGGATAAGCTGCTGGAAGAGGGAGGAGGAAAAAAGGAGAAGGGGGAGAAAGGCTCAGCGAGAGGCCATATTCATCCAGCAATTATCCTACCTGCATCTGAGTGAGGAAAAATGTGGGTGATATATGTGCTTTAGTAAAGACACCCTCACTGAAATATGGCATCTTCTGCAGCCACAACAGCAACCTCAGAGCAGAGCAAGGAGTGCATCGTCAGTGGTTGTGAAGGTGACAGTGGAAAATATATTTCTGTGTTTGGTTCTTTCCAGGTTAGTTCTGGAGATATTTGCAACATCTCATAGTTGGCCATCCACTGTGATGTAAAGCAGGTGACTGAAGCTAAGGGAGCAAACTATATTTCATTCTGACTTGCTAAAGATAAGCAGACAGCAAGAATTTCAGGCTTCTCCAGAGTGCAGGGTGTCATTGACTGCATGCACATTCCTCTGTGGGTACAGCATGTTAACTCTGCTTTATACCAAACCTGATAGAGAGTCCATTCCCATCACCGCCAGCTGGTTGTGGCCAAAGGCAGCAAGTCTTACAGGTCAATGTCTGTTATCCTGGCAGAAGTTATGATGCCTTTGTTACCCTTGGAACATCTACAGTGCAGAATGAGGCCATTCAGCCTATCAAGTCTTCACTGACCCTCTGAAAGAGCACACTACCTCGGCCCACTCCTCCACTCTCTACCTGTAACCTTCCACCTAAATCCACATCTTTGAACACTAAGGGGCAATTCAGCATGGCTAATCCACCTAACAAGCGCATCTTTGGACTGTGGGAGGAAACCGGGTCACCAGGAGGAAATCCACGCAGACACGGGGAGAATGTGCAAACTCCACACAGTCACCCAAGGCCGTTTTGAACCCGGGTCCCTGGTGCTGTGAGGAAGCAGTGCTAACCACTGTGTTACCATGGACAGTCCACCTGACAGCTACCTTTGAATGACCACAAAACAGTAAGTGCAACAGGTGATTAAGAAGGCAAATGGAATTTTGTCCTTCATTGCTAGAGGGATGGAGTTTAAGACTAGGGAGGTTATGCTGCAATTGTATAAGGTGTTAGTGCGGCCACACCTGGAGTATTGTGTTCAGTTTTGGTCTCCTTACTTGAGAAAGGACGTACTGGCGCTGGAGGGTGTGCAGAGGAGATTCACTAGGTTAATCCCAGAGCTGAAGGGGTTGGATTATGAGGAGAGGTTGAGTAGACTGGGACTGTACTCGTTGGAATTTAGAAGGATGAGGGGGGATCTTATAGAAACATTTAAAATTATGAAGGGAATAGATAGGATAGATGCGGGCAGGTTGTTTCCACTGGCTGGTGACAGCAGAACTAGGGGGCATAGCCTCAAAATAAGGGGAAGTAGATTTAGGACTGAGTTTAGGAGGAAATTCTTCACCCAAAGGGTTGTGAATCTATGGAATTCCTTGCCCAGTGAAGCAGTTAAGGCTCCTTCATTACATGTTTTTAAGGTAAAGATAGATAGTTTTTTGAAGAATAAAGGGATTAAGGGTTATGGTGTTCGGGCCGGAAAGTGGAGCTGAGTCCACAAAAGATCAGCCATGATCTAATTGAATGGCGGAGCAGGCTCGAGGGGCCAGATGGCCTACTCCTGCTCCTAGTTCTTATGTTCTTATGTTCTTATAACTGCTGGGCAACAAGAACTAAGCACTGATGACATGGCTCATACTTCCAGTGTACAGAAGCTGTCCTGCAATCTTAGGCAGAGGGGGTATCAGGATTCACGCTGGTCTAATGAATGCTGCAGAACCTCGTGAGGGGATAGTCATTGCCACCAGCTGTATGGTGAGTGACAGAGGAGCATGAGGAGGAGGAAGAGAGAAGGCAACCTGGACAGCCTTTCTCTGCCAGGGCTGTCTGTGAAGAATTCAACTGGCTGCAAATCTGATTCCCCATTGCCCAGGCATTACCTTCCCTCTGCCACTGACTGTCATGGCTTCCAGTTTCTCAACAATGGAAAAACTAAAATCACCACAAAGTAACATTTCCAAATTAATTATAAATTAAATATTGCCACATTACATAAAACAGTGCATGAATTACCCTTGTGCATTGCGTTAATGCCTGTCTCCTGTGTGTCTTTGTCAGTCCTGGTGCTCCTACACAGTGCTACCTCAGTGGCTGCAGTGTGCCTGGTGGGAGGCAGCTGTCCTTCAATGTTGGAGAGTGTGGATGGACTCGGAGGATGATCTAGGAGCCCTGCCATTAGACTGCACCATCCCAGCATGGGCAGCAACAGTTTGGACTGGCTTAGAAGAGCTGGAGATGTGTCAGGGGTGGGCTGTTGGATGCTGAAATCCTGAGAGAGGACATCATATTCATGTTCCATGGATTCACTGCTACTCCCCTCCAGAGTGGCACCACAACAATCCCAGTAGTGTGTTGGGGACAAATTGTTGACCGCTGTGTGACACTGTAAGGCCCCTTTTCACGCTATAGTCCACAACCAGGATGGCATCAGTCTGACCATCCACAGCAGCACTTAAACCTTGGGTAGAAGCTGCTCATGGTGCTAATGGCCATCAGGTTTTGCATCCTGAAAATGAAATGAAATGAAAATCGCTTATTGTCACGAGTAGATTTCAATTAAGTTACTGTGAAAAGCCCCTAGTCGCCATATTCCGGCGCCTGTTCAGGGAGGCTGTTATGGGAATCGAACCGTGCTGCTGGCCTGCCATGGTCTGCTTTCAAAGCCAGCGATTTAGCCCACTGTGCTAAACAGCATCCTGGTTGTACCCACTACTGTCTTGATGGAGTAACCACCATTTCCTGGCTGGAAAGAGTCGTCTTCAAGCTCTGCGCAACACCCAGTGCCAAAATGGTGCCAGACACCTCCATGATCCTTGACTTTGGAAACAGGATATCCAATAGACGAAACAATTCACCATGCATACTCCTCAGAATTCTGATGAAGGGTCACCAGCCTGAAATGTTTACTCTGTTTCTCTCCACCAACACTGCCTAACCTGCTGAGTATTCCCAGTATGACCTGTTTTCATTCCTCTCCCTCACTTCCTTGTTTCAACCTGGCACTCTAACTTTTCTCAGCCCCTTAATTCAAACAAGGATTCTCCCCATTCTGACCCGCTCAATTCAACCTTACCCTCTTTCCCCCTCACCCCATCCATTGAAAGGCCCATCCTCCACCCCCACCACCCTTTTCATTCAAACAGACATTCTTCACAGCACCAGGGTCCCAGGTTCATTTCCCCGCTGGGTCACTGTCTGTGCGGAGTCTGCACGTTCTCCCCGTGTCTGCGTGGGTTTCCTCCGGGTGCTTTGCTTTCCTCCCACAGTTCAAAGGCGTGCAGGTTAGGTGGATTTAGGCCATGCTAAATTGCCCTTAGTGTCCAAAAAGGTTAGGAGGGGTTATTGGGTTACAGGGATAGGGTGGAAGCGAGGGCTTAAGTGTTTCGGTGCAGACTCGATGGGCCGAATGGCCTCCTTCTGTACTGCATGTGCCCTCCACAGCTCTTTTGCTGCTGTAAGTGATGCTAGCTGCTACGCATTATAAATAAGAATTCCTGAGCTTGCAAAAATTCCGACCCACAAGATATAGTGGCTGTAAATCTTTAGCAATGGGATTCTCTGAAGTGGTCTGTTCAGGAACACTCTTATATGGACACCTGAACCCCTCAGTGTCCGTGACACAAATGGCTGCTGTGTATAAATCAGTTGTAATTCCCAAAGTTGCAAAGGAATAAATGGGCACTGAAAAATACACCAAAACATAGACTTAGTCACTGAGGTAAGGTCCCCATTCTTAACTCTGAGAATGGAATTGGGGGAATGCCAGTATTGTGTGGAAATCTTGGAAGGAATTTTAGTATATGGCATAGAGAGAGAGGGAGGGAGAGCGAGTGTGTGTGTATGTGTGTGAAAGACATAAGTGTGTGTTAAAGAGATGAGTGTGTCTGGGACAGATGAGTCTATGTGAGAGAGATGAGTGTGTGGGAGATATGAGAGAGTGTGTGTGTGCGATGTACCGTCAATTACCACGAGACGAGAATGGTGAAATAATTGAGGTTTTATTGCACAAGATGTTGTGCCTCCTGTAGCTGAAACCAGAATGGGAGCAGTGGAGGAGAGCATACACTTTTATACGTCGCCTGCTGGGAGGAGCCAGCAGGCTGGGATTTACTGTGGTACCTGTAATATACGGGCAGTGCCGTAATACATGCAATGTGTTACCAGTGGTGTTTACCACATTCACCCCCTGTTTAAAAAAAAGTCCGGCGGGGGAGAAGAAAAACATTACAGATTGAGTCTATCGGGGGCTGTGACCCTCCGCTGCGATCGCCTCAGTCCTGGTAGTGATGTGAGTGCCGACGTGGTCACCTGCGGCTCCGGGAGCGTGTTGTCCTCTCCTTCGTCACCCTTAGTGGATCCAGTGAAGGGACGGATCCCGCTGGGGGGGGGGCTGCGGTGAGGTTCGCTGGTGGGACGGTGGGTGGCGCAGAGGGGTGAACGAGGCAATCGGGGGGGAAGGAGCGGTATCAGGTCGGGGGTTGCGGGTGGGGACCCAGCGGGTGCCAGGTCCCAGAGGGAGACTGTGTCCTGTCGCCCGCCAGGGTGTGCCACGTAGGCGTACTGTGGGAGGAGCTGGATTTTCTCAACCAAGGGGTCTGATTTATAGCTCCCCACATGCTTCCGGAGGAGGACGGCTCGAGGAACTGTCAGCCATGTTGGGAGCAAGACCCCGGAGGTTGACTACCTAGGGAAGGATAACACGTTCGTGAGGGGTCTCATTAGTGACTAGATGGAGTGGAGCGCGTCGGGGAGGACCTCCTGCCAGCGGAGGACCGGGAGATTTCTAGACCGAAGGGCCAGCAGGATGGCCTTCCAGACCGTCCCATTCTCCCTCTCCACCTGCCTGTTTCCCCGGGGGTTGTAGCTGGTCGGCCTGCTCGAGGCGATGCCCTTGCTGAGCAGGAACTAACGCAGCTCACCACTCATGAAGGAGGATCCCCGATCGCTGTGGATTTAGGTAGGGAAACCGAACAGGGTGAAGATGCTGTGCAGGGCCTTGATGACCGTGGCAGAAGTCATGTCGGTGCAGGGGATGGCGAATGGCAAACGGGAGTACTCATCAATTACGTTGAGGAAGTGCACGTTGCGGTCGGTGGTGGGGAGGGGCCCTTTGAAGTCCACGCTGAGGAGCTCAAAAGGGCGGGAGGCCTTCGCCAGGTGCGGTCTATCTGGCTGGTAGAAGTGTGGCTTGCATTCTGTGCAGACTTGGCAGTCTCTGGTTACAGTCCTGACCTCCTCAATGGAGTAGGGCAGGTTGCGGGCCTTGACAAAATGGAAGAACCGAATGACCCCCGGGTGGCAGAGGTCATTGTGGAGGACCCGGAGTCGGTTCACTTGTGCGCTGGCACATATACCGCGGGATAGGGCATCTGGCGGCTCGTTGAGCGCCCCCAGGATATACTAGATGTCATAGTTATAGGTGGATAGCTCGATCCTCCACCTCAAGATCTTGTCATTTTTGATCTTGCCCCGCTGCATATTGTGAAACATGAAGGCAACCGACCGTTGGTCAGTGAGGAGAGTGAATCTCCTGCCGGCCAGGTAATGCCGCCAATGTCGCACAGCTTCCACAATGGCTTGGGCTTCCTTTTCGACAGAGGAGTGCTGAATTTCGGAGGCATAGAGGGTGCGGGAAAAGAAAGCCATGGGTCTGCCCGCCAAGTTGAGGGTGGCAGCCAAAGCTACATCCAATGCTTCGCTTTCCACCTGAAAGGGGAGGGTCTCGTCGACCGCGTGCATCGTGGCCTTGTTGATGTCCGCTTTGATGTGGTTGAAGGCCCGGTGGGCCTCAGCCGTCAGGGGAAAAACTGTGGACTTGATGAGTGGGTGAGCCTTGTCTGCATAATTAGGGACCCACTGGGCGTAATATGAGAAAAGCCCCAGGCTTTGTTACAGGGCCTTGGGGCAGTGGGGGAGAGGGAGTTCCAGGAGGGAGCGCATGCGGTCGGGGTCGGGCCCTAGGACTCCATTTTCCACTACATAGCCAAGGATGGCTAAGCGGATGGTGCGGAACATGTATTTCTCCTTATTGTAGGTGAGGTTAAGGAGTTTGGCGGTATGGAGGAATTTTTGGATTTTCGACATCAGTGTCGTGGTCCTGCTGATCGTGGCTGCAGATGGTGACGTTATATAGGTACGGGAAGGTGGCCCGCAGCCCGTACTGGTCAACCATTTGGTCCATCTCTCGCTGGAAGACTGAGACCCCATTGGTGACGCCGAAGGGAACTCTAAGGAAATGATAGAGGCGGCCATCTGCTTAGAACGCAGTGTATTGGCGGTCCTCCGGGCGGATGGGGAGCTGGTGGTAGGCGGACTTCAAGTCTACTGTGGAGAAGACTCGATACTGCGCAATCTGATTGACCATGTCAGATATGCGTGGGAGGGGGTATGCGTCGAGCTGCGTATACCGGTTGATGGTCTGACTGTAGTCAATGACCATCCTGTGCTTCTCCCCAGTCTTCACTACCACCACTTGAGCTCTCCAGGGGTTGCTCCTGGCCTCAATGATCCCCTCTTGCAGAAGCCGTTGGACCTCCGACTTGATAAAGGTCCTGTCCTGGGCACTGTACCGTCTGCTCCTCATGGCGACGGGCTTACAGTCCAGGGTGAGGTTTGCAAACAGTGAAGGTGGATCGACCTTAAGGGTCGTGAGGCCGCAGACGGTGAGGGGAGGGGGCAGGGGACAGCCGAATTTCAAAGTAAGGCTTTGGAGGTGGCATTGAAAATCAAGGCCTAGTAACGGTGCAGCGCAGAGATGGGGGAGGACGTAAAGTCTGAATTGCTGAACTCTACGCCCTGAACGGAGAGGGTCGTGACGCAGTACCCCCGGATTTGCACGGAATGGGATCCGGAAGCCAGGGAGATTTTCTGGGTGACGGGGAGTATCAGGAGGGAGCAGCACCTTACCGTAGCAGGGTGGATGAAACTCTCTGTCCTTCTGGAGTCAAAGAGGCAGATCGTCTCGTGCCCGTTGATCTTTACCGTTGTCGTAGCGGTTGTGAGGTTGCGGGGCCAAGACTGATCACGGGTGATGGTGGCGAGCTGCGGAAGATGTTGGGAAGACCCGGGCTGATCAGCGGTGGTGGAGGTATTGGTGGTCCGCAAATGGCCAGACGAGCAGGGGTTCTGAGGCGCGGTCCAAGATGATGCCGAAGATGGGGGCGCCCACGGGGCGCACATGGCGGACGGCATCAAAGATGGCGGCACCCACGGGCCGCATGTGGCTTGTGGTGAGAAGATGGCAGCGCCCCTGGATCACACATGGTGGGGGGGTGGTGGGGGGTGGAGTGTAGCAATGCCGGGCCTGGAAACAGCGGCGACCGGGCCTGGCAAATGGAAAAGAAGTGGCCCTTCTTCTTGCACCTGTTGCAGGTCGTACTCCGCACTGGGCGACGCTGCCTGGGATGTTTGCTCTGGCCACAAAAATAACATTTGGGCCCTCCGGAGTTGGCTGGCTGCCGCGCAGCGCAGGCTTGTGGTGTACTCGAGTCGGCAGCTGGTGGGGCCCACGATGCCCACGAGGGTGCCGCGCGGTCGGGGGTGTAGGCCACCAGATTGCGGGAGGCCACTTCTAGGGAATTAGCAAGCTGCACAGTAGCTTCCAATAGCGGCTGGCGAACGTAAGTAGACTTAACGCCTGTGACATAAGCGTCTCTGATTAGTAGATCGGTGTGTTGGACGGCCGAAACTGCCTGGCAGTCACAGTTTCTACTGAGAATCTGTAGAGCCCGCAAGAAATCATCCAGAGTCTCCCCCGGGAGTTGCCGTCTCGTGGCCAGGAGGTGCCTGGCGTACAATTGATTCACAGACTTGATGTACTGTCCCTTTAGTAGCATCATCGCTTCTGTGTAGGTGGGCGCATCCCGGATGAGGGGAAAAATTTCAGGACTCACCCGTGAGCAGAGGACTTGGAGCTTCTGTGGGTCCGAGAGTTCTTCAGTGGCTGCTCTGAGGTAGCCTTCGAAGCAGGCTAGCCAGTGCTCGAAGGTGGATGTGGCATCAACTGTGTGAGGACTCAGCTCCAGCTGATCAGGCTTGATTTCGATGTCCATCTTTTAAAATCTTGTGCAATAAATTGATGAACCGTCAATTACCACGAGTGAGAATGGTGAGACGATCGAGGCTTTATTGCACAAGATGTTGTGCCTCCTGCAGCTGGAACCAGAATTGGAGCAGCGCAGGAGAGCATACACTTTTATACGTCGCCTGCTGGGAGGAGCCAGCAGGCTGGGATTTACTGTGGTACCTGTAATGCAGTGGCAGTACCGTAATACATGGAATGTGTTACCAGTGGTGTTTACCACAATGTGTGTGTGTCTATGTGTGTGTGGGATGGGAGAGTGTGTTTGTGTGAGTGAGAGAGATGAGAGAGAGGCAAAAACAGGAAGGCAAATTAATATTTGAATGACCATAAATTAGGAAAGGGGAATGTGCAGCGGGACCTGGGTGTCCTTGTGCACCAGTCGCTGAAGGCAAGCATGCAGATGCAGCAGGCGGTAAAGAAAGCAAATGGCATGTTGGCCTTCATAGCGAAAGATGCGAGTACAGGATCAGGGATGCCTCGTTACAATTATGCAGGGACTTGGTGAGACTACAACTGGAATATTGTGTGCAGTTTTTGTCTCCTTATGTGAGGAAGGATGTTCTTGCTATAGAGGAAGTGCTGAGAAAGTTTACCAGACTGAATCCTGGGATTGCAGGACTGACGTATGAGGAGAGATTGAGGCGGTTCGGATTGTATTCGCTGGAATTCAGAAGATTGAGGGGGATCTCATAGATACCTATAAAATCCCAACAGGACTGGACAGGGTAGATGCAAAAAGATGTTCCCATAGGTGGGTGTGTCCAGTGTGTCTGAGGATATGGGGTAGACCATTTGGGACAGAGATGAGGAGAAATTTCATCACCCAGAGAGTGGTCAGCCTGTGGAATTCGCTACCACAGGAAGTAGTTGAGGCCAAAACAATGTATCTTTTCAAGAAGCAGTCAGATATAGCACTTAGGGCAAAGGAAATCAAACGATATTTGGGGGGGGGGGGGGGTGGAAAGACTGGATCAGGCTATTGAGTTGGATGATCATAATGAATGGCGGACTAGGCTTGAATGGCTGAATAGCTGTGGGTCTGGAGTCACATACAGACTGGACCAAGTAGGGGGGAAGATTTCTTTCCATTGAGGACACTAGTGAACCAGATGGGTTTTAACAACAATTGGCAATGGTTTCATTGTCACCATTAGACTTTTATTACCAAATTTTTATTGAATTCAAATGTTACCACTTCCCCTGTCACTGTCAGAGTGTGTGTTTGTGTGCGTGTGTGTGTGCATCTGTGTGTGCGCCAGTGTGTATGTATGCGTGTCAGTGTGGGGGGGGGGGGGGGGGGGGGGGGGGGTAAGTCTGTGTATGAGTGTGTCCATATGTGTGTTTATGTGTGTCAGCATGTGTGCGTCTGAATGTGCATCAGTGTGTGTGTTAGTGTGTGTGCGCGCCAGTGTGTGTGCCAGTGCATTAGTATGTGTGCATGTCAGTGTGCATGTGTATGCCTGTATGTGTGTATCGGTGCATGCAGCACGGTACACAAAGAACAAAGAACAAAGAAAAGTACAGCACAGGAACAGGCCCTTCAGCCCTCCAAGCCCATGCCGACCATGCTGCCCGACTAAACTACAATCTTCTACATTTCCTGGGTCCGTATCCCTCTATTCCCATCCTATTCATGTATTTGTCAAGATGCCCCTTAAATGTCACTATCGTCCCTGCTTCCACCACCTCCTCCGGCAGAGAGTTGCAGGCACCCACTACCCTCTGTGTAAAAAACTTGCTTCGTACATCTACTCTTAACCTTGCCCCTCGCACCTTAAACCTATGCCCCGTAGTAATTAATCCCTCTACCCTGGGGGAAAGCCTCTGACGATCCTCTCTGTCTATGCCCCTCATAATTTTGTAGACCTCTATCAAATCACCCCTCAACCTCCGTCGTTCCAGTGAGAACAAACGAGTTTATTCAACCGCTCCTCATAGCTAATGCCCTCCATACCAGGCAACATCCTGGTAAATCTCTTCTGCACCCTCTCTAAATCCTCAACATCCTTCTGGTAGTGTGGCGACCAGAATTGAACACTATACTCCAAGTGTGGCCTAACTAAGGTTCTGTACAGCTGCAACACGACTTGCCAATTCATATACTCAATGCCCCGACCAATGAAGGCAAGCATGCCGTATGCCTTCTTGACTACCTTCTCCACCTGTGTTGCCCCTTTCAGTGACTAGTGGACCTGTACACCTAGATCTCTCTGACTTTCAATACTCTTTAGAGTTCTACCATTCACTATATATTCCCTACCTGCATTAGACCTTCCAAAATGCATTACCTCACATTTGTCCGGATTAAACTCCATCTGCCCTCTCTCTGCTCAAGTTTCCAAATGATCTAAATCCTGCTGTATCCTCTGACAGTCCTCATTGCTATCCGCAATCCACCAACCTTTGTGTCGTCTGCAAACTTACTAATCAGACCAGTTACATTTTCGTCCAAATCATTTATATATACTACGAATAGCAAAGGTCCCAGCACTGATCCCTGCGGAACACCACTAGTCACAGCCCTCCAATTAGAAAAGCACCCTTCCATTGCTACTCTCTGCCTTCTATGACCTAGCCAGTTCTGTATCCACCTTGCCAGCTCACACCTGATCCCGTGTGACTTCACCTTTTGTACCAGTCTACCATGAGGGACCTTGTCAAAGGCCTTACTGAAGTCCATATGGACAACATCCACTGCCCTACCTGCATCAATCATCTTTGTGACCTCTTCGAAAAACTCTATTAAGTTAGTGAGACACGACCTCCCCTTCACAAAACCATGCTGCCTCTCACTAATACGTCCATTTGTTTCCAAATGGGAGTAGATCCTGTCTCGAAGAATTCTCTCCAGTAATTTCCCTACCACTGACGTAAGGCTCACCGGCCTGTAGTTCCCTGGATTATCCTTGCTAACCTTCTTAAACAAAGGAACAACATTAGCTATTCTCCAGTCCTCCGGGACATCACCTGAAGACAGTGAGGATCCAAAGATTTTTGTCAAGGCCTCAGCAATTTCCTCTCTAGCCATCTTCAGTATTCTGGGGTAGATCCCATCAGGCCCTGGGGACTTATCTACCTTAATATTTTTCAAGACGCCTAACACCTCGTCTTTTTGGATCGCAATGTGACCCAGGCTATCTACACACCCTTCTCCAGACTCAACATTCACCAATTCCTTCTCTTTGGTGAATACTAATGCAAAGGCTTCTCTTTGGTGACTACTGATGCAAAGACTGACTGGTATCAGGCAGCATGATAGCACAGTGGGTAGCAGTGTTACTTCACAGCTCCAGAGTCCCAGGTTTGATTCCCAGCTTGGGTCACTGTCTGTGTGGGGTCTGCACGTTTTCCCCGTGTCTGCATGGGTTTATCCGGGTGCTCTGGTTTCCTCCCACAAGTCCCGAAAGACATGCTGTTAGGTAATTTGGACATTCAGAATTCTCCCTCCGTGTACCCGAACAGGCACTGTGTGTGGCAACTATAGGCTTTTCACAGTAACTTCATTGCAGTGTTAATGTAAGCCTACTTGTGACAATAAAGATTGTTATAAGATGTGCGGTGCATCAGTATGTGTGTTTGTGTGTGTATGTCTGTGTATGTGTACGTGTCTGTTCATGTGTGTCAGTGTGTGCATGTCTGTTAGTGTGTGTGCGTGCGCATGCCTGTGCGCCAGTGTGTGTGTGGGTCAGTGTGTGCATGCCTGTTTGTCACTGTGTATATGTGTCAGTGTGTGTGTGTCAGTGTGTGAATGTGTCAGTGTGTGTCTGTGCAGGTGTGTCGGTGTGCGCGTGTCTGTGTGTGTTAGTGTGTGCATGCCTGTGCGTGCATGTCAGTCTGTGTGGCTGCCTGTGTCTGTGTGCGCATATCTGTACAACAGTGTGTGTGTGTCAGTGTGTGCATGCCTATGTGTCAGTGTGCGTGTGCCTGTGTATGCGGATCTATGTGTCAGTGTGTGTGTGTCTGACTGTCTGTGACAGTGTATGTATGTCAGTGTGGGTATGTGTGCCAGTGTGTGCACGTCTGTGTGTGTGCATCAGTGTGTGTGTCTGTATGTGTGTCAGTGTGTGGGTATGTGTGGATGTGCCAGTGTGTGGACGTCTGTGTGTGTGCATCAGTGTGTGCGTCTGTGTGTGTGTCAGTGCCTGCATCTATATGTGAGTGTTGTCAGTGTGAATATGTGCATCTCTGTGTCTGTCTGTCTGCGCGTGTGTCTATGTGTGTGCGCGTGTGTCTATGTGTGTGCGCGTGTGTGCGTATGAGAGTGTGCATTAGTGAGTGCATCAATGTGTGTGTGTTAGGGTATGTATATGCCTGTATGTGTGTAAAGGTGTCAGCGTGTGCGCGCCAATGTACTATGCACATGCATGTATGTGTGTCCGCTTTTGTGTGTCAGTGCACATCTGTGTGTGTGTCAATTGTATGAGCGTGCGTCAGTGTTTGTGTGTCACCATGTGCATGAGTGCGTGTGCACCAGTGTATCAGCATGTGTGTGTGTCAGTATGCATGTGTGTCTGTATGTGTGTGTGTGTCAATGTGTGTGTCAGTATTTCTGCGTGTCCATGTGTGTGTCAGTGCATATATGTATGTGCATCTCTGTGTGTGCCAGTGTGTGTCTGAGAATGTGTGTGTCCGTGTGCATCAGTGTGTGTGTTCCTGTGTGTGTGGGTGTCAGTATGTGTCTGTGTGTGTGTTCTCTGTATGCCAGTGTGTGTGTACCAGTGTGTATGTATCAATATATGTGCATCAGTCAGTGCATGTGTATCAATGTGCGTATGTGTCAATGTGCATGTGTGCCGGTGGGTGTCGATGTATGTGTGTCTCAGTGTGTGTATCAGTGTGTGTGTGTCAATGTATGTGCGTCAGTCAGTGTGTGTGTGCGTCAGTGTGTGTGTCTCAGTGTGAATGTGTGTGTGTGTCAATGTATGTGCATTAGTCAGTGTGTGTGTGTCAGTGGGTGCGTCAATGTGTGTGTGCCAGTATGTTTGTGTCAGTGTGTGTGTGTGTCAATGTAAGTGCGTCAGTCGGTGTGTCAGTCGGTGTGACAATGTGTGTTCGTCAATCGGTGTGTGTGTCAGTGGGTGTGTCAATATGTGTGTGTGTCAGTGTGTGTGCGTCAGTCAGTGTGTGTGCGAGTGGGTGTGTGTTAGTCAGTGTGTCTCAATGTGTGTGTGTCTCAGGACATTGTGGGAGGCTAGGGAGGAAATTGCCGGCGCTCTAGCTGAGATATTTGAATCATTGACAGCCACAGGAGAGGTGCCTAAAGATTGGAGGATAGCAAATGTTGTGCCCTCATTTAACAAGGGATGTAGGAATAAGCCTGGGAACTAGAGAATGGTGAGCCTTTCTTCTGTAGTGGGTAAGTTGTTAGAAGGTATTCTGAGGGACAGGACCTACAAGCATTTAGACAGGCAAGAGCTAATTAGGGAAAGTCAGCATGGCTTTTTAAGGGGAAAGTTATGTCTCACAAATTTGATTGAGTTTTTTGAAGGAGTAACCAAGAAGGTAGATAAGGACAGTGCGATTGACGTTGTCTACATGGACTTTCGCAAGGCCTCTGACAAGGTTTTGCATGGTAGGTTGTTGCAAAAGGTTAAATTTCATGGAATTCAGGGTGAGGTAGCCAATTGGATACAAAATTGGCTTGACGACCGAAGCCAAAGGGTGGTTGTCGAGGGTTGTTTTTCAAACTGGAGGTCTGTGACCACCGGTGTGCCTCAGGGATCGGTGCTGGGTCCACTATTATTTGTTTTATATATATATATAAATAATTTGGATGAGAATTTAGGAGGCATGGTCAGTAAATTTGCATATGACACCAAAATCGGTGGCAAAGTGGATAGTGAAGAAGGTTATCTAGGATTGCAACAGGATCTTGACCAATTGGGCCAGTGGCTGATGACAGATCGAGTTGAATTTGGATAAATGTGAGGTGATGCATTTTAGTAGATTAAATCAGGACAGGACTTACTCAGTTAATGGTAGGAAGTTGCGGAGGGTTACAGAACAAAGAGATCTAGGAGTACAGGTTCATAGCTGCTTGAAGATGGAGTCGCAGGTGGACAGGGTGGTGAAGAAGGCATTCAGCATGCTAGGTTTTATTGGTCAGAATATTGAATACAGGAGTTGGGATGTCTTGTTGAAGTTGTACAAGACATTGGTAAGACCGCACATGGAATACTGTGTTCACCCTATTGTAGGAAGGATATGTTAAACTGGAAAGAGTGCAGAAGAGATCTACCAAGACTTGATGGTCTGAGTTATAAGGAGAGGCTGTGTAGGGTGGGACTTTTTCCCTTGCGCGTAGGAGGATTAGGGGTGATCTTATAGAGGTCTATAAAATAATGAGGAGCGTAAATAAGGTAGATAGTCGACATCTTTTCCCAAAGGTAGAGGAGTCTAGAACTAGAGGGCAGAGGTTTAAGGTGAGAATGGAGAGATATAAAAGAGACCAGAGGGGAAATGTCTTCATACAGAGAGTGGTGAGCATGTGGAACGGGCTGCCAGAGGCAGTGGTAGAGGCGGGGGGTAAAAATTTGTCTTATAAAAAGCAGTTAGACAGTTACATGGGCAGGGTGGGTATGGGGGATGGGCCAAATGCGGGCAAGTGGGGCTAGCTTAGTGATAGAAACAGGGAAGCATGGACAGGATGGGCTGAAGGGCCTGT
Source organism: Scyliorhinus canicula (assembly GCF_902713615.1). NCBI lineage: Eukaryota > Metazoa > Chordata > Chondrichthyes > Carcharhiniformes > Scyliorhinidae > Scyliorhinus > Scyliorhinus canicula. The sequence goes on along the minus strand of NC_052154.1, from coordinate 75,127,955 downwards.
TTCCATGCTGTAAACATCTACGACTCTATCAGTGTGTATTCTCCGAACAGAGGTGCCTGCACATTCATGCTGGATGATTTCTCCTCGTTTTCTTTTACTATATGGATAAACAACATCAGAAATACCTTTAACTCCACTATTTCCAAATACCGTGAAATGTATTTTCCACCCCTATATGTGCATTGTCATTGATACGCAAGAACAGAAAGTGGCATTGATCACATTTCAGTGAAGGTCTACATATTTAGCACATTTCTATGGGAATCTGTCAGTCGCTTTATACTTATTCAGATGTAGAGAAAAGGGTTGAAATGTGTTTCTGTGAGTAGCCTAGAATGGGGTTGTAGCAAATCTGAGCAGATTTGTTTACCGCTTCAGTTTTTATTTTCCATTAACATGGGTAATATTTCCAAGATTTTTAAAAGGTAAACGAACAAAAGCAAAAGTGAGACCAGGAAACAAGTTTCTGAAAAGAGTCTGAAGTATCGCCTTGTGAGCCTCACTGCAAAGTAGATCACGGGGGGTGTGAAAAATTGTCTGTCATCTCACTATCAACCTCTTTCATATTTCTGGTGCAGATCACTTTCACTCCCAAAATGCTTCCACAGATTGTGGTGTTGGCCAATAACCAGGGATCATAAATACCAGACAGTTACTAAGAGATTCAATAGGGTATTCAGGAGAAAAAGTATTAAGAATGTGGAATATGCAACCACGAGGAGTGGTTGAAGTATTAATACATTTAATGAAATGAAATGAAAAAAATGAAATGAAAATCGCTTATTGTCACAAGTAGGCTTCAAATGAAGTTACTGTGAAAAGCCCCTAGTCGCCACATTCCGGCACCTGTTCGGGGAGGCTGGTACGGGAATTGAACCCGCGTTGCCGGCCTGCCATGGTCTGCTTTAAAAGCCAGCGATTTAGCCCAGTGTGCTAAACCAGCCCCTGAGTAAACTGAGTAAATTTAAGAGTAAACTGGTTAAACACATGAGGGAGGAAAGGATGGAAGATGGCGCTAGAACGAGAGGTCACAGATAAAGGATGAGAGGCGGTAGATTTAGAACCGAAATGAGGAGAAACTACTTCTCGCAGAGGGTGGTGAATTTGTGTAACACACTGCCCAAAGGTGCGGTGGAGTCTGGTCATGGAATGGTTTCAAGAAAGAGATTGATACATTTCCGACAAAAAAACTGGTTAAAGGGATATGGGGAACAGGTGGGGAGGTGGATTTGAGATCAGCTAGAGATCAGCCATGGGTTTTGGTACCCTTCTGTTCCCCCCCCCCCCCCCCCCCCCCCCCCCCCCCCACCACCACCACCATCCTTCCTGGCAATTGCATTTGTGCGAAAGTGAGGCAACATCATCCCATTCAATTGTTCTTTTGTGTCCATTATAGCTGTTTCTTTCCCAGCCCATTCTTGCAGAAAAACCCCTCCGCTTCACCAGGTGTGGTAAAATAGTGTTCCCTGTTTTGGTAGGTCACCTACAGTTTGGCCGGGTACAGCAATGCGAACCACACCTTGGTTTTAAATAAGGCTCCTTTGGCTCCATTGAATTCAGCCTGGCGCTTGAATAGGTCTGCCCCAATGTCTTCGTACACATGGATCACGTGCCCTTCCCATTTGCAAGACCACCTGTGTCTTGTCCAGTTCAGGATCTTCTCCTTGTCCTGGAACTGGTGTAGTTTGGCGATGATGGCCCACTGTGGTTCTACAAATTTTGCCCTCCCCCGGAGTGACCTGTGAGCCCAACACATCACACCACCGGAAGTCGGTGCTGATAGGTTGGGTGGCAGAGGGGTTCGAGGAAACCTGAGTAGAATATAAATGCCGGCACAGAGCAGTTAGGTTTAATGACGTGTTGGTGTGCTGTTGATTCAATGTAATCTATTTAATATCTGCGTAAATACTCAGTACAGCTAGCTGTTTCTGCAGGCTGTACCATGCTACAGCCCATTATGCAAAGAGTAATTTTGAAGGCATGACTCCCAAGAATCCTTTCCTGACACGTATCTGGTGAGGTTTTGGTCTTTTGATCTATTAGTCAGTTGGGAGGAACTTATATCCCTTTGAGTTGTTTTTGTTGAACCCCAGTATGAGAGGTTCCTGTGCTTGTGAAAGCATACACTATTCTGAGTCCTTTTTGTCCTTGGAAGCAAGTGAACACTGGACTAAGGACTGTTTGGGGAGTATGATATTTTATGGACTATCTAACGGATTGCTTTGAAAGCCAATATCTGCCTGAATGGGGTTCATGTTTGGTAACCCTGAGAATCATTCTGAACCATCACAAATCAGAACAGGTCAGTGATTCTGTGGCTAGTAAGCTACAAACTGCCATGTCCAGGGTCTTGCTTCAAACATTGTTTTTTTATCATGTACTATCACAGTAGAAATAACGATCATTTCCCACATCTCAAGGAGGTATAGTTAAGTATATAATTACTGTATATCTATATTGTTCGTTCTCAGTTTTGTTAATTTATTTATTTACTGCTCAATAAACCTGCCTAATTCTTCAAGGTTTGTCCAGCGCTTTGATAGAATACTTACTCCAGTGACTCTGAAATTGAGCAAACTACATTACAGCACACAGTATATTCAATAGTTGAAACATGTTGACAAAGTATATCTGTATGACCCTTTTCCACTCTATAAGCATAAACATTTTAGGAAAGGTAAGTCATATTGTGTTTGAAAGGGAATAAGTGCATGTTTATGGTAGAGCCCTATGATGCTGAACTTGAACAAATAGTGCTCAACCAATGAGAAGCCCCGCCTGCGGTTACCGCAGATCGAGAAATCAACAATAATAACTTTTGTATAAAACTTCCCAAAATGCTCCACAAGATTATATTCAAACCAAATTTCACGCAAAGCCATCAACAACGAGGATGTGCTACAGGTAACTGGTCAGAGGCATCGGTGGGTCATCATGATGGAGAGGCAACTGTTGCTGGCAGGGCATGTCCTTTGCCTCCTGCCACAGTGGTAGTCGAGTGGATACCATCAGGTGGAAGAAGAAGCCAAGGAAAGCCAAAGAAGACTTGGGTAAGTACATTTAAGGAGACCTCCAAGAGTTGGACAGCATCTAGGCTGGAGTGAAAGAAATTGCAATGGACCTGGTTCATATAGGGGCTGGTTTAGCACACTGGGCTAAATCGCTGGCTTTTAAAGCAGACCAAGGCAGGCCAGCAGCACGGTTCAATTCCCATACCAGCCTCCCCGAACAGGTGCCGGAATGTGGCGACTAGGGGCTTTTCACAGTAACTTCATTGAAGCCTACTCGTGACAATAAGCGATTTTCATTTCATTTTAATTCATTTCAGTGGCAAAGTCTTTGATGCCCATTGTCCCGCATGGGACCAGAGAGACAAATTCTAAGTTTACGTCATAGAAGGGGGCACTGAGTCAAGTGTCCCATAAGTTAGATCAAAAAGATAGCTTTTCGGAGGGTTTTGAAGGAGGAAAGAGAGGTAGCAAGGCAGAGAGGTGTTTGGAGGGCGCAGGGCTTATGCAACCTAGTGTGGGGTGATTAAAATTGAGAACGTGCAGGAGGCCAGAACTGGATAAGTGCAGAATTAGAGGGTTGAAAGGCTGGAAAAGGTTACAGAGATGGGGAGGGCAAGGCCATATAGAGATTTGAAAAGGTTATATGTTCTTTGTTGGGGCAAAAAGAAAAGGTATGGAGGTGCCCACTCTCTGGATGCTAGTAAAACATCATGAAAGGTTTTTAAGGGTGATGTTCATACAATCAAGATGCTGATCTGCCCAAAGCCCGTGCACTCTGCTGACATCAGTACACCTCACGTGACACAGAACCAGCAAGAATGTATTTCCAGATACATAGTGGTTAGCATTGCTGCCTCACAGCTCCAGGGACCTGGGTTCGATTCCCGGCTTGGGTCACTGTCTATGCGGAGTCTGTACATTCTCCCTGTGTTTGCCAGGGTTTCCTCCGGGTGCTCCGGTTTCTTCCACAAGTCCCGAAAGATGCGCTTGTTAGGTGAATTGGACATTCTGAATTTGTCCTCAGCGTACCTGAACAGGCGCCGGAGTGTGGTGACTAGGGGATTTTCACAGTTGCTTCATTGCAGTGTTAATCCAAGTCTACTTGTGACACTGATAAAGATTATTAAAGATAAAAATTTTAAAATCGAAACATTGTTGATCTGGAAGCCAGTGCAGGCCAGTGGGTAGAGCGATACAACATCCCCTGTAATTCCTTTTGTTGCAGCAGCCTATTTAACTGCAGAGTATCTTTAAAGTGTTTAGAACAGCCATTGTCTTACACCCGTGACATTAGAACTTGTGGGAGTCCTGCTTCGTCACTTCTGGGTTGCTGAGAGGGTGCAGAACTCTGCAGCTTTGAGGGAACATTGCAGGCGTGATGGATCAACAGAACTTGGTGTGACTTAGAAAATATGCAACAGAATATTAAATGCGCTCAAGTTTATTGAGGGACAATGTATCCATCATTTCCCAAGATGTGCAGCCTGCAGTAAAGGCTTTGACTGGAACTGTGTATTCATAAGATTGCCCTATGTGTAAAAATCAAAAGCACAATTGGTATAGAAAGGAAGTTTAGTGGCCACAGAGAAGTCCAAAACAAGAGGCGTAAAGAAACATATTTTATTACAAAGTAAACTATATACACAGCACACTCCAGGTCCCAGCCGGGACTACTCAAGCTCGGCTCACATCCGGGCCGGCTTTTATGCTAGAGTCCAGTACTCCACTGATGGGCCCCACCCGTGGGCCCCACCCCTCTACGGGGAAGCTCGCATTCTACGAGGCTCATGATCAGGCTAATTGGTCCATCCCCGTAGGTATCGTGCAGATTATAACAGGAAGTAAACAGCAAAATGATCAAAAACATTACAGAAAACAACAGGTAAAATCTAGAGAAGACTTGAATAAAGAAGAGAGATTATGATTTGGAGGCACTGATTTTGCAATTAAGTCTGCATTACTACTGCCACTGCTCAAGTAGAATACTTGTTTAATATCTCTTTATTGTACCTTGTAAATATTCCCACTGACTGTATTTCTTGCACTTCAAAAAAATACTTAGGGCGAACTTCAAAAATGAAAAAAATAAAATAAAAGTAAAAATTTCAAAGTGTCATTTTAGGCAAGATTTACAGGGTGTTTCTCGACAGCCACACTGGCGAGATCATGGCCCGTATTAACCACAATATTGAGCCCCCCCCCCCCCCCCCCCCCCCCCCCCCCCCGAGGTTCTCAACATTATTGGCTCCTGAAAGGATAAATTACTACCTCACTCCTGGCATCAGTTCCGCCTGCCACCCCACAAATCCCCCCCCCCCCCCCCCCAAACAAATCACTGGCTGACACCTTGCGCTCTCCACACAATTGATCTTTCTGCTTGTTCCTCAGAACCCTTTTGGTACCCACCAGTGCAACCCCTTCATGTCTAGGTGCGATGCCCACACATGCTACCAGCTATAGACCCGCTGACCCATCACGAGGAGGTTCATACTGCCATCTCTTTCACTCCGCAAAATTTTAGAAACTGCAAGGGTGATTGGAGGAGTCCCAAAGGCTTCGGGCGCAGGAAATGATGCCGATAGTGCGTGCGCTGAAGTCAACACTGCGAGGGTGGCGACCACAGTGGGAAACCTGGAGCACAACATTTGTGACTTGAGTGGTGTGGTCCAGGGTGTGGCTCAGTTGGTAAAAACCATGGCTGAGGGCCTTAACACCATGTCCCAGCCACTGAGGGACATGTCCCAAACTCAGGTAGGCATTGCCTAGGCACTCCAGTGTGGCCCAGTCACTGGGGAGCATCGCTGAGAGCATCACACTATAGTGCAGACAATGGGGTGTCTCCATCACTGGCAGCCTCGGGTGACTCAGGGGCCTCTGAAGCTTACTCCAGCTGCCCTCAATCCCAAGGAGTTCCCCAGGGCCCTACGGGTGCCTTCAGGGTGGAGGGAATGGTGGAGGCCAACATAGGGCCTGCCACCAAGGAGACAATGGCAGTCTCCAGTTCTTCTTAATCTCCCCCTGTTGACACCATCGCATGTCAAGGGCAGCGGGAAGAACAGGGTGGCACGGCGACCCCATGACACCGGTATGTCAGCTGGGGTCCTCCAACCCCAGGCCCTTGAGAAGATGTCTGCCAAAGGCATCAAAGGCCACAGGGCGCAGAAAGCAGCAAGCTGTCTCCAACTCTAATGTGCATCCTACAGACACACCTAGACGTAGCACTAGACCACGAAAGATCAAGAAGAGTGAGGAGCACGGGGCGGGGTTCACTATCTGTTGCTAGGGGAACGGAAATGTAAAATGTTCACTATTAAAAAATGCAACACCTGATACATGTGAAGCCTCTGTCACATTAATCTTCACAGCGGGCCTGCCTGCACCCCCACCCCCTGTTGTCCTCCACTTCCCCCACCCCCTGACCACCGGGCACAGTGGTCCAATTTCAAAAGCCCCAGAACAAACCCCACCCAGGGGATGGGTGTGAGCACACTGTCAGCAGAAGAACAGGAGTCAGATATTTACAGAAACTGAGGAGCACCAGAGCTTTCCTCACGGCAACCTATCATCACTGTCCTTGACATTTCACAGATCCCGTGAGGGTCGAACGGGGAGTTTGGGTGGGTGGCGGTGTGATGGGGAGAAATCGGGGGATGGGGGACTGGCCGGAAGGGGATTGTGTGGAAGGCGGGAAGTAGCAGGGTTGAGTTGGTGGACACAGCCTTTTCCTCACATTCTGGAGAAGGTGAGGGCCGCCCTGGTCCTCCTGGCATGTTGCACCCTTGTCATCTCCTGTCCATCCTCCAGCTCATCCTTGAGCTCATTCTCCAGTCCCTCCTGGTCCGTGTCCTCCTTCTCCTCAGGCAAGGTCGTATGTCCTTCCTCCTCCTCCTCCAGCATGCCATCCCACAACTGTGCCAGGTTGTGGATCACCAGAAAGCGTGAGACCCTCTGGGGGGGGTACTGCAGGGCATCACCAGGGCAGTCCAGGCACCAGAACTGTATCTTCAGCAGTCCTATGCACTGCTCAATGATAGAACAGGTGATAACGGGGGCATCACTGTACCAGGTCTCCACCTCGGTCTCAGGGCTCTGCACCGGCATCATCAGCCATGACCTCAGTGGGTATCGCTTGTCCCACAGGAGCCAGCCCATCATCCTGGGGTGGTCCTCGAAGACATTGGGAATCTCAACGCGCCCCAGGATGTAGCCGTCATGCATGCTCCCTGGGTAGCGTGTACATACATGTATTGTAGGAAGGTGATGGTCGCACACAATCTGAACATTCAGGGAGTGAAACCCCTTCCTGTTAATATAGGGCACTCCCTGATGCCATGGTGCTCGCAGGGTAATATTTGTGCCAGTGATTGCCCCAAGACCTGGGCATCCGGCGATGACACTAAGTCGTGAAACCCAGGCATCTTGGTGGGCTTGGTCCAGGCCGCAGGTGATGTAGTCTGATGCCTGGACATAGAGAACATTTGTCATCTCCCGAGTGCACCTGTGGGCTGCAGATTGTGAAATGTCACACAGGTCCCCGCTGGAGCCCAGGGATGACCTAGAGGCATAGATGTTCAGGACTGTAGTGATCTTCATGGCCACCTGGAGCGTGTGTCCTCCTCCTCTTTGGGGTGCCAAGTTCACGAGGACATGGTACAGATGCCGCACTGTCTCCCTGCTGAGAGGTACAAACAAGAGTTTTACTAGAAAAGTGTTTGCTGTTAAGATAGACTGTCCATTGACTTCCAGTGGTGACCATGCCGCAAAAGGTCATGAACTTAGTGACTCTCGCGCGACGTAGAGCATTTTGACTTGTTAAGCCTGATCATGCAGCCGAATGTGGCTGGATCCTATCTCAAACACTGACCGGTACTCACCTTCCCAAGTTAAGTGCTAAATAAAAGCAGCTGTAGGCGTACTGGGAGGCCTATTCAAACGTGGTTGAAGGCGTAATGGTGGCGAGCTCAGAGGTGGCGCTTCCGGCGTAGTGGTCGCCTGACAAACTGGTCGACTTTCTATTGCTCCAATTCAAAAAGCAGAGACTTGAAGCCGCAGAAGATTTGGCCAGAGTAGCAGATCCGATCCAGGTGGGTGTGGAAAGAATGGAGCAGAAACTTGAAGCCCACTGCAAAAGGAAAATGAAGGTGTCTGTGGCGACCATGAGGACCGGTTGGCCTAGTTAGGAGCAGATTTATCTTGGTGGCTGGTAGCCATTAAAAGCTGCGAGACAAGGTTAACAAGCTTGAAAACCGCGAGCGATGCCAAAATGTTTGCATAGTGGGGTTCCCAGAGAAGATTGAGGACTCGTAGGCCACGGAATATGTTGCAAAGATGTTGGAAAAATTGATGGGGGAGAGAGCACTTGATAGCCCCCTTGACGTCGACCGAGTGGATAGAGGGCTGAGACAGAAGCCAAAGGCTAGATAGCAGTCAAGGGTCATGGTGGTGCACCTGCACGATCCTGGACAAAAGAAAAAAATTTGGTGTTGGGTGAAAATCAGCACTTGGGAGAGGAGCGTGATCTGAGTCTATCCAGATTGAGGCACGGAGATGGTCAAAGTGATCATACGTAAGGAAGGTGTGAAAACTGGCGTAATTTATCCAGCTCGTCTGTGGGTAACGTTTCGGAATCAGGAGTATTGCATGGGCACTCCAGAAGAAGTAAGCAGGTACGTGCCTGGGATTGGGAGTTTGTAAGTATGTTTGAGTGGGTTTGTTGCTCATTCAGCTATTGTTTATTCATGTTTCTCTTTCCCCCTTTCTCTATTATTCTCCTCCTCCCTGTTTTTATTTATTTTTCCAATTAAGGGGCAATTTAGCGTGGCCAATCCACCTGCCCTGCACATTTTTTGGGTTGTGGCGTGAGACCCACGCAGACACGAGGAGAATGTGCAAACTCCACACAGACAGTGACCTGGGGCCGGGATTGAACCAGGGTCCTCGGTGCCATGAGGCAGGAGTGCTAACCACTGCATTGCCCCTCCTGTTTTTTTTCAAATTGTGAGTTATTTGTTCTGGGTTTGGGAAAGGTGAAAGGCAGGAGAGAGTTTATAATGTGTTGTGGGTGGGTGTTGAGGCGGGACCAGAAAAGGTGAGCGCTTCATGTGGGTGGGGGGGGGTCACCTTACTAGTGGGAAAGCGAATAAACGGAACAGATGTGCGGGACAATATGGAGATGGAGTGAGGGGGTTAGGGTTTTAGTTATTTTCATTTTTTGGCTTAGATGGGTGGGGGGGGGGGGGGTAGAGTTGGAAGGCTTGGGAGGACTAACGTTGAGAGTGCCGTTCAGGCACAGAGGTGTAAGAGTAAATGGCGGTGGACACCTTATGGAGGCCTAACAGGGTGCGAAACAATGACCTGGGGTAGTTGGCTAAGACATAAATATGGCTGATTTAAGGGGAATGGTGGCATGTGCCCCCTAACCTGATTGGTGATTTGGAACGTCCAGGGACTAAATAGACCTGTTAAGAGGCCACACGTGTTTACACATTTGAAGAATCTAAAGGCGGACTTGATAATTCTACAGGAAACTCATTTGGAAGTGGGCGATCAGACGGGATAAAGGAAGGGCTGGCTGGGTCAGGTCTTCCACTCGGGACTTGATGTGAAGACGGGAGGGGTGGCTGTGCTGATGAGCAAGAAGGTGGTTTTCACCGCGGGAAAGACCGATCCTTCTGGCAGATTTGTGCTTGTGAGTGAGAGGTTGGAAGGTTCCTCAGCGGTGCTGGGCAACATCTACGCCCCAAACCAGGATGGTGTGGAATTCATGAGGCAGGTTCTGGTGATGATCCCAATTTGGATCCTCATAGACTGATTCTTGGGGAAGTCTTTAACACAGTGCTAGACCCGGAGTTAGATCGTTCTTGCTCTAGACCGAGGAAGATGTCAGCAATGGCCAGGGACTGTCAGGGTTTATGCAGCTTTTTGTGGGGTGTGGATCTGTGGAGAGACTTAGGGGGAGTGAATTCTCCTTTTTTCTCATTTCCATAAGGACTATTCCCAGACAGATGTTTTTGTCATGGACAAGACATTAATGACACGAGTGGCTGGGGCGAAATACTTGGCGATCGTGGTGTCTGGTCACACACTGCACTGGGTGGATTTGCGGGAAGAGAGTGCGGCCCCAAAGAGAATAGGCGTTGGATTTCGTTTGGATAAAGGGATTTGTGAGAGGATAGAGGGGGTATTCGTATATGTGGACCAGAACGGCACGGGTGAGGTTTCCGCCAGTACGTTGTGGGAGGCACTGAAAGCTGTGATTAGGGGAGAGCTCATCTCAATCCGTTCGCATAGGCTGAGGGTGGAGTGAGCTGAGCAGTCAAGGCTGATGGAGGCAATTTTGGCAGTTGATCATTAATACTTGGAATCACTACCTAAGGAACAACAGAGGCTCCAGATGGTATTTATACTGGTTTCTACTGAAAAGGCGGTGAGACAATTGCGTAAAGTTAGAGGGACGGTATAAGAATATGGGGAGAAGGCCAGCAGGATGCTTGCTCACCAATTGAGGAAACAGACGGCGACAAGGGAGATAGATAGGTTGAGGAATGAGGGGGGGCAAAGTAGTAACAGATCCGGAGGGGATCAATGGAATTTTTGAGGCTTTCTATTGGAGATGATACCAGTTGGAACCTCTACCGGGGGATGAGGGGCGAAGATGCTTTCTGGATGGGTTTGAGCTTCCAAGGGTAGAACAGGCAAGAACACAGGAGCTAGGGGCTCCAGTAGGGCTATGGAAGGTGATGGAGTGTACAGTCCAGGCAAGCCCCAGGCCCAGATGGATTCCCTGCTGAATCCTACAAGCCATTTGGGTCGCTACTGGGTCCTTTGTTGTTGTGTATAATGAAGTGCTCGGGGAGACTAAGTTCCCTCCCAAACTGTGGCAGGCATCTATCTCACTTATCCTAAAGAAGGACAAAGACCCTGAACAGTGTGGGTCTTCCCCGTCGATCTCACTATTGAGCTTGATGCAAAACTTCTGGCAGAGGTCTTGGCCACACAAATTGAGGGCTGTGTGCTGGATGTGGTAGGGGAAGATCAGATGGGGTTTGTTAAGGGTAGGCAATTATCTACTACTAAACGGAGGCTATTGGATGGAATCGTGATGCTGACAGGGGGAGAAGGAGATGGACGTGGTGGTGTCTATGGATACGAATGTACTGGAATGATTTGTGTTTGGACAGGGGTTTGTAGACTAGGTCAGAATATTGTAAAAGGGGCCGTAGGCGAGCATTCTGACTAATGGGATTAGCTCTAAGTATTTCACCTTGCAGCGTGGGATGAGGCGGGGTGCCCACTCTCTCGATTGCTCTTCGCCCTTGCGATTGAGCCATTGCTGATGGCTCTCTAGACCTATAGGGAATAGAGTTGTATGGGGGCGGGGGGGGGGGGGGGGGGGGGGGGGGTTGAGTTTCCAATATCTGGGGATACAGGTGACACGAGATTGGGCACTACTCCATAAGTGAAATTTGGCGAGAATTGTGGGGGAGATGAGAGAGGATTTCAAGAGATGGGATGTGTTGCCACTGTCTATGACGGGACGAGTTCAGATAGTACAAATTGTGGTTCTGACAAAATTATTTTTATATTCCAGTTTCCCCTTGCCCAAATCATTCTTTAAGAAGGTTAACAAGCTATCCTGAGCTTTGTGTGGGTGGGGATGATTCGTTGAACCAAGAGAGCTTTCCTGGAGAGAGATAGACAAGGGGGTGTCCTGACGCTCCCAAACTTACAAAATTATTACCGGCTGCAAACATTGTTATGGTCCGGAAGTGGATGGAGGACCAAAGGTCGGTATGGGGAAGGGTGGAAGAAGTCTCATATAAGGGGAACAACTTGAGGGTACTGGTTCCAGCGCCCATGTCATTCTCGCCAAATAGTTATTCATCGACTCCGTTGGTAATCTCTACACTGTGTGGAATCAGGTGTGGAATCAGTGCCAGCAGAACTGTGGAATGGAGGCCATGTATATGAAGCAACCAATATGTGACAACCATAGATTTGACCCAGCAAGACTTGACATTAGGTTTAGGGAGAGGGAATGGCTGGAGATTGGATGCTTTGAGAACCTGTTCGTGGAAAGGAAATTTGCAAGGTTGACCAAGCTGGCAAAGGTTTATCAGTTACTTCATGGAAAAGAGTTCAGATACCTTCAGATTAGGACCTTTCTGAGAAAGGAAGTGGTTTCGTTCCCAATGGTGCAGTCCCCGGGACGACATAAAAGGCTCTTATCGAAGGATGAGATTGGGAAAGGCAAGATCTACGATATCTATGCAGAACTGACCAAGATGGAGCAATCATCAATGGAGGCTATTTCGCGAAAATGGGTGAAGGAATTGGGGGGTCGATGCAAGGGGAATTTGAAAAAAAGGCGCTGCATAGTGTTAATGCTTCCTCGCCATGCGCCAGACTAATCCTTATCCAATCCAAGATGGTGCACAGAGCGCAAGTGTCAATGGCCAGGATGAGCTGATTCTTCTTGGGAGTAGATGATCAATGCATGCGGTGTGCTGGGCCCTGGCGAACCATACCCACATATTCTGGGCTTGTCCGAAGTTGGTGGCGTTCTGGAGAGGGGATTACCGATGTACTTCCAAGAGTATTGGGAATGGAGGTAACACCTTCCTCATGGGTAACAATTTTCGGAGTGTTTGCTGATCCGGGTGTTCTGGTGGGGAGAAAAGCCAATGCGGTGGCATTCGCCTACCAGCTAGCCCGGAGTTGGTGGGACCAGGAACCGTCGAGGGTTGGGACTTGGGTGCAGGACATAGCTGAATTCTTCCCCTGGAAAAATTAAGTTTACCGTTAGTGGGTTGGATGAAGGGTTCTCCATGAGGTTGAAGCTGTTCATCGACTTCTTCAAGTCATGCAAAACATCAGTGGGGGGAGGGAAGGAAGGGGAACGGGGTTGAGGGATATATTAGAAATCTGTTATTTACCTACTTGTGACAATAAGCGATTATTATTATTATTATCAGGAGAAGGGAAGGATTGAGGGATATTTTGGTGAAAAAACTGCAGGGGAGGTAGACGGTATTGTATACACGTTTGGTTGACTATGTTGTTTTATTATAGTGTTATTTGATATGCTATTACATCACGGTTTGTTTGTTATGGCTCTTTGATTGTTTTTGTCTCTGTACATATTTGATATACCTCCAATAAACTATTTTTTTAAAAACAGGATAGGCTGTCCATTTGCCCGTGCAAACAGCCGATGATGTCATTAATATGTCACATGATCGGACTCTGAAAATTATCTTGTTCCAACAAGGAACAAACATGACACGATGACATTAACGATCAGAAATGGTCACTGGGTCTTTGTTAAAGTGGCTCACTTAATTTCTACTTTGGATTACTTAAGAAAAACCAATAGAAAATAGAAAGTAAAAGAAATACCAAATAGTAAAGGATGAAATACATATGAGGAAGAATAAACTTCATGGGCTGGATTCTCCGCACCACGTCGCCGAAATCGCCACCGGCTCCGGGGTGGATAATCCATTTCCCCTCACGGAATCGGGACCGGCGCCGGTTCCCTGATTCTCCAGGCCCCAAAAGGCAGGGTACTCCGCAAAGCACCTACCTGCGGACATTGTTGAAGGCTCACTCCGCCATTCTCCGTCCCACGATCAGCCGAAGTCCCGATGGCGTGGACCACTCATGGTCCTGCTGGTCGGGAAACTAAGCATGACAGCTGCAGTCTCAGTCTGCGGCCGCCCTGGTCGGGGGGCAGGCCGATCGGAGGGCAGGGGGGCCTTATACATGGCCGGGCAATGTTTGGGCGGGCGGTCAGGGTCGGGCACGTTGCCGATTGAGGGTCTATTTTTAATGTCCACCTCCGCGGTCTGAGTCTGCCCTGGAGCATGGCGCAGCCACTGGAGGCTGCCGCCGTGCACATGCACGGCCTCCGACCCGGAAGTGGGGGGGCCTGTATCTGCAGCATAAGCTAATAGTTTTATGGAGGGTCACTGCTAGCCCCCTGCAGGGCTAGGAATATGTGGCCCTTTCATGCCAGTTTTTCTGGCTTGAAAGTCCACAGCTTTTACAACGGCGTGGGGACATAGTCCCAAAAACAGAGAATCCAGCTCCATGTTTTAGTGAAGTAATTTATTATCAGGAAGACACCAATTCCTGGGTCAAGAAAAGTCTTTAAAAAAATCTTTCATCAATATCACTCAGCACTTTACTTACAATTTATAGTGGAATATCCATTCTCTGAGTAACCATTTTGCATACAAAATGAGATGAATAATGAATTAATTTGACTATGATGTTTCTCCTCCATCTTAAATGCTTTTTCAACAAAATATATACATTTATTGTTCTAAATCTCCCTCAGTGTACCCGAACAAGCGACGGAGTGGGGCGACTAGGGGTTTTTCACAGTAACCAATTGCAGTGTTAATGTAAGCCTACTTGTGACAATAAAGAATATTTAAAAAATGAAGGTCAAATTCAGGGATTATTCAGATCTATTACAATCTCAGGATTGATTATCTTGGCAAAATGGACACTCCTATATGGTGCACATCTGAGCACAGGCCTTACTCAATGTGGCTGGGAGTAAGGGGCAATGGTCAGACCATTCACACATTACGTCACAAACTACAAAGTAATGTAAGGACATTGGAAGAGGAGGAGTCATTTGGCCCCTCAAACCTGTTTATTCAATTAGACTATCATTGTTCTGTGACCTAACTCTGTATACCTGCCTTTGCCTAATTTCAGTTCATATCTTCAGTTAACAAAAAAAAATCTATCAATCTACGAGCCTACTCAGCATCAAATGTTGGAAAAGAGTTCCAAACTTCTACCATCCTTTCCATTGAGAGGTAGTACCTAAATTCGACCTTAGAAGATCTGGCTCTGATTTTAAGGCTACTTCACTTTGTCCTAGATTCCCAATTAACAGAAATAGTTAATCTCTATCAACCTTATAGTTCTCCTTAATATCATCAAAACTCTGATCAAATTGCCCCTTTATCTTCTAAATTCCAGGAAATACATTCTTGATTTGTGTAATCTCTCTCTGTAATTTAACCCTTTGGAGTCCATGTAGCATTCTCCTAAACCTAGGTTGCACTCCCACCAAGTCCAATTTATCCTTTCAAAAGTGCCAGAACTGTTCACAGTAACTCCAGGTTGGTGCCATGACACCCTGGGCAAGAGTGTGGTCAATTCCAGTCCCACTTGACCCAGAGTCACAACGCCAATGAAATTAGATGTTACTTTAAAATACCGAAGGACCTTGGCTGAGCCCAATAAACTGCAGCCATCAGATTTGTAACTTGAACACAATCAACCTTTTGTTATGTACAGTATCATAAGTAAACTGAGAGAAAAAATGTAACTATCTAATACTCCTTTCCCATCCCCACTCTTTAACTACCCCTCACTCTCTGAGTGCACACAGAGAAAAACAACAGAGGGGAAAGAGTGATTGGGAGGGAGAGAAAATATTGATAAAAATAAAATGATAAAGGATCTTTGAAGCACTAAGATGGCATCCAGTTAATGTCTTTCAGGAGTTTAGACTTTTGTTTTGGTACTTTTTCCTTCTAGGCTTGAGATGGTTTTCTTTGGAAAAGTTGTCAATTTACTCTGTAGATTCAGGATTATTTCAAGTTTACTGTAAAGATGTGCAAGGCACTCACTGGATTTAGAACAATAAAACAGTTCTTTTACTTCAGCAGAGAGAGAGAGAGTCTGCTCAGTTCACTTCCAAGGTCTAAACACTTCCACCAAGCTCTCTCAAAAAGCATCTCAGAAGAACCAATCACTGACTGCTGTCAGGCAGAACACTGCCCCTGGTCAACCTACTGGTTGCCAGCTAACCAATCAAACTGATTTCCTCCAAAGCTGGTTCCTAAGTCCCACTTGGCACCAAAGTGTCTGGTTTCTCCTCTCCAAAATACAAAACCTGGAATTCTCCTGACTAGCAGGCTGCTTCAGCTGGAGTCCTCTGCTTAAAGGCACATTCCGATTACTGGTCCAGGGACCAAACATAATAAATCAAAATAACAAGAAAATGGGAACAAAAGAAATAATGAGGAAGGACTGTTACATTGGCCAGTGCTTTCTCTCAGACTTTGGACCATTCAAAGGTAATTAAGACATTGTATCAGCATCAAAAACATTACATACCAATATCCATGGTTTTCTAAAAATAGAATTCCTCCTTTTGGCTCCATTGTCATCGTAAGTGGTTTATAATCCATCATCATAATTAATTGTGTGCCATATTGTTGCAGCAAGGATCCATTTATTAATCACTGGAAAGTCAAGCAGATTATCAGTTTTTTCATTAGTCAAGACAAAAGTGAAGGAAACCCCATGACACAATAAAAAAACAGTTGAAGAATTAGCAATGCGCTGACTGAAATGCGTAGTAAAGTATCTCTTCCCTATGTAGGGCCCTACAAGTAAATGTGTAGCAAGGTCTGAAAGAATTGCATTGTCTTCAATTGGAACTATTTGGACCAAAGAGACTGGCTGAAAGTATTTAGGCATGCTCTGCAGTCTATCTAGTGCTGAATGTAAATCATTTTACTGCATTTTATGGGGAATTATCAACTACTTGGGTTGGTCTTTAAATACTTGTCACAGTTTTGGTTTCATAGTAAGCGAGTCGGTTTGGGAGAATTTGTCTTACGTCAAGAGAAATTGCCATTGGTTGAAAATTATTTAGATAATATACAGTACCATTAGAGGTGCTAAGTTCTACTTCTGGACCAGGAGGGTTGGGTGAGAGTAAGATTCACCTTATCTCTCGTTCATAGATAAGATCGCAGTCCGGTTGAATGAATGTCAAGCAAAGTTTATTTATTTAAGAACACATTTTGGTACATTCACAAAAAATTAACTGGAAAATGCTACTTTCCCTGTGTCTCTCGAAATGTCCTTGAGATGCCAACAAATGGAAGCAAAAAACTTCAAGATAAAAATGACTTAAGATTTACAAAATTAAAAGTCATTTCAACAAGGCCTTTAAAAGTAATTTTTACCAATGCTCCAAGGATTCTCTGATGGCTATAATTTCTCTGCTAATCAGTTAGACGGATCACATTCTTAAGGGAATCCTTATCTGGGTTTAGCCCCTTACTTCGTTTCATTGGTTCTAATTCTCAGCTGAGACCATCTTGATTCATTCAGGAAGGTGTCAGTCACTTAACAGGCGATTGGTTAATTAGACATTAATCAATTACTCCAAATTAATTAATTAACTGTACCACGACGTTTGTCCCATGTTCAAACTCTGTGCGTCACATCTGGTCTCAGTTACGATATTGTTTCAAGCTTGTCGAATGTACCTTCATATCAGAACTTGTGGCACATTATTCGTAATATTTGAGACAGTCATTAACAGTATTCAAACAATTATAACTTATTCATCTTTCTATAAATTCAGTAATTTTTATGTTTCATTTTAGCTAATACTTTAAAGGAGCCCCTCTATAATAGTTGAATCCAACAGTGAGACATTTGTTACGGGTGAGACGTAAATTAATCTATGGCGAAAACCATTACAAAGTGGAAAGCAGAGGCCTCATCCTGAAAGCCTTGGCTGAAGGAAGGCATGCGAGAAACTACCATTTGAAATAAACACTCTTACCTTTTAAATTTGACTTATTATTTTCCACCTGTTCTTCCTCTCTGTGTTTGTTTGTCGTGTGTCTGTGGATGTGCATAGAAGGTGGAGACAAGTTAAAGTGGGGGATTAGGAAGTAGATAATAGTTAACCAGCTATATTTGCTGTATATTTCATTATAGTTCTTGTTATTAATAAAAAGTAATTGTGTTTAAATTTACAAACCTGATGACTGTAATTATTGGGCAGCCAAGGGCCAAAGACTTTGGGTATTTTTCAAAGAATTCTTGGTTAATTCAATTATCATAGATTATCATAGAATTTACAGTGCAGAAGAAGGCCATTCAGCCCATCGAGTCTGCACCGGCTCTTGGAAAGAGCACCCTTCCCAAGGTCAACACGTTCACCCTATCCCCATAACCCAGTTACCCCACCCAACACTAAGGGCAATTTTGGACACTAAGGGAAATTTATCATGGCCAATCCACCTAACCTGCACATCTTTGGACTGTGGGAGGAAACCGGAGCACCCGGAGGAAACCCACGCACACACGGGGAGGATGTTCAGACTCCGCACAGACAGTGACCCAAGCCGGAATCGAACCTGGGACCCTGGAGCTGTGAAGCAATTGTGCTATCCACAGTGCTACCATGCTGCCCAAATTGTGTTGTGACTCCAGGTCAAGGGTGGTTTGAATTGACCATGCCAAGTCCAGGGTGTCGGAAAATAGTGTCGGAATCTTTGCAACAGAAGACGGCAACGTTTGGGTTACAGTATAAATTTAAAAGAGACACCAGGCTTGTAGCACTATAACAGGATGGATCTGGAAGCTGATAAGATTTTTCTTCAGTTGGACGACTTGTCATTGGTTTAAAAGTGCTTCGAAAAGACAAGCTAGTCAAATTGGCAGGTAAATTAAATATAGAAGTACCAGCTAAAGCTAGGAAGATAGAGATAACTGAAGCGATTGCTCAGCATTTAAATTTGAAAGAAATACCTGAAACACAGCCTGAGTCATAGCAACCATCAGTAGAATGAGCTAAAATCCATTTACAAATGAAACAATTTGAGATGCAACCAAAAGAAATGGCGATGAAGCAAAAATAAAAAGCTTTTAAAATGGAAAAGTGGAACGAGGAGGTTGGAATTACAGAGGGAGGAAAAACAAAAGAGGGAGAGTTCCAACTTAAGGCCCTGGAAATTAAAAGGGAGCTTCCAGGAGCTGGAGGGGAGCTTAAACTGGAGGACCACGAGGAGTCCAACACCAGTTTATGAGTCAAACAAAACTTAACTTTATTTACACTAATATTTACACAGCACCAGTTATTTCACTACTGGTCTTTTTCTTAAAATATTTTATTGGTGGTATTTTCAAATATATACAGAACAGTTGTGGTTGTTTGCTCATTTCTGTGTAAATAAACTTTTTATTTTTGCTGCATCTCCAGTTCATTTCTTAAACCAATGGCAAGTCGTCCAACTGAAGAACTGGTAACAAGGGCCAAACAAATCCGCCTCAAGCAGGGCCTACCAAATGTGCGACTAGTCACTCCATGGCTATTTATACAACAGAAAAAGCGAATGGTTGCCCCGGCCCCTTATCGAGGGAGCTCACATTCCCCAAGATCCATGGGTAACCAATTGTCCCGACTCAATAGGATCTGTGCAGATTACAGCTGAAACCCAATGCGAAAAATTGAAATTCATAAAGGTCCTCCCAAAATTCGGAGAGAAGGAGGTAAAAACTTCTTTTAGAGCTTTTGAGAAAATAGCAACCCAAATGGAGTGGCCAAAAGAAAAGTGGACATTACCCATGCAAAGTAAATTGATGAGATGGGTGCAGGAAGTTTATGCTTCTCTGTCAGAGGGGCTGTCTAAGAATTATGATGAGGTACAAAAGGCTATTCTGGGGGCATATTGGTTCCCGAAGTATATATCGTAAAAGTTTTGAATTTAAGGAGACAGCAGGGACAGACGTATGCCGAATTCGAAAGGATTAAACAGAACCATTTTGAATGGTGGTATGAAAATTGGTAGTTGCAAATTACCTTTGAGGCTCTGAGAATGTAACAATTCCCTCCCTCCTATAATAAGAATCCATGTTGAAGACCAAAAGTGATGACTGCTAGACAAGCAGAAATTATGGCCGACGAGTATGAGCTCATCCATAAATTTTTATTTTTGTTACATCACCCTCATAAATTTGAAAAAGATAGGAATTGGGAAAGTGAAAGGAAGGCAGATAGCCAAGGTAAAGAATGGATAGCTGCCAATGCTCTTATATCTCCTCCTCAGACCAGGAAGGAAGGTACTGAGGGTGAAGATGAGACTCAAAAGCTTCGGTGTTACCATTGTAATAAGATGGAACACGTTTGTTCAGCATGTTGGAATTTGGAAGGCCCATGGGACTTGTTGGAGTTCATGGGGATTCTGAAAAGGGAACAAAAGTGGAGAATACTACAGGGCAGACAGTAACTCTAAATGGACTTAGGAGACCTAAGGTAAATACTGCTGTGGGAGCAGATATGATGAATGAAGTAGAGGAGAAATATGTTGGGTTTTTGTCTAAGGGGAAGATCATCCTATTTCCCTCAACTGATGTAGCCAGACCAATAACTATCTCAAGGTGCACAGGTGCCAATCAAACTCTCTTACTGGAGAAGGATTTGGTTTTCCCTCCAGAGAGTTCAATGAAAGCTAAGTTAGTAGTGAATGGTATAAGTGGAGATTATATCCCTGTTCCATTGTATGAAGTACAATTGGAGTGTGACTTGGTGTCAGGTCCTGAAGTTGTTGGAGTTGGACTTACTTTTGGGGAATGGTTTGGCAGGAGTGACGTTTGTAGCTTCACCCATGGTTACAGAGAGTCCAAGGGAAATACTGTGGATAGCACATGAGATACCAATGATAGGGCATGTGGGAATTAGGCCAGCAAAACTTGGACTTCTCGGCACCTGAGAAATGGGGTGGAACTCAGTTTTATTGGTTGGCTGGTGGCAAATGAATTGACCAAAAGGCCATATTCTGCCCAGTAACAGATGGTGTTTGGATCCTGACCGAGTTGTATGATTTTCAGAGACCTATGCAAAGCAGAGTCGTTTCCCAGAAACTCAGGGGAAAGAACCAGCTCTCTCTCACTCTCTCTTTCATATTTTCTCCATAAAAGCGGCTGTATTTCTGAAACTGCAGAGACCTGAATTAATTGACAATGAAAACCATTACAGACTGGGAAACATGAATGCTGATTTGAAGGAAGGTGTGATAGAAACTACCATCTGAAACAAACGCGCTTATCTTTTTACTTTTACTTATTATTTTACTCCTCTCTTCCCCTCTGTGTTTGTTTATCTTGTGTGTATATGCGTGTAGAGGGTGGGGACAAGTTAAAATGGGGGGATAACGAAGTGGATAATAGTCAACCAGTTGTATTGCTGCATATTTCATTATAGTTCTTTTTATTAATAAAAAGTAATTGCGTTTAAATTTACAAACTTTGTGGCTGTAATTATTGGGCAGCCAATGGCCAAAGACATCAGGTATTTTTAAAAGAAATATTTGTTAATTCAATTGTGTTGCATCTCTGGGTCAAAGAGGGGCTACACGCCCTAGCCCAGGGTGTTGTAGCAAAGTATTCATAGCAGAGTGTTCAGTGTCAGGTGGGGTAAAAACAATCAGTTATGTTATGCCAGATTATGAAGTACAATTTGTTGGCAATTGTCATTGGATTCCATCATTGCGGCAACAAGGGGTTTATAATTACACGATAAATATTGCATTCATAGTACTTCAATTGGACAGGATATTTCTTTCAAGGTGTACCATTTCACATTTATCATCTCGAATATACCTGCCAGTCCAGCATTCAACCCAACTTGGCCCATTTTTGATACGTTCTTTGAGATTCTTTCTTGTGATGTGGATAATTGTTCATTGCAATTAACTTCCATTTTGTCTTTACAGTAGTCCTGTGCATATCCAGGAACATTAGCAACTTTGTTCCCCTCATATGGAAGCAAATAAACTGCTTCTGTAGTTGATTCTTATTTTTTGTGAAAGATTATCCAGGTGAGGGAAAACGGTTCTGGAGAATAGAACACTTCTCATTTTGGGCTCCACATTCCGAAATCAACTCGAACTATCTCCATCATACCACTCCCATGAAGTGGATTAAGATACGTCAAGCATATTTATGTGGACGCTTAAGAGCTCGCAGACAGAGGGGACCCGCAACTCACCAACCTGGCTATCTTGAAAGCTAGAGGGTGAAAATTCAGGGTCTTAAACCACTGCACCATCCACAGACTGATTTCTTAGCAATGAAAGCATCTTTATGTTTCAGGAATTGTTTAACCAGAATAAAAAACAAATGCAGCTTCTGAAAAATGCAATTAGTGTTCGTGCTTTGTATTCCATTTCCTGCCTTTTACCAACACCAGATTTATTGGGCACTGGCCACTTTTCTGTTGACTTTGGAAGTAAACCTAAATAATTTCAACTGGCTATCTCTCGGGTTTTAACTGACCACCACAGGAAAGTTGTGATATTGTACATTAAAGCAAGGAGTGGTTTTTCAAAGCGTCTGTACACACACTGGGCTAAATCCTGCTGGGGATGGGGTGGGGTGGGGGGGCATTTCTTGGTGCACACCCTTCATTAGACTTTTCCCAAACCCTTCATCTACAAAAGGTCTTTGGCGCTGTAACTTGCTGGAAGTGTGAGCTAATAACGGCGCAGTGGCCGAAGGTTTTCGGTCGTTCCCGCCGACAGGATCTTCTGGTCCCACCAATGGCAAACTCCCGTTGTGGGGTCCCCTGTGGCGGATGGCGCAAACGACGGGGGAAACCCGCTGACAGCAGCAGGACCGGACGATCCCACCGCTATCCAATGACGGGCCGTCACAGTCGCCACAAAGCACGGCGCGGGGAAGGGGGTGGAAAATCCTAGCCAGTGAGTACAACAGTGCATGTAGGACCTTGGCGAACTGTGGAACCAACAGTTCATCTCCTTAACCATTGAGATTTTTTAAGGATTGAAAAAAAGGACAGTAGAACGAGGAGAAGTAAATTACAGTCAAATAATGTACAGAAAGAAAAATAAAGGAAGGGAAAGGAAGATGGAATGGATAGAGAAAATCCAGGTGATCCCATTGCGTCGGGTGCATATCGGGAGAGCCAAAAACAGGTTTTGTGCCGAACCGAACGCACCCGACCTGCTATGCCCTGCACGATTTAGATCACACCCTCACTGGGCATGATCCAGGAATATGTGTCACCCATTTGAGGCCGCAGTCTCCTGGCACCCAGTAGTCACCAGCCACACCGTCCAGGCCTCACACTGGCGCAAAATGGATACCAAATGAGATGGCCATGTTGGGGGCTCAGAGGCCACTAGAGCTCCCAAGAGTCCAGTGGAGGCCCCGGGAGGCTGGGACAAGGCAGGGCAGTGTCTTGGCAGTGCCCTGGTACCGAGGCAATGCCAACTTGGCACCCTGGCAGAGCCAACCTGGCACCCAGGCAGTGCCAAACTGGCACCACTGCAGGGGTGCCATGTTGGCCCTGCCAGAGTGCTAGGAGCAGTGCCCGGGTGCCAGGTTAGAACAGCCAGGGTGTGGGTGGCACTTCCATGGGGTGGGGCCTGGGGGCCATGCCCATGAAAGGGGGGGGGTAATGGAGTTATGTAGGGTGGGGGTTGAAAGGGGGGGACTAAAAGGCGGTGGTCTTTCTAAAGATGGGGGAGCCCTCAGCAACCCCATAGCATGGTAAGATCACTTATTTGTGGGGCGTGGCGATTCCCCGATGTCTATAAGGGTGGATTGGTGTGGAGTTGGACAAATCTCATGCCTGGATGATGTGGAGAAGTCACCCGTACTTTCAATGATTGGGGGGGGGGGGGTTGGCCCTGAGGTCGAGGGTTGGGGGTGTTGCCCATGCCTGCGGGGACTTGTGATGTCCATGGGTGGGACGTGTGGGGGATCTCACTCTCACATTGAGCTCTGGACACCCTTTAAAAGGAGCATCCCGATTCTGTGGGCAGCCGATCCTGCCGGTGTTTGTAGTTCCCCACTGCAGGAAAAATTCTAATGGAGTCTATTTAAGGGAAATGAAACAGAATATTGTGTCGAGCACATTTAGCCAGGTGTTTCCTGGTGCTTGCAGCGCTGAGAATACCACAACATGAAAAGGAACTGTGCCAATGAGCTCTCAATAGTCCCATTTCCTAACAAGCTCTCCTCACCAGTGCAGGAAGAGATTGGGGGCCATTTAGAAATGGCACTCCGATCTCGAGACCCCCCCCCCCCACCCCCCCACCGTGGCCTCTGGAACCCCTCCCCCAACATCCTAACTCACCTACAAGGGGGTAATTGAACTCCTGCGCCCCACCTCAGAAGGGCGGGGCACCCCTGGGCCCAATCCCCAGGTGCAGAACAATTGTCACATGGGCACCTTGGCAGTGCCACCTTAGCTGCCAGGGTGCCTAGGTGGCACTGCTGGGTTGCCAGGTTGGCAGTGACACGAAACCCAGGTGGCATCAGCAGTGTCAGGATACCACCCAGGGGCCTCCGATCAATGCCTAGTCCACTTTTGTGGAGATCAGCACTAAACGGTGCAGGGCCAGGGGCTCAAAGGTGAGGGGATGTGATACTGGGCCCTGGGTAGATCCGGTGTAGATATATTCAAGTGGCACTAACTACTTACTTGAATGTGCAGATGATGACGTCTTGCGAGATCCTGTTAGATCTCGTGGGGCATTACGAGGCAGGTAAATCCGGTCATGTTGTGTTCCAAGTTGGGCGCAGCTGTTTGATCTCACCCTAGGTGTGGGATTTTTCAGTGAAAAATCGCCAAGCTCCTAAAAATAGTACGTTTGGGAGAATACCGGATCGTGCCCAAACACCTGTCGGGAATCGCCATGCAAAACTCACCCAAAATGACACTTAGTCATTCTTTCGGAGAATTGCGACCGAAGGGCAAGGTGATGTTTTTGGGAGCGAATTCTGGAGTTTCTCAACAGATGGTGCATCACTTATTCTCCTGAATTTGCTGCCTGATTTGAGCATTAATAATACTGTTTGACTCTTATTACCCAAAGTACTTTAACCACAAAAGTATAAATTCACATCTTTTAAGTTTCGCTAAAATACATAGCTGCAATCCCTCAAACTAATTCACAAAACAAAGTACACTGCCTGTCTATCACTTGCTACACAGGGGTATTTGACTCCCACACATGATAAAAAAACTACAGATAATGCTCAGCCTAACAAGCAGTGTGCAATAATAACAATGAAATTGCTTTCTGCCTGAGCAGCTATTTGCACTGTGATCTACCATAGAACTAGCTGGATTAGCCACAGTACAGAGTTCAGGGCCAGGATTCTCCCCTAGCCGGCGGGGCGAGGGGTCCCGGCATGTTGGAGTGGCGTGAACCACTCCGGCATCGGGCCGCAACAATGGTGCGGAAGTCTCCGCACCTTTAGGGGCCAAGCCCTAACATTGAGGGGCTAGGCCCGCGCCGGAGTGGTTCCCACTCCGCCGGCTGGCCACTCCAGCCGGGGCCGAAAGGACTTCACCGGCTGGCGTAAGTCTGCGCATGCGCCGGAGCGTCAACGGCTGCTGATGTCATCCCGGCGCATGCGCAGGGGAGGGGGGTCTCTTCAGCCTCCGCCATGGTGAATGTCGGTGGGCGACATATGTGGACAGTCTCCTGGGGTACAATCTGGTGAGCATCACACAGTTGCTAATGAGCATCAGGAGGAGTCAGGAACATTCAAGGGGGAGAGCAGTCGGAGGTCTGTTGGATCCCAGGACTCAGCTGGATCCCAGTCAGATGCTGAGCGTCTGGATAAGGTTCTCCCAGAGCTGATGCAGATGGTAGACCAGAGCCCTGACATTCAGGATGGGATGTCAGCAACATTCCAGTGACTGCATAGCCGATTGGAGGAGTCCCAAAGGGTGCAGGCAATGCTGAGGCCAACACTGCTAGGGATGGTGACCGCAGTGGAAAGCCTGGAGCACTCGGACCATGTCTTGAGTGGTGGTGTCTAAGGTCTGGCTCAGTCTGTGACGACCATGGCTGAGGGCCTTGACATCATGTCCCTGTTGATGTCCCAGATGTAGGTGGACATTGCTGAGGCACTGCAGAGCATGGCCCAGTGACTGAGAAAAACCTGCACAACCTCCTCTGGGCGGCCAGGGTGAGGAGGAAACACTGTGTCCTTTGAACTAACCTCCGACCCACACACCTATAACCACCTAACCTCTCGGAGGACGACCAAACCCCAACCCTGCACCACCTGCCAGAACCCCTTTTGGCCACCATGGCTGGGTGCCCTCGCCAGGGGGGCTGACAGCTACCCACCCACTGTCCTGCATGCATCTGACTGTCCAACACTGTGCGTTTTCTGTCTCTCCCTCCAGGAGAAGTTGGCCCATAACTGCCATGAGAGGGAAAAGTCAGGAGGGGGACCACCCAACCTGCGGCCCCTCACCACAGCAGAACCTTGCTCTGAACAGAAATATTAAAATACAGGAGAGGGCAAAGGCAATGGAGAGCAGAAGAGAGTGAAAAGGGAACAGCAAACTAGCAGGCATAGGAAATGGGTAACATCAGACCCGGGAGGGGGGCCACCATACTAACGGAGAAAGCTAGCGCAGGAAGTATGAGAACAAGTAGGCCGCAGCGGACCACCCAGCAGGGACGAAGCATCTGGCCCGGCGGGGGGGGGGGGGGGGGGGGGGGGGGGGGGGGGGGGGACACCACAGGGGCAGGGATGGGGAATGCAAGGGGGCGGGCAGCCATGAGGGAGATAGCAGCGGTGAAAGTCGGACTGGTAGCTGAACCAAAAGCGATCAACCAAGTATTTGACACCTTCTACCGGGGACTGTACATGTCTGAGCCCCCGACAGGGACTCAGGGATGAAACGATTCCTCGATGGACTGGGCATGCCAATCATGGGGACGATAGATGGAGAGAGTTGGAAGCGCCAATAGAATTGGGAGAGGTCATGGAGAGCATCAGCTCCAGGCAGGCGGGGAAGGCGCCAGGACATGATGGGTTCCTGGTGGACTTCAATAAAAACTTCGCACAGGCCCTGGCTCCGCACCTACGGGAGATGTTCACAGATTCGCTCGAGAGGGACAAACTGCCTCCAAAGCTAACACAGGCCACTATATCACTGATACCCAAGAAAGACAAAGACCCGACGGAATGCGGATAATATAGACTCATTTCGCTGCTCAACGTACACCCGAAAATATTTGCAAAAGTCCTGGCCAAGAGAACTGTACTAGAGGTGGTTGAAGAGGAACAGACGGGCTTTGTCAGCAGTAGACAGCTAACTGTGAACATCAGGCGGCTGCTGAATGTGATGACCCCATTCGGAGAGAGAACACCGGAGATGGTCATCTCCCTGGACGCAGAAAAGGCCTTCAACAAACTCGAATGGAAGTACCTCATAGAGGTACTTGAGCGGTTTGGGCTGGGGACAGGGTTCACCTCATGGGTGAAACTCCTGTACAGCACCCCCAAGGTGAGCCTTCGGACCAACACCACCAACTCTGATTACTTCCAGCTGCACAGAGGCACAGGACAGGGATGCCCACTGTTCCCACTCCTGTTCGCCCTGGCAATTGAACCGCAGGCAATCACTCTGCGGAATGTGAGATGCTGGAAGGGCATCTGTAGAGGAGGCAGAGAGCACAGAGTCTCAATCTATGCGGATGATCTGCTTCTCCACATCTTGGACCCGCAGAACGGCCTGAAAGTAATCATGAAGCTCCTGTAAGAATTTGGGGCCTTATTGGGCTACAAACACAATCTGGGCAAGAGCGATACATTTTCTGTGAATCCGAATGGGGGACCGGGGGGGTGGGAGGAGACCACAGCTGCAGGGTCCACCTTTCAAACTAGCCCAAAGTAAATTCTGCTACCTGGAGATCCAGAGAGCCCATGATCGGACACAGATCCAAAAGTGGAACCTGACCAGTCTGGAGGAGGAAGTCAACAAGGACCTGCAGAGATATCACAGAATTTGCAGTGCAGAAGGAGGCCATTCGGCCCATCGAGTCTGCACCGGCTCTTGGAAAGAGCACCCTACCCAAGGTCAACACCTCCACCTTATCCCCATAACCCAGTAACCCCACCCAATACTAAGGGCAATTTTGGACACTAAGGGCAATTTATCATGGCCAATCCTCCTAACCTGCACATCTTTGGACTGTGGGAGGAAACCAGAGCACCCGGAGGAAACCCACGCACACACGGGGAAGATGTGCAGACTCCACACAGACAGTGACCCAAGCTGCAACCGAACCTGGGACCCTGAAGCTGTGAAGCAATTGTGCTATCCACAAGGCTACCGTGCTGCCCTCCCGATGGGATGCACTCCCGCTTTCCCTGGCGGGGAGGATGCAGACGGTCAAGATGAACGTATTACCAAGGTTCCTCTTCCTGTTTAGATACCGATCTTCATCCCCAAGGCCTTTTTTCAAGAAATAGACAAAATGATCATGTTGTTTGTGTGGAGGAGGGAAGAATCTCAGTCCCTAAGACTACAATGCAGAGGAGATGAAACATGGGTGGCTTGGCCCTATCGAACGTGCAATACTACCACTGGGCAGCCACAGCCGAGACAGTGAGGGGATGGGTAAAGGAACTGAATATAGAATGGGTGAGGCTGGAGGAATCCTCCTGTAAGAGAACGACCCCCACAAGCCATCGCCACAGCAACGCTCCCATCCCCACCGGCAAAATACACAACCAGCCCAGTGGTGGCAGCCATATTGAAAACCTGGAACCAGATGAGACAACACTTTGGCTTAACTAAAATATCCACCATGCACTGCGGTAACGACACATTCTCGCCAGCCATGCCATTTTTAGAACGTGAAGACAGGACGGGAGGGAGCGCTAGCAGTCAGGGACTTTTACATGGGGGAACAGACTTGCAACCCTAGACGAACTAACGGAAGGATTGGAGCTACCTAATGGACTGGAGCTCTGACACTTACAAATCAAAAGCTTTCTCTGCAAGGAGAGGATGAGGTACCCTTGGGCCCTGAGAGACACATTGCTGGAGAAACTGCAGAGAGGTACACGGTTGGGGGGGGGGGGGGGGGGAGCAAGGAAAGGGGAAGGGCCGATGAAAGGGGTACATGTAAATTGTACATAAGAAATGTCTCACCTATAATTATTTTGAGTGGGATTCTCTGGTCGCCGACGCCAAAATTGCGTTTGCAGAAACCCTGTTTGCTCTGAAATTGGGGGGGCGGCACCTCGGTTACAATGTTGGGTGTGGGGATGGGAGAGGAGGTGGGGGGGGGGGGGAGGAGGGGGGAGCATAGGGGCAGGGGTTGCAATGCAGGCCTGGGCCACCGTGTGGCACATTAGACCTGGTTGGGCACGGGGCACACAGCATACTAATATGTTTGCCTTTTACCACCTCCAGATGGATTTCATAATCCAACAAGGGATGGTTGGCATCTGCCTTGCCGCCGAAGCCTTGACGGATGCACTAAGACTGTTCGAGCAAGAGATGCTCGGGGAAGGCCCTGCAGCTTTGGGGTTCTGAACACACCCAGTATCGGGAACATCTTCCCTGCATCTACCCTGTCTAATCCTGTGAGAATTCTATAAGTCTCTATGAGATACCCCCTCATTCTTCTGAACTCCAGCGAGAACAATCCCAACCTAGTCAATCTCTCCTCATATGATAGTCCAGCCATCCCTGGAATCAGTCTGGTAAACCTTCGCTGGACTCCCTCGAGAGCAAGAACATCCTCCCTCAGAGGAGGAGACCAAAACTGCCCACAATACTCCAGGTGTGGCCTCACCAAGGCCCTGTACAATTGCAGCAACACATCCCTGCTTCTATACTCGAAACCTCTCGCAATGAAGGCCAACATCCCATTAGCCTTCTTTACCGCCTGCTGCACCTACATACTTACCTTCAGCAAATGGTGCACAAGGACACCCAAGTCCCGCTGCACACTCCCCTCTCCCAATTTACAACCATTCAGGTAGTAATCTGCCTTCCTGTTTTTGCTTCCAAATTGAATAACCTCACACTTATCCAAACGATACTGCATCTGCCATTGATTTGTCCACTCGACCAACCTTCCAGATCTCGCTATAGGATCCATGCATCCTCGTCACAATTCACCCTCCCACCTAATTTGGTATCATCTGCAAACTTTGAGATGTTACATTTTGTTCCCTCATCCAAATCATTAATATATATTGCGAATAGCTGGGTTCCCAGCACCGATCCCTGTGGCAACCCACTAGTTACTGCCTGCCAATTTGAAAAGGACCCATTAATCCCTACTCTTTGTTTCCTCTCTGCAAACCAGTTGCTGTCCTGTCCAGCCTCATCATTCGATGTGCCCTGGGGTTGTGGCCGGGGTTGGGAGGCAGCAGAAGTGCCTGCCTCGTCACCAGGTGATCCTGTGAGACACAAGACATGACGAATCGTTGGACCGCGGGAGGTGGAGATGCAATGTGGAGGTGGTAGGGTGCTGGGGTGGGTTGTGGAGGGGTGGTGTGGAGGTGGAAGGGTGCTGAGGTGGCAAGATGGACGGGTTGTTGTGGGGTCGTAGGGTGGTGGGGTACTGGGGTTGGGACATGGAGGGGTTGTGTGGGGGTGGTGCCGTAGGGACACCGCAACTCAGTGGGGGCTCATTCGGTTGCCCAAAGCCAAACTCCACCTTGGCGATTGCCCGCTCTCCGGGCCAACCGATCAGGTCCAATGCCTGATACTCCGTGGCAATGAGGGACAGCAGGTCCGGCAGGTGTCCTCCAGTCTGCTCTTTCTCCCTGAGGTTGTGTGCTGCCTTCTCCTGGTGTGTGGTGTGTGTGTGTGGGGGGGTCAGAAAATCCACATTGTGAGGCAGTCGGAGTGTGCAGAACGGGGGCTGGGCAGTTTGTGGCCTGTGTTTGTAGGTCACCCGGTTGTGGCAGGCAGTATGGGAGTTGGCATCTGGTGCAGGATGGGGAGCGAGCAGTCCCAGCGGGTGGGATTCGGTCACCCTCTGGGTCGGAGGGGGCGGTATGGTGTGTGGGACGGGGGTTGATGCCAGGGGCTAAGTACGTACCCTTGTCACCCTGAGGAGGTCATGCAACCTTTTCTGGCACTGCTGGCCAGTCCTGGCAGTGGGGCCCACGGCGCACCTGGCCTCTGCCACCTGTGCTGAGGCATGGTGTACGGTGGCAGTCTCCTTCCCACCCCAGGGAACATGGTGCCCTGCCTCTTATCCAAGGCATTCATAAGGGTCTCAAGCTCCACATCTGTGAAACGGGGTGTCACGTTTTGGGGTGCCATCTTGTTGGCTGGAATGAGTGGGTGTGGGGAATGGACTGCTTACATGCGGCTGCAGCTCGTCAGCGTCTCACGTACCAATCCCAACCCCAGTGAACGGATGTCGTTTTGCTTTGGAATTGTGCTAGTTCCACGTGCTGTTAACCTGGGTTGCCTCAGCTGTTCAAGAGGAGCTGATGAGAGACTTAATCTGCTGTGACCTTGTACTGTGATTGTGCTTTCATAAAATCATTTCCTAACATCCTGATCATGCTTTCCTACTGCTTGTTAATTTTATATCAATTGTGGCTAATTGCACGCAGAAGGATTGCGTTGTTACTTGATCTCATAGGAAGTGACATTTACTGACACTGTGGTGTGGTTGAGTTAGGAGGTGTATACCTGTATTAGTTAACTTGTGAATATATCTAAATTAAGTAAAGATTGGCTCCAGGTTCATCCTTCACTTGCTGGCTATCACACTGCTGTGTGATTGATGCATGGACGCAATCAGTCCCTGCCACTTTTCCCATCTCTTACCTGAATGACACCAAAGCTGTTTGACAGTATCATTTCCAAATGCATCTTCCAGGAAACAGTGGCTATAGGCCTCAGCGGTCATTAGCATGTTGGGATGTAGTTTGTCTGGTACCCTTGGGAAATATTATTTCTCGAGGTTTTCACTATCTCTGCAGACATGTCACTATTTTCTGAGAAAGGATGGATGTCTCGCTTATAGTGCCCAGGTTTGCAGCAAACCTTTCCCTTGCCATTTTGATTTTGAAATGGCAGCGAGCTGGTACTGAGCGAGGTTCAACTGTTACATTGATTGTCGTTCCTGTTGGGCAATGTTGGAAGTTTGGAATGGGATCCAGGACAATTTCCGCACTGTCATTAGTAATTCCAGAAAACAACAAGTTCCGAATGATGAAACATCTCCTCAAATGCCCTCGACTACCAGAACCTTGTAGCTCTGAAGGTCTTCAACTTGTGAGCCAGAGCCTGCGTGAAACAGTGTGGTGGCGTAAGAAGATTGGGAACATTACAGGAATCAGTCAATAATATAACACTGGCATGTGTAGCATACGATCTCTATCCAGCACACTTCAAGTGGCACACAACACAATGAAAGAAATTGCTCAGAAATAACATTTGAACTCATAGGAAGTCTCCCCAGCCTCAATTGACAGAGGAAGCTGCAAATCGTGGCTGACTTCACGCAATTAAAATAAATGTCTTTGACCCACAGGCTGAATGGCAGCGAAACGCAAAGATTTCACCCAGCATTTATTTGACACAAATTCGACTTGCCATCCGCAACATACTGCTAAACACTAGAAATTAAGTTCCAACCTGGTACATCTCATCTCCCAGCTTACTGTGTAACCTGGGTTTTAAAGATAAAACAAGTACACCAGTAAAGGGACAAAACATAACTGGCAAAGCTCCTGATTAATGGTTTGGCTGGACAAATAGTACATTCACAGAATTGGATTCTGCAAATACAAACTAAGAACCTGATAATACCTTGTAATAATAGTACAATTCAACTTATTAAGACACTGCATTGAAGTTGACATTGTGCATTACAAGACAAAACTCCGGCCAAAAACAGCATATCCTTTGACTCATCATGAATATGACTCAACCAACATTTTTTTTTTTGAAAATGTTTTTATTCGGGTTTTTCCTCTTATACACAAAGAGAATAAAAATAAACGAATCTCCAGAGTCCCGCATTACAGTTAGTCTTCAAAACGCCACTTGCCTTGTTCCCCCAACCCCCTCCCGCTTTTTATTATATAGTATGATTTCTTTATTGGTTTTCCATTGTCATACATAACAGCATTGTGTAGCGACTACATCGTTGGAGGTTGCTCCTAGTCAGCTGCATGTATTTACAAACTGTCGTTCCACAAAGGGACCACAGACATCAACGATAAGGGAGAGGGGAGAGAATAGGGAGGCACATATGCCGACAACACCCCTCGTGGGGGGGGGGGGGGGGTCATCATTTGTGCCTCGCTATTCTCTCCCCCTCCCTATTTTCGTTGATGTCTGTGGTCCCTCTGTGGGCATCCCCCTCCCCTCCCCCGTTTGCTCCATTGGTTGTTGGCTACAAACAGGTCCTGGAACAGGTTAGTGAATGGCTTCCAAGTCTTCCGACCCCTGAATGGTGAATTTGATTTTCTCTAGTTGGAGAAATTCCGACAGGTTGGCCAGCCAGTGCAGCTTTGGGTGGTGCTGATCGCCAGCCAAGCTAGATTCTTCGGCAGGCAATTCGCGAAGCAAAGGCTAGGGCATCGGCCCACCTTCCCATAAGCAGTTCTGGCTGGTCTGATACCCTGAAGACCGCCACTTTTGGGCATGGCACCACCCTCACCCCCCCAACCTTGGACATCCTCAACGAAGGCTCTCCAGAACGCGACATGTCTGGGACATGCTCAGAACATGTGGGCGTGGTTGGCCAGGCCTCCTTGGCACCATTCACATTTGTCTTCCACCTCCGGGAAGAACTTGCTCATTTGGGTTCTGGTTAAGTATGTTCTGTGCACCATATTCAGCTGCATTAGGCTTAGCCGTGCACATGTGGAGGTGGGCAGCATGGTAGCACAGTGGTTAACATTGTGGCTTTACAGCGCCAGGGTCTCAGGTTCGATTCCAGGCTGGGTCACTGTCTGTGCAGAGTCTGCATGTACTCTCCGTGTCTGTCTGGGTTTCCTCCCACTAGTCCCGAAAGACGTACTGTTAGGTAATTTGGGCATTCTGAATTCTCCCTCTGTGTACCCGCAAAGTGGCGACTAGGGGCTTTTCACAGTAACTTCATTGCAATGAAGCCTACTTGTGACAATAAAGATTATTATTATGGAGTTGATCCTATTCAGCGCTTTGCTCCAGAGACCCCATCCCAGTCCAATCCCTAGCTCTTCCTCCCATTTTTCTCTTTTCTCGTCCAGTGGGATCATGCTTTTCCCAACAGTTGCTCATACAAGTATCCATAGTTTCCCCCTCCTAAGTTTCTCGTATCCAACAATTATTCTAATAGCGATTGCCCTGCTGCCCGTGGGTAAGTCTTTGATTCCCATGGAGGAAATTTTTGATTTGCATGTCTCATAATTTGTTCCCCTTAGTCAGTTGGAGCCTCTTAGCTCTAGTGTTGCCAGTCTGTTGTCCATGTAGAAGTCACTGCCTGTCAGTGACCCCTCCTTCTGCCTCCAATTTTTGAAGGTTGCATCCATTTTGGCTGGCCAAACCTATGACCTATGACTGTTGGAGATGTGGGCCAAAGTGAACATTTGGTCAGACTAAAGTGTTGTCTTAGTTGGTTTCACATCTGGAGCATGGCTACTACTACTGGGCCTGCGGAGTGCTTGGTCGGTGGGGGTGGGAGCGCTGCTGTGGCCAGGGCCTGGAGGGATGTCCCTGTGCAGGAACTCTCTTCCATTTATACCCATTCAACTTCTGGTTCCTTTACCATCCCCTCAATCTTTCCGCTGTGGCTGCCAGGTGGTAATATGCAGGTTTGGGAAGGCCAAGCCCCCCATGTTTCTTGTTCTTTGCAAGACTTTGTCGGGGATCCTTGGATTCTGTCCCCCCCCCCCCCCCCCCCCCCCCCCCCCCCCCCCCCCACACGCACACACACAAACGCCATGATTTTTTTCCATTGTGTTAAAGAAGATCTTGAAGATGTAGATTGGTATGGATCTGAACAGGAAGAGGAACCTGGGCAGTACCTTTAGCTTGATTGTCTGCACCCTTCCTGCCAGGGACAGTGCGAGTGTTTCCCACCTCTGCAGATTCTTTTTTACTTCCTCCACTAGACTAGTCAGATTCCATTTGTGGATCCATGTCCAGTTGTGGGTGATTGGAGGAATTTATTTTGGGATTGTTTAAATGGCAGACCTTCCAGCTCTGCCCCTCTCCCTTGTGGGTTCACCGGGAAGATTTCGCTTTTTCTCAGGTTGAGTTTGTAGGCTCCAAACACCTTAAAGAGCGCCATGATCTCTTCCATACTACTTTGTGGGTCTGCGACATAGTGGAGCAGGTCATCCGCGTAGAGTGAGACTCTGTAATCTCTGTCTTCCTCCCCCTGGATTCCCTTCCAGTTTTTTGCCACTCTGCGTATGATCGTTAGTGGCTTGATTGCCAGGGCGAATAATAGCAGGGACAACGGGCATCCATGCCTCATGCCTCTGTGCAGCTGGAAGTACTTAGAGTTGGTGGTGTTGGTCCGCATGCTCGCCATAGGAGTTCTGTGCAGAAATTTCTATGAGGTACTTCCACTCGACTCTGTCAAAGGCCTTTTCTGCATCCAGGGAGATGATCACCTCTGGAGCTCTCTCTCCCCAGTTGGGGTCATTATCATGTTTAGTAGGTGCCTGGTATTCGGCATTAGCTGCCTACCCTTAACAAAGCCTGTCTGGTCCTCTGCCTCCACCTCTGGTACGCAGTTCTCCAGTCGCTTGGCTAGAATTTTGGCCAGTATTTTCACATCTACATTGAGCAGTGAGATAGGTTTGTAAAACAAGCATTCTGTCAGGTCTTTGTCTTTCTTTGGTATCAGCTAGATCAGTTTTCTTCAAACTTTTTTTCCAGGGACCCATTTTTACAACCGGCCAACCTTCGGGACCCAACCCGGCCAACCTTCGCAACCCACGCCAGCCGACCTGCGCGACCCACCATTTTCCCTTACCTTGTTTGCTGCTGACAAAAATGGAGGAAATGTTTTTGGGTCCCTTTGGCCCTCGTACCCGCTCCTCCAATGGAACCTGTTGGATGAACGTGAAGCCTTCCGGTGTCGGAAAGTATGGAGTCTCCATCTGTCCAAAGTTCTGATTTTTTTTCCTGTAAAGTTTTTTTCAAATAAACCCCTCCGAACTTGTAAAAAAAAAAAAAATGAGTAAAATAAATGAAAAAAAATGAATAAACCCCCTCCCCGAACTTGTAAAAAAAATAAAATGAATAAAATAAATGGAAAAAAATGAATAAACCACCCGAACTTGTAAAAAAAATAAAATGAATAAAATAAATGAAAAAAATGAATAAAATCCCCCCAAACTTGTAAAAAAATAAAATGATAAAATAAAATTAAAATAAAGTAAATGAATACAATAAATGAATAAAAACCACTACAGAACTTGTAAAACAAAAAGCTACAACCGTTTAAAAGAATACTGATTGCACTGCGCATGCGTGCCCGATTTGAGAATGCGCACCGATCATCGCGCGCGCGCATGCGCAATGCAGCCAAATGTTTTTGACATGTTCGCAGAATGCGCATGCGCGCCAATCATCGTGCGTGCATGTGTAATGCTGCCGAATTTTTTTGACACGTTCCTGGCCGCTTGCAGCCAGCGTTATGAAAAGCCGGCTGCTGCGCAGGGATTTGCGCGATCGGGAGCGCCGCGGACAACGCGACCCTCCCGACACCCGCCCGCGACCTACCCACGGGTCACGACCCCGACTTTGAAGAACACTGAGCTAGATTGAGGCTTGTGCTAGTGTAGGCGGCAGGGTGCTCCTTGCGAGCAAGTCTGTGAACATCCTCCGCAGTACTGTCTCAAAATTTTTGTAGAAGTCCACCAGGAATCCATCTGGTCCTTGTGTCTTCCCCGCCTGCAAGGAGATGATGGTTTGCATGACTTTTGCCAGTTCTTCCAGCCCACTTCCTATCCTCCCCACAACTGGCATGTCCAGTCCATTGAGGAACTGCTTCATCCTCCAGTCCCTCTTCAGGGGGCTCGAATGTGGACAGCCCCCGGCAGAAGGCCTTGAATGTGCCATTGACCTTTTCTGGCTCTGCTTCTAGTCTGTCTTTGTTGTCCCTAATCTGTGCCAGTTCCCTCGTGGCTGCCTGATTTTTGAGCTGGTGATCCATCAGGTGGGTGGCTTTGTCTCCGTGTTCATACAGGGTCCCCCATGCCTGGCAGAGTTAGTGCATTGCTTTCCTCATGGAGAGCAGGTCTAAGTCCATTTGTAACATTTTCTTCTGCGCCGGAAGCTCAACTGTCGGTAGCACGGTAGCATGGTGGTTAGCATAAATGCTTCACAGCTCCAGGGTCCCAGGTTCGATTCCCGGCTGGGTCACTGTCTGTGTGGAGTCTGCACGTCCTCCCCGTGTGTGCGTGGGTTTCCTCCGGGTGCTCCGGTTTCCTCCCACAGTCCAAAGATGTGCGGGTTAGGTGGATTGGCCATGATAAATTGCCCGTAGTGTCCTAAAAAGTAAGGTTAAGGGGGGGGTTGTTGGGTTACGGGTATAGGGTGGATACGTGGGTTTAAGTAGGGTGATCATTGCTCGGCACAACATCGAGGGCCGAAGGGCCTGTTCTG
This sequence comes from Scyliorhinus canicula, assembly GCF_902713615.1. Lineage (NCBI taxonomy): Eukaryota > Metazoa > Chordata > Chondrichthyes > Carcharhiniformes > Scyliorhinidae > Scyliorhinus > Scyliorhinus canicula. The sequence goes on along the minus strand of NC_052154.1, from coordinate 75,090,728 downwards.
TGCTATACTGTTCTATGTTCTATCTCCAGCATGGAGTCAACCTGCTGTTGCCTGGCTACCCTCTCTTCCCTATCTCACTATGTTTTATACGCAATAATCTCGCCCCCTGATCTCAGCTTTCAGCGCCTCCCACAACGTGGAGGGTGAGATTTCCCCATTTTAGTTGTTGGTAATGCACCCGTCTATGGCCTGTGATAATTTCTCACCGAAAGCCTTGTCGGCAAGGGGGGGCCAACCTCCATGGGGGGCATTGGGCATGGCCTGTCTCCAACCTCCAATGTCCTGATGTATTTGTATCTGGTGTCCCTCCCAGTTGCAGGATCTTATCTGTCTGACCCATCTCAGGATTCTTTCCCGGTCTTGGTATCGATGCATCTTCACAATTATTCCCTTGGCTGTTGCCTAGCCCTGGGATTTGGCCGGAGCGAACTGTATACCCTGTCTATCTCTGGTGGGCTGGGGAAGCTGTTCCTTCCCACCAGGTTTCCCAGCACCTGCACCACGTAGTCCTTGGGATTCCTGCCTTTGAATTCCTCCGGAAGTGCCACTAACTTGAGGTTCTACCGCCTCGACCCATTCTCTTGGTCCTCAACCTTCCTTTTAAGGTTTCCCTGGGTCGCCACCAACCTTGTTATTTCTTCCTTGAGGGTGACGATCCGGTCGCTTTTGTCCATGGAGGCCTTTTCTAGCAGTCTCATTATGCTCCCCTGGGCCTCTCCGCTTTGTCCAGGGAGGCCTTTTCTAGCAGTCTCATTATGCTCCCCTGGGCCTCTCCGCTTTGTCCATGGAGGCCTTTTCTAGCAGTCTCATTGTGCTCCCCTGGGCCTCTCCGCTTTGTTGAGGGCCACCTGCATGACAGCCAGTGCTTCTGTGACTGCCACTTTGCCCACTGCCTGGATTCCCAGCCTTATGTCCTCCTTGAGCTCCTTTATCTCTCTGGTGAGGAACTTCCTCCAGCCTCTGGCGAGGGAGAGTTCCTTGCACGGCTTGTTGAACCCTCTCCTTCAGGTGCTGCCGGAGCTTTCTCATCTCGTGGGTCCGCCGGCTTGTTCAACTGTTTCTCCAGGTCCTGTTGCCTCATGTCTCCTTGTGGGCTCTGGTGCAGCTGTTGTTTGGCATTTTTGGAAATATCTTGCATCTTCTTGTGTAGGTTGAAGAGGGTGATGAGGGGGTGCTTTGCTTTGGCAGGCTATTGTGGATAAAATTGCCTAAATTCGATTTCCTAGGACGAGAACCACCTTTTGTGTCCGCTGTGCACATCCCCGTCACTGGAAGTCATGACTCAACCAACATGACTTAAACAGATTGTCTGGTTGTTACCACTTTGCGACATGTGTGAGCTTTCTGTGCGCAGTAGGATACTACGTTGCCTATGTTACAACAATAAGTGTACTTCATTGGCTGTAAAATACATTGGGACTTCCTCAAGCTGTGGAAGGTGCTATAGAAATGCAAATCTTTCTTTTCATTCTTTTTACAAGCTGGGGATGAGAAATAGCAGAAAGGTGTGAGGATCGGGGAGAGATGATGGTGCGACACTAAAGCTTTGGGAAGCTGAGGAAAAGGCTCAGTGGGGAAAGGCCCGCTGTCTAAGGCCCCCCTGCCACAGTACACTAGGTGGGGCAGGGTGAGATGGAAATCCCTCGGGTTGTATGGTTAACATCAATTCCCGTACCAGCCTCCCCGAACAGGCGCCAGAATGTGGCGACTAGGGGCTTTTCACAGTAACTTCATTGAAGCCTACTCGTGACAATAAGCGATTTTCATTTCAATTGAATATTGTAAATATTAACTGTAATTGTAAATGTCGTCATATACTATATTGAAAGAAACTGACTTAAGAACATAAGAGCCTAAGAAATAGGAGCAGGAGTAGGCCATTCAGCCCTTCCAATCCACCTTCCCATTCAATGAGATCATGGCTGACCTTCAACAACATTTTCCTCCAAAATCTCCATATCCCTTGACGTTTTTAACATGTCAAAATTGGACTTGAATGTAATCAATCCCGTGGTCTTGAATATACTCAGTCACTGAGCTTCCAAAGCTCTCTGAGATAGAGAATTCCAAAGATTCACCACCCTTTTGAGTGCAGGAATTCCTCTTCATCTCAGTCCTAAATGACTTGCCCCTTATTCTGAGACTGTGCCTCCTGGTACTACATCCCCCAGGCAGGAGAAACATCCTTTCTACATCTACCTTGTCGAGCCCTGTAAGAATTTTGTGTGTTTGAATGTGATCACCTCTCATTCTTCCAAACCCCAAAGAATAAATACCCAGGACGGGATTTTCCGTGCAACCGGCAGAGGTGACCCGCCATTGGCCGGAGGTGGCCCGCCATTGGCCGGAGGTGGCCCGCCATTGGCCGGAGGTGGCCCACCATTGGCCGAAAGTGGGATCTTCTGGTCCAGCCGTTGTCAATGGGGTTTCCTGTTGAATGCACCCCTCACCGCCGGAAACCTCACGGTGTGAATGGCGTGAAATCTCTGGCCAATCCTTCCTCACAGGACAATTCCCCCCATCCCAGGAATTTGTTTGGGGAATCTTTGTTTTGTTTTGCACTTTATGTAATATCAACCTTGAGCTGTCATCTAATGCACTTTTATAAATTTTATGAATGAAGTATATTTTTGGAAAAAATAAAGGCGTGGCAGGAGGTGGCACCAAGCAAGAGGCCCCAATTTTTAAAATCACAAGGGTGAGGTGGACAGCAGTGGCAACCACACACCTTGGAGATGCAACTGGGTGGTGGAGGACTCAGAATAGAAGCCAATCAGATCAAGAGAATTAGGATTAGATCCACGTATAATTAATAGATTTACAAGTACGAAGTTTAGGTGTGACTGACAGTAGTGAAAGGCATAAAGTGACAGAAAAATCATAATGGAAATGTGGTGTAAAATGTATGGCAGGAATGTTTTACTGAGTTACACTTAGATAATGTGTACACTTTATGCATGAACTTTATCCATCTATCTGAAATCCTTGAATCTAGATCACACCTTATCCATCACACACACTTTGTACAGATGCAAAACCTCTTCATAAGAGAAAGAAAAATGCAACCCTTAAAAACTGGGCCTGCAAACCCAGCAGTCATGTCAGAATTTGGGTGCACAGGAGCCCAATGGTCGATGCTGGAGGTATGCCTGCCTCTGCCTGATGGCCCATGTAAATTAGGTGGTCTTTTTGACCTGCGGAGTTGCTGGGTATCAGAAGTGGCCAAAAGGCTGTATTCTGCCCGGTAACAGGTGGTGATTGGATTGTGCCTGTGTGGGATGATTTCCAGAGACCTAAGGAAAACAGAGTTTTCATCTCGGATGTTGAAGGGAAAAGGACCTGCTCTCTCTCCCTCTTGTTCTCTCCAAGAAAACGGCTGTATTTCTGAAACTGCTGAGATCTGCATAAATGTACAGTGAAAGCCATTCCAGGCTGCAAACAGAGACTTTGACTTGAAAGCTTACTTTGAAGGAAGGTGTCCTTAAAGACAAGCATTTGAAACAAAGATTCTTTTTCCTTTTCCATATTATTTTTAGCCTCTCTTCCTTATGTGTTTGTTTGTTCGTGTGTGTGAGGGTGGTTGCAAGTTAAAGTGGAGCGTTAGGAATTAGTTGATAGTTAACCAATTGTATCTGCTGCATATTTCATTATTCACCTGAAGAAGGAGCCGTGCTCCGAAAGCTCGTGTTTGAAACAAACCTGTTGGACTTTAACCTGGTGTTGTAAGACTTCTTACTATTTCATTATAGTTCTTGTTGTTAATAAAAAATAATTGTGTTTAAATTTGCAAACTTGGTGACTGTAATCACTGGGCAGCCAAGGGCCAAAGGGCGGAATTCTCCGCTCCCGGGAAAAATAGGAAGGGCCGTCGTGAACTCGGCCAAGTTTCACGACGGCCTCGGAGGCCGCTCTTCGCCCCCTATTCTCCCCTCCCGGCGGGGCTAGGAGCGGCGCTCCGTAAATCTCGGCCGCGGGGGTGTTGCGCCGAGAATAACGCGGCCGGCGCTCCTAATGACGTCAGCCGCGCATGCGCAGGTTGGGCGGTTCCAACCCGCACATGCGCGACTGACGTCATGACGCTGACGGCACGAACCCGCGCATGCGCGGTGGCCGTCTTTCCCCTCAGCCGCCCCGCAAGAGGTGGCGACTTGATCTTGTGGGGCAGCGGAAGGGAGAAAATACGTCCGATTTGGACGTCGGCCCAACGATTGGTGGGTACCGATCACGGGACTGTCCCTCCCGAGCACAGTCGTGGTGCTCTTTCCTTTCTAGGCCACCTACAAGCCCCAAACGGGCTTCTCACTCCCGTTTCACGACGGCAGCGACCAGGTGTGTTTGCCGCCGTCGTGAAACGGCCGCAAACGGCAGGCCGCTCGGCGCATCCGGGTCGGAGCATCGCCGTTCGCCGTGAAAACCGGCGAGCGCCGATTCTTCCGAGCCGGGGGGAGGGGGGGGAGGGAATCGCGGGGCGCGCGAGGGGGGCGTGAAATTTGTCGGGGGGCCCTCCCGCGATTCTCCCACGCGGCGTGGGGAGCGGAGAATCGCGCCCAAAGACTTTGGGTGTTTTTAAAGAATTATTGGTTAATTCAATTGTGTTGCGTCAGTGGGGCTGGAATTGACCACACACTAGCCCAGGGTGTAGTAACATAATATAGTTCAAACTTTCTTTTCTTTTCTTTTTTTTAATAAATTGAGAGTACCCAATTTTTTTTTCCAAATTAAGGGGCAATTTAGCATGGCCAATCCACCTACCCTGCACATCTTTGGGTTGTAGGGGTGAGACCCATGCAGACATGGGGAGAATGTGCAAACTCCACATGGACAGTGATCTGGGGCCAAAATCGAACCTGGGTCCTCAGCGCCATGAAGCAGCAATGCTAACCACTGTGCCACCCTTACGTAGTTCAAACTTAATATTTAGCAATGAAAGAGAAAATGCTGGAAAATCTTAGCAGGTCTGGCAGCATCTGTTGGGAGAGAAAAGAGCAGTGTTTCGAATCCAATGACTCTTTGCCAAAGCTAACAGACAGAGAAAGTGGGAAATATTTATACTGTGGAGTGAGAATGAAAGATGAGTCATAGCCACAGAAACCCAGGGAAACCGGGTGCTAATGGCCACAGAAACCAAGGGGAAAGAGTGCTAATGGCAGTCCCCAGAGGGAACAAAAGCTGTGAAAGGTCAAACAGCAGGAAAACTAACATCAGAGGGTGAACTGTAGATGTGGGGGGAGGGGAAGGGGGAAGCAAAGGGTAAGGAAAGGTGGATAAGTTGGGGGGGGGGAGGTGGCTTATATATATTAAGAAAGACAAGAAAGAAAGAAGTGGTAAAAGACAGTTAAAATTAAATAGGATGAAAACAAATGGGTTGAGGTGGGGTAGAGCTAATCATCTGAAGTTGTTGAATTCGATGTTGAGACCGGAAGGCTGTAGCGTGCCTAATCGGAAGATGAGATGTTGTTCCTCCAGTTTGCGTTGAGCCACTCATTGTTGTAAACTTGGCAAAAGAAATGTGCGGGACTACAAACCTATTTGGTACAAATTTACCTTGTTGAGCAACATTAGACCTTTGGGAATCTGAACTTTGGTCAGGGCACCAAGCAGGCAGTTGTGATTCACACTGCCTTTTACACTCCATGCCCCATTTCACTTTTTATTGCAATCTCAGTAGAAAGGGAATTCAGGCAGCTCAACAACTACCCTCGCTGAAGTTAGCTCTGTGTGTACAGGTGACTAGTTAGCAAACAAATGCTGCATGAGTCAGCAGGACAGATTAGGCTTTGTATGCATAGAGGTAACGTTCAGATCTCAATGCACTTATTTCTGCAATTTTTGAACATATTTTACATTTTGATGGATTTGAAATGGAATAGGAGATCACAATGTTCCCAGCGACTGGAATGTGTTGCATTGTTCAACAGCACACACACCCTTCCTCTCATCCAAATATGTTTACATCAACCATTGTTCAATCTCTTGATACGCAGCTCACAATTCCAGTAGGAGGTGACACTGTTGTTTGAGGGGTGTTTTGCCTAGCTGGAAGGAGGTTCATGAAAGAGAAAGTGAAGAGTGAGAGAATAATTAAACAGTGTTTTCCCTTAACAGGGTTCCAAAGGTCAATCAATCAATATATATGTAACAGAGGATCCAAGTGGAAGGCAACTCAGACTGTGTGGCTCTAATTCTTCTCTCTAGCAGAGTGGATGATGACAAAATTGCCATGTTGGTCAGACAGTGTGTGCCAGAGGCTAAGATCAGATTGGGGTTTGGCGTTCAGTGTGGGGTGGGGGGTTGCTGAAGGCCAGGGACTCAGCTCAGGCTGAGGGAATGTTCCTGGACAGAGGCTCGGATATTGAAGTTTGGACCTGAACAAAGACCATAACAAGTTGAGCATTTGTGAGTGAAATTAAGGAGAATGAGTGGGTGAGTGGGAGGAGTTGCTCCCTGAAACAGTAAACAACTGCCTTCTGTAATAACACCAACTGCATAAACAACCCATTGCATATGCCTGTTACATCACTTTGTATTGACCAAAGGTACACTTCAGATATTATTATTCAAGCCTATAACAGTTTTTAGTTTTTGTGCTAAAAGAGCACAGATATCTTCAGGATCCCAATAACAATTTTCGGACTCTGTGTTGTTGTCAGTACTTTTCCGTCATTAGACAGGGCAGAGGGAATGCGGGCAGAGGGATCCAAATCACAGGTCTGAAATACTGTCTGAAATTTCTATTAATTACAAAGAAACCAATTAATGTGTAATGTAAGCCCTCCTTTCTAAAATAAGCTTTTCATTAAATCAGGAATTAGTTTGGAGGAAGGGAAGAATATAATATGTTCAGTGGGTAGTATTCTTGCCAATGAGTCAGAACGGTGTGATTCAAATCGCACCCCAAGAAGACTGGGCTCAAAATTCAGGCTCATGTTTCATGAGGGAACTTTTTTTTCAGTTATCATTCCTGCCCCCTACCACTGCACTCCCCCCTCCCGACCCCCCAACCCCTCCCACCCCATCTGCCCTCTCACGTAGATGGTGTTACTCGAAGAAACACCAGGGTGCTGTGTCCTTGCCAAATATTATACCACAACCAGCAATCTTGCTGGGCACTGATTGACTGCCACATTCCCGACATCACAACAATCACAGCACTTAAACAAAATGCTTCATTAGCTGGAAGGCTTTGAAAGGCACCGTATGGCTGGAAATCTCAATTTAAATGTAGTCCAGTTGGTCGGCTGTGACGACTGATGTTCCCCAGGGTCTGTGTCACTTAACACTACTGGATATAAAATCGTCACAATATTTATAAGGAACTTGAATAAAGGCACAGAGAGCCACCTATCTAAGTTTGCTGACAGCATGAAGTTAGGTGGCACAGTAAATGGTGCAAATGGGGACAGAAAGTTGCAATAAGACATCAACAGATGAAATGAATAGGCAAAACTGTGGCAGCTGGAGATCAGAGAAGTGTCAGGCTATTCACTCTGAACATAAGAAAGAGATATCAAAGCATCTCACTATTTAGAAAATACCATGGGCGTGATTCTCCGCACTCCCGACGGTGCGGAGAATAGCGTGGCTCGTAAAATTTTACGGCCACGCTGTTCCGACGCCCTCCCGCTATTATCCGCCCCCCCCCCCCACGCCCGACTCCCGATACGAATCGCTGCCGCCGTTTTTTTACGGCCGGCAGCGATTCTCAGCTGATGGATGGGCCGAGTTCCCAGCCCTTTACGGCTGTTTTTACGAACGGCAAACACACCTGGTCTGGCCGTTCGTAAAAACGGCCGTAAACTGTCGATTTTTAAAACCATGGCACCGATTGGCACGGCAGTACCACGGCCGTGCCAAGGGTGCCATTGGCCCGCGATCGGTGGGCACCGATCACGGGCAGCGGGCCCGATGCCCGCGCACTCTTTGTCCTTCCGCCGCCCCGCAGTATCCATTCGCGGGGCGGCTGAGGGGCATCCCGGCCCGTGCATGCGCGGGTTTCGCGCAAATGCGCGATGACGTCATCCGCGCATGCGCGGGTTGGAGTCTTCCAATCCGCGCAAGCGCGGCTGACGTCATATGACGCGTCAGCCGGCGCTAACTCTGGCAAGCGGGCTTAACGAAATTCGTTAAGCCCGCGATGCCGGAGTTTACGGCGTCGGGATGCTAGCCCCGACCGGGGACCAGAATCGGTTCCCGGTCGGGAAGGGGGGGGGCTGGCGTCAAACCCGCCCGGATTTGACGCCAGCCTTACGATTTCTCCCCATATGGGAGAATCGCGCCCCCTGAACTGTGTGGGAGCAGAGGAAATTATTGGTCCGTGTAGAAAAATCACTAAAACTGTGAGAGGTAAAAATATAATTAAAAAGATGAATGGAATATTGGTCTTTAGCTCAAGGTAGCTGAGAGACAAGGGGTGGAATTTATGCTACAGGTGTATAAAGCTCTGGTTAAACTCCCGCTGGAGCACCGCACTCAGTTCTGGTCACTAAACCTAATGACCTAGGAGAGGCTGCAATCCAGATTCACCACAACCATACCCGGTTGAAAGGGTTAAATTACGAGAACAGATCAAATGGTTTAGGCTTGTATTCATTTGATTGTAGAAAATGAAGCGATTTAGTTGAGGTTCTTAAGATGGTTAACTATTTCCTGTGGGGTGAGAGCCCAGAGCAGAGGGGGGAGCGGTGGTGGGAGTTGGGGGGATGTGCAGAAGCACTTAATCACAGAAAGACTAGTGGAAACCTGAAACTCTGAGTTCCTCCAAAAAGCCACTGAGGGTATTTTGATTAAAATGTTTGCAAGTAAAATTGATAGATCTTTTGTCAGGGCAGGTTCATAGAATTCATAGAATTTACAGTGCAGAAGGAGGCCATTCGGCCCATTGAGTCTGCACCGGCTCTTGGAAAGAGCACCCTACCCAAGGTCAACACCTCCACCCTATCCCCATAACCCAGTAACCCCACCCAACACTAAGGACAATTTTGGACACTAAGGGTAGTTTATCATGGCCAATTCACCTAACCTGCACATCTTTGTGACTGTGGTTATTTGGGTAGAGCTAAGATACAAATCAACTCTGGTCTAACTGATAATCTGAAGGCCCTCCTTGTTTGGGTTTTGAAATGAACAGTACTGCATGTTCTCCCTGGCTTGCTATAGTCATGTGACCTCTGCCATGAGGCAGTCTCTCATCAGCTGCCATTTTACATCAGTTCAATAAAGACATACTATGAGAAAACAATCTGAATTCAAAATACTCCTCCCTGTTCCCATGTCAGTATAAAGCTCAGGAGTAGGTTGGGATGGGGCCTTGGAACTGATGTGGGAAAGTGGATCTCGGAAGTTGAAACCAGCACAGTTGTGAATGTGGCAGATTCAGAGGTGCCGCACCACAGTGTTGATGCCATCAACAATTTTAGCAGCAACCAATGAAAAAACAGTATGAAGGACCAGTGCTCAATGAAAAAAGGTTATTGGACAAGGTGGGGTTACCTTAATTCCCAGGGACCAATAAGTAGTTAGAAAATAACCAATGCATATAGATACAAATAATTATTAGTTATAAGGAACCGAGGGACAGGAGCAGAGGGGAAAGGAGAACATTAGCTTCAAGTAATAACATTAATAAAATGGTCCATTTTCTGTTTTGTGGTCTCTAACATCAATAGATTGCACCTATTGGGTTTATGTTACTCAACTGTCAATATATATTTTCAACGAACAGAAATAATTGCTAATCCATTATCAGGGATTCATAAATAAGTGACAGGGTCAGTCTAAAGCAGAGGAAGAGAATGAATAATGAGTGGATTGTGACTTGCATTTTACTTGATACTTTCTAGGGAAAGTGCTCCCAATTATAACACTGCATTTGTAAGTCATTTCCGTTTGTGTAGACCTGCAGTTTTTGAAGCACATAAATTTCATTGACCATTACTGAGCAGTGGAAACTGGATTAACATCATCTCCCATCTGAATTAACTCGGATCCTAAATTGCTGCAAAACCTGCTGTGCATGGCACATCTTAGAGCCACATTGACTCCACTGAAACAATTCTGCTTCACTGTGGCTGAGAAGGAGCAGCAGGAAAGGCCTCATAGGGCAAGGCTCTTTGCTTTCAGTGAAATAAAGAAGGGTCAATGCAAAAATAGCTTTCTTTTGGCTGCCTGTGTGCTTTATATAACTCTTAATACCCCAAAGGAAGGCGAGAAAGTAATTGGTCTGAATCAGTCTGCAGAAAGGATTCTCACAGTTTCCAGTTGTCAACTAACTGTGCGCTTAGGTACATCATTTCAGTCAAACATTTATCACTAGGGAGCTGTTTCTCCCTGTATTAGACCATGTCCCAAAAGCACTGTTCACTTCTCAGATGAGATAGGAGACCTTGCTTCAATTGGGAAGAGGTGAAAAGATACTCATGCATCATACCGCCCATCCCGAATGGAAGAAAAACGCTCTCCATTAATTTATCTGGGCTGGATTAGAACAATTACATTTTATTTCTGAGAGAAAGGTCAACATTATTATACACTCTCCTCTCTTTTTATTAAAATCCATCATTTTACAAAAACACTTGTGGTGAATGTAATATATGTTAATATATATGTTAATTCACACTGTTGTTGTAAGCGCAGTAGCGCTGTCCTACCACTAGAGGGAGTAGCGCTGGGAGCACTTAGGAACTTGTACTGGGCTCCACCCTTGGTTCCGCCCACGACTCCTCCCCCTAGTGCAGCTGTATAAGTACCCGTGTCCAGAGTCAGCCTGGGTCACTACGAGTTCATCGACAGGTAACAGGCTGGCTCTGAAGTAAGTCGATTAAAGCCTAGATTCACATCGGAAACACGTGTCTGGTGAATTGATGGTTCCATCAACACTTAAGGGAGTTATCTTTCAGTATAAGGCTATAAAGGTACGGCATGGACTTAACTTTTAAGCTGTATCCAACTGCAATGCTGAAGGCGCTCAGTTCTACAAACATAAGGGAACTAGGAGCAGGAGTAGGCCATCTGGCCCCTCCAGCCTGCTCCGCCATTCAATGAGATCATGGCTGATCGTTGGTGGACTCAGCTCAAAACATGTTTGATTAGAAACACTAGTTTAAATACAATTTGAGTCATCTCTTCCGGTTGTAGGTTTTTCTGCAGCGCAAGGTGGTCACAGATATCAGGGTCCACGGGCGAGATTTCACTGAAGTGATGGAGGTCCCATCATTGGAATGGTTTTCGGGTGAGAGGTGGGATTTCCTTCCCCTGCAATATTGCCAGGTGGAGGCAGTAAGAGCTGGCAAGAGGGGAAGGCTGACCAATTAAGGATGGTGGAGTATGGTGGACTTCCAGACTAATCAGAGGACTGGCAGCTCTGGGGCCTTGAGATAGATGGCCGCTGCTGAGGCAGTAAGGGGAACTATTTGGTGGCACCCTTGGAAGGGACAGCATTAAATACATTTTTATGTGGACCAAACAGACAGGGCTCAGAGAACAGAGGAGAAACATCTCCGGTAGCAGAGCGGGGCCATGGGGGTGCTATTTGCTGCTGGCAATCTCCCCCAAGCAGGGACTGCCTCCCCCAATGGCAAATTGGGAAAACAGCCGTGAATTCAGCAATCAACACATTGGCCGCTTCAATTCAGCAGGCAGCAAAGCTGCTGTTGTTCCCGTTGGTGAGAAACTTTCCCCAATGGCAAGACTGTGTCGGGAAGCTATCCCGCTGTGGCTCCATAACATATTACCGCCCTACCTCCCCTCCCCTTACCACGACTACCATCACCTCCTGTCATGCTACCTGGGGGTAGTAAAATCCGTCCGACAAGCGTGGCCAAGCTGCAGACGGTGCAGGGTGGCATCTCAAAATGAAAGATTGCCTGTGGCATTGCTTCTGACACCCTAATAGATTTTCAGGTGACTGCCTGCTAAAAGATTTTACACTCTGCCTCCAAATATGATCGACAGATGTATGGTGAAGTTGAAAAGCCAAGTAACATTTGTGCCACACAAATGCCAGGCTATGACCATCTCCAATAATAAAGAATCTAACCATCTCCCTATAACATTCAATGGCATTACCATTGCTGAATCCCCCCACTATCAACATAATGGGGGTTACCATTGTAGCCATCTGGGATGGCCACTTACAACCAGGAACAGAGAAACTCGCAAAGCCTAGTGGGTAAAATAGACAGAGCAAGATTCAGGCAGGCTCATGGCCTGAAATGTATATTTGCAAGAGAGGAGTCCAGACGGTATCGAAACTCCGACCAATTAGCTTTTTGATGGGCCGATTAGCATTTGAGGTCCATGACCATCAAGACAAAGGACTGGTACTTGAGCAACCGGTACAGTCCCAGACATTTCGGCACCACTCCCTGTTCTAGGGAAGCGTAAACAACAGGGTCAGTGACCGCTTGGGACACGCCCAGGCATCCAGGTACCAACCCATTTATTGGTTAGAAATCGAACATAGTGATCAGGGATCACCCAATTAGTGGGGTCCAAACTGAAGGACCGCCCAAAAGAGCGCAAAAACCCCCAAGCATAAGAAGAGAGTCCACCATGCGTTCGTCCTCTTTTGGACCTGGTGCCCAGGCACCGACCATCTCCAATCGCAGCACCACAAGAAGCAAGTTCAAGTTCAACGCCCGCTACCAGACGGATGAGCCTAGCTGAGCAGCAGTTACTGCTACAGGCTCGATGGATCCAGAATCAAACAGCGGCCACTGTCCTCTGACCTAAGCCGGGTGCCTGAAGTTAAGTACAGGTTGCCTTAGTCGATAGGTGTAGTTAACTAGTAGTGTTTATGTTGCATGACTAATTGTGTGTGTAAATAAAGTACCCTTGACCTTGAACTAACTAACTGGTGTTTGGCTCTTTGATCGATAGCTGGTTGAACCTTGTGGTGGTATCATTCAATACCTGGCGACTCTGAGCATTAGAATATAGATATCAAAAGAAAGGAGGGCAAACTCACTGATTACCATAGTTACAGCATAGCCACAGAAAAGGCAACACTATTGACCAGAAACTGAACTGGACGAGCCATATAAACTCTGCGGCTACAAGAGCAGATTAGAGACTAGGAATTACTCGGTGAGTAACTCATCTCCTGACTCACCAAAGCCTGACTACCATCTGCGAGGCACAAGTCAGGAGTGTGATGAAATGCTCTCCAGCAATGCTCAAGAAGCGCAACACCATCCAGGACAAAACAGCCCACGTGATTGATACCCCGCCCACCACTTTAATTATCCATTCCTTCCACCCCTGAATCATAGTAGCAGCAGTGTGTACCATCTAAAAAATGCAATACAGCAACTCACCAAGGATCCTCAGACAGCACATCCATACCCGTAACCTCTACAAACTAAAAGGACAAGAGCGGCAGATATATGGGAACACCTCCAACTGTAAGCTCCCTTCCAAGCTGCACACCATCCTGACATTGAAATATATCGCTGTTCCTTCACTGTTTCTGGGTCAAAAGCCTGGAACTTCCTCGCTTAAAGCACTGTGGGTGTGCATACTCCACATGGACTGCAGTAGTTCAAGAAGAGGGCACACCACCACCTTTCCAAGGGCAATTAGGGATGGGCTAAAAATGCTGGCCGAGCGAGAAACACCAGGTGAAATAATGCAAAAACAATGCTCTCCATGTTTAACTTGTTCTGAGACACTGAGTTCACCATGTGCAGTGTTTTATTTTAATAGAGAAAGGTGTGTGGCTGGCAGTTGGTAGCATGTTACATATTCCTGAAGTCCAGAAATTGCCCCCTAGGATAACCAGAGAAGTTATATAACCGTGAAATTTTTTTACATTATGGTCATTTCTTTGAAACCAGTAAACCAATTGGAACAGGAACAGTTCTCAGATCGTGGGAGGCGTGATGGTAATACTTGGACTCTATCATTTTACACACACATTTACCTTAATGGTTCAGCAATCATGGAACTTATATTAACCCAGTCCCCAATCTGTCAACTTCAGCCAGACTTTAAGCGAACAATCTTCAGTCAGAACAGACAATATATGAACACAAAATGTCCAAAGAATGGAGTAAGGTTTTAGAGACTTGATTTGATTTAATCTGAGTTCACAATTCCTTGACAGACAAAAAGGTCTGCAGTCCTGCTACTAAAATTGAAGTTCGACGTGTATGGCTCCTCACTTCTAATTGACAGTTGCAGTTTGATAATAAAAGTTGAAGTTTGAAAAAGCCAAATTCTGCTTTGAGCAGGCTGCACAAATTTGTAATAAATAGCCTGGGATGGGTTGCCCTGATCCTATTTTTAAACCCTCGACAACTCCAATTTGAAAGGTGAATGTTAAGCAGAATGTGACAGTGGGGATACAGGATGTGATGACAATCGGCATACAGGTGCTGATTCCTCTCCGTGCCACTAACCACTTGGTCTCAGACACTTCTCAAGGACCAGACTTTTACGTTGCTCGGGTGGGCAGCGTCCGACCCAGCACGTCAAATCACGCGGAAGACGTCAGGCACATGTCCTGACATCATCGCACACTCGGGCACATGCAGAAACTGGCAGCATGTCCGCTAACAATTAAGCAGATAATTAAGCCCAATTAAGGAGTAAATTAAAAGCGATTTTATGCAATTTTATGGGTGGCAGGTGGACTAATTGACCAAATGGCCTTCATGTTTTCGCTACCAACCTTGATCCAGTTCGGGATGAAATGTCCGGGATGGAAGAAAACTTAAAGGGATGTTTGGGGACTGCGTTTTTCTGAGCTCTGCAGTCCTGTGTTTGAATGTGCTGCATGGACACAGTTTTGTGAGCCTTTCTCAGTGTGCATTTTACATTCCAGGGCCGATCGTGGCTGGAAGCGCATTTCGCGTCTACTTCCAGGCCCACCAAGTGTGCACGCCTGACGAGGGCAAACTTTATGCCAAGGGCAATTAGGGATGGGCAACAAATGCTGGCCTTGGCAGCGGCTACATCCCATGAAAGAATAGTATTGTGGGAGTACCTTCACCATACGGCTGTTCAAGAATATGACTCAGACATCCAGTGGTGATTGGTAGAAGGTTGCACATAAGGTGGCTCCTGCTATGGTCTTTGACTTTTTAAACTCAGTTCCCAGGGATTTTGGTTACCAAAACAAGCCAATCGTATGGGATAAGGCCTCTGTCAGCGAAAATATGTAGAAGTCTATGCAGAAGGTAGGTGGCAAGAAGATTGCAGGGGGTAATCCTTTGGCAAAGCCAGAAATCCAGCAAAGTTCAGCAGGAGGGAAGACGGTGGACCGGCCTTGGGTGTGGTTGCTTATCTCACGGTGGAAATGCTGACTGAGGTAATGGGGCAATTTGAAAAACAGTTTGTGAGGCACTTTGAGGAACAGGGCATGATGATGATGGATACCCTTAGGCAGTCAATTGAGGAAACACTTGTGGAGTGGTGTACCTGGCAAGGTTGAGAGTCACTTTTCGGTTGAAAGATAATTCTTTCAATGTGTAGGAGGAGACAGAGGCTTTTGTCAAGGAGCATGGACTTGGACTTGATTAAATGGATTTGATTGGGACTTTAATGGTGAAGGTATGGAGTGGTTTTTTGAAAGGGGTAGCAGTTTGTATGTGTTGTATGTTGGGATTGAGGGGGCTACAGTTGTTGTGGAGGGGTAATGGTCAGGGCAACGGCATGGGGAATATTTCCCGGGGGGAATTTAAGTATTGTAAGGGTGCTGGGCTTTGGTTACACTTCCGAAGCTGTTTCGTTTCAGCAATGGGACCCTGTGTGAGAACCTCTCTGGCTACATCGAGGGCATCTTGAAACCCATCGTACAAGGTACGCCCAGCTTCTGTCTCGACACGACGGACTTCCTACAGAAACTCAGCACCCATGGACCAGTTGAACCAGGAACATTCCTCGTCACAATGGACGTCTCGGCACTCTACACCAGCATCCCCCATGACGACGGCATTGCTGCAACAGCCTCAGTCCTCAACACCGACAACTGCCAATCTCCAGACGCAATTCTGCAACTCATCCGCTTCATTCTGGATCACAAGGTTTTCACCTTCGCCAACAAGTTCTTCGTCCAGATGGACGGAACAGCCATGGGGACCAAATGCGCACCTCAATACGCCAACATCTTCATGCACAAGTTTGAACAAGACCTCCACACCGCACAGAACTTTCAACTGACGTTATACACCAGATACATCGGTGACATTTTTTCCTTCGGACCCACGGCGAAGAATCACTGAAACAACTACACGATGGCATCAATAAGTTCCATCCCACCATCAGACTTACCATGGACTACTCTCCAAAATCAGTTGCATTCTTGGACACACTCGTCTCCATCAAGGGCGGTCACCTCAGCACTTCGCTTTACCGCAAGCCCACGGATAACCTCATGATGCTCCACTTCTCCAGCTTCCACCCTAAACACATTAAAGAAGCAATCCCCTATGGACAAGCTCTCCGTAAACACAGGATCTGCTCAGACTAGGAGGAGCATAACAGACATCTACAAACGCTGAAAAATGCCCTTGTATGAACGGGATATGGCGCTCGACTCATCGATCGACAGTTCCAACGCGCCACAGCAAAAAACCACACGGACCTCCTCAGAAGACAAACACGGGACACAACCGACAAAGTACCCTTCGTCGTCCAGTACTTTCCCAGAACGGAGAAACTACGACATCTTCTTCGCAGCCTTCAACACGTCATCGATGAAGACGAACATCTTGCCAAGATCATCCCCACACCCCCACTACTTGCCTTAAAACAACCGCGCAACCTCAAACAAACCATTGTTTGCAGCAAACTACCCAGCCTTCAGAACAGCGACCACGACACCACACAACCCTGCCACGGCAATCTCTGCAAGACGTGCCAGATCATCGCCATGGATACCACCATTACACTTGAGAACACCACTCACCAGGTATGCGGTACATACTCGTATGACTCGGCCAACGTTGTCTACCTCATATGCTGCAGGGCAGTACCACGCATGTCCCGAAGCGTGGTACATTGACGAGACCATGCAGACGCTGTGACAACGAATGAACGGACATCGCGCAATAATCACCAGGCAGGAATGTTCCCTTCCAGTTGGGGAACACTTCAGCATTCAAGGGTATTCAGCCTCTGATCGCCGGGTAAGCGGTCTCCAAGACAGCCTTCAGGACGCGCGACAACGCAGAATCGCCCAGCAGAAACTTATAGCCAAGTTCTGTACACATGAGTGCGGCCTCAACCGGGACCTGGGATTCATGTCGCATTACATTCATCCCCCACCATCTGGCCTGGGCTTGCGAAATCCTACCAACTGTCCTGGCTTGAGACAATTCACACCTCTTTAACCTGGGGTTACCCCTATCTCTGGATCTATAAATTCTGAATTACCTGCAAATGCTCGCATTCAAAGCATTGTCTGGCATCTTTGAATTTGTCTCCATATATGTTTCTGGAACATACCTCTTCATTCACCTGAGGAAGGAGCAGTGCTCCGAAAGCTAGAGTTTGAAACAAACCTGTTGGACTTTAACCTGGCGTTGTAAGACTTCTTACTGTGCTCTTCCGAAGCCGGTACGGGCTGGGGAGAGTAATTTTATCATTGTTTGTGGGGGGGGGGGGGGGGGGGTGCGGGGGGGGGGGGGGGGGGGGGGGGTTACCTTTGCTCGCTATAAGATTCAGTTGTTTGGATAAAAGCAAATTACTGCGGATGCAGAAATCTAATGCTGGGTCACCTGGACTCGAAACATCAGCTCTTTTCTCTCTTTACAGATGCTGCCAGACCAGCTGAGATTTTCCAATATTTTCTCTTTGGCTTCAGTTGTTTGGTAGGGGAAGAGAGGAGGGAGTTATTTTCTTTGGAAAGCTTTTTTCAGCGTTATGTGGTGGGCG
Source organism: Scyliorhinus canicula (assembly GCF_902713615.1). Classification (NCBI taxonomy): domain Eukaryota; kingdom Metazoa; phylum Chordata; class Chondrichthyes; order Carcharhiniformes; family Scyliorhinidae; genus Scyliorhinus; species Scyliorhinus canicula. Next base: position 75,072,854 of record NC_052154.1, on the reverse strand, counting down.
GGGGGTGGCGACCTTTGTCTTTTATCTTTAGGAATTGGTGACAGTAGTGGGTTGGTGGTGAGGGAGACAATGGGGTTTATGGTTTGGGTTTATTTTTTCACGTGTAGGGGTTTGTAAATCGCACTTTTTTGGAGGGGATTTGTTGATTTTGTGTTGTATAAAATGAAAATTTTAATAAAAATATTTTCAAAAAAGGACATGACTCACCACCATATGCTCTCGGGCAATTCAGGATGGGTAATAAATTTACACTTTGCCAGCGATGCCCCCATCTTAATAAATTAAGCAAGAATATGGTGGGTTCAGAACTAATCTGTCTATTTGTGTACACAAATATGGTACACATCATTCAAATAAAAATGTGGGTAATGTTGTCAGGCTCTCTAACATGCCTCCTGCAGAAGATGACCAGCTTCAGAGACATGCCAAGGAGGAGCATGGACAAGAATAGTATTGTGGTGAATGTAATTCACACTGTATTGTATTGTATAGTATTATGTCCTTGTGGGCTCTGTGAGCCGTTGTGCGGCTCTGCCCCTAGGGGGAGATGAGGAGCTTGTGCAGGGCTCCAACCTTGGCTCCGCCCACGGCTCCGCCCATGGCCCCTCCCACTACTGGAAGTATAAAGTGCTGCAGCCGTGTGAGCCTGCCCTCAGTTCTTCCGGTCGCAGGTAGGCTCAGTTGTAAGACTATTAAAACCACAGTTTACTTCCAATCGTGTTCCGAGTGAATTGATGGTCACATCAATTTAATAGTCTTAGAAAACTTGAAGAAAACTATTATGGAATCAGCCCTCAAATCTGATCGACTAGAACTCGACCCGCAGGCTGCAGAGGCGAAGGAAATCTTCCTACACTGGCTTCGGTGTTTCAAGGCCTACCTGGCTGAATCGAGCACCTCCGAGACTACAGAGGAGCAGAAACTCAGCCTACTGCACGCACGGGTGAGCCATCACATCTCTACGCAACTCAATTGTACCACTACCTATACTGAGGCCCTTGCTATGCTCGACCGATTGTACGTGCGGCCGATAAACGAGGTCTACGCGCGGCACATTTTCACTGCCCCGCCGCCAGCGCCCCGCAGAGTCGCTAGAGGACTTCCTGTGCGACTTAAAAGCCCTTGCTCGGGACTGCAACTTTCAGGCTGTAACGGCCTCCCAACACATGGAACTCGCTGTCCGTGATGTATACGTTGCAGGGCTCAGGTCTAACTATGTGCGCCAGCGACTACTCGAGAAAGGGGCCCAGAACTTGGGGGACACGGTAGAGTTAGCAACTACTATGGAGGTCACGTTCCGCAGTCTAAACTCATTCCCCGCGGACCAAGCGACCCCATCGTGGAGCCCCGACCAGCGACTGCCCCACGCCTGCGCCGCGTGGCCACCCACCCACTATGGAGCGCCAGCATGCCTTTTTTGTGGCCAGTCCCAACATCCACGGCAGCACTGCCCGGCCCGCAACGCGACCTGCAGCAGCTGCGGTCGCAAAGGACATTATGCCAGAGAATGCCTGGCGAAATCGAAAGTCTCTAACTCCCCCGCAGTCCAGAGCACTCGCCCCCTCCAACACGCAGGCCTACAGACCCCGTACTGTTGCAGCGTGTCTGCCGACTCCGCCTCCATCCGACATGTGCGACTCATGGGGGCTGCCATCTTGGCAATCCTCCCCCACGCGGCTGGTCATGTGCGAGTCATGGGGGCCGCCATCTTGGACTCCACCTTCCTCGCCGCCCGCCACGTGTGATCCACAGGGGCTGCCATCTTGGACGCCATCTTCTTCATCACCCGCCACGTGCGATCAACGGGGGCCGCCATCTTGGCCATCAACCGAAGTTCTCCTTGACGACTACGACCTCAGCGGACAGTCATCATGGGGCCACTCCAGCACTGCTGATCGAGCCACCGGCTACCCGCAACTCAACGCAATCACATTGGACCAGTCGCGTCTGCAGCACCTCCAGAGCTCGATAATGTCCGTTCAAATCAACGGGTACAGGACACCGTGCCTCTTCGACTCCGGGAGCACCGAGAGCTTCGTACATCCTGACCTGGTAAGACGCTATTCGCTCCCTATCTTCTCTGCACGGCAAACTATCTCCCTCGTCTCGGGCTCGCACTCGGTCCACATACAAGGGCACACCATCGCGACCCAAACAATTCAGGGTACCAGCTACTCTAATTTACAGCTGTACGTACTCCTCGTCCTCTGCGCCCCACTCTTATTCGGGCTCGATTTCCAATGTAATCTCAAGAGCCTCACACTCAGCTTCGGCGGACCCCTACCTCCACTCACGATATGCAGCTTAGCGACTCTAAAAATCGACCCTCCTCCACTCTTCGCTAACCTGACGGCTAACTGTAAACCAGTAGCCAATAGTTATAAGACTATTAAAACCACAGTTTACTTCCAATCGTGTTCCGAGTGAATTGATGGTCTCATCAAGTGTGTAATTCTGTTCATAGTGTTTGGTGCAACAGGTTCAATCAAATCACAGAACTACCATTCAAATTGGCTGTAAACTAAAGGAAAGGTTTGCCTTTATATAGGACTATGTACAACCACCAGACTCCCCCAAAGCACTTTACAGTCAATTAGGTACTTTTAGAAGTGTAGTCGCTGTTGTAATGTAAGAAACAAAGCCATCACTTATTTTGTTTAGCTGATACAGGTGCAATGTGTGTCCATGTTCTTTTTGTCTCCAGAGAACAGGATCTTGTGTATTAATATATGAAGTTTCCAGTACATGAAAATGCACCACACTGTGAGCCCGACCGACAATCTTAAATTGATGGTCAATGTAATTCTTAGCAAACTGAGGATCATTTAGCAAATGTAGCCCAATCACAAAATCAAATCTACTGTTGTGCACTGGGTTTTAACTTTGCAGACACAGGCTGATTGGGTACGGTCTGCACCTTTCCCACTGTGAACAAAGGAAGGGACATGCTGCTTGATATGATCTGCCAGTCGTTGGAATGTATGGCTTATATACCTAGCATCGCACTGGCAATGAAAGTGTGATTACGTTTGACAAATGTATTTGTGTTCTTTGGGGATGTAACAAGCAGGTTGGATAAAGTGGTACCTGTACAGTTAGAGTATTTGGATTTCCAAAAGATATTTGATAAGATACCACATAAAACTTTTTGAACAAGATAAGAGCTCATGGCGTTGGGGGCAATATTTAGCATGGATAGAGGATTGACTAACTAATAGGAAACACAGTCGGCATAAATGGGTCAGTTTCAGGTTGGCAAATTGTAACTACTGGAGTGCCTCAGGGATCTGTACTGGGGCCTCAACTCATTACAATCTATATTAATGACTTGGATGCAGAAACCAACTATATTGTAGTCACATTTGCTGATGATACAAAGGTAGATTGGAAAGCAAGTTATGGGGAAGTTAAAAGATCCAGTAAAGGGATGTAGATAGGTTAAGTGAATGGGCAGAAAAACTGGCAGATGGAGTATAATGTGGTAAAACGTGAGGTTGTCCACTTTGGTAGAATGATTGGTAAAGCAGAATATTATTTATATGGAGGGAAATTACACAATGTCGCAGCACAGAGGGATCTGGGTGTCCTTGTGCATGAATCATAAAAGATTAGTGTTCAGGTGCCCCCTTGCCTGGACCACAAACATCTCACTTTCCCCCATATTTAGTTTGTATCCCGAAAACCGGCCAAATTGCTCCAGAATCCTCATAATTTCTTCCATCCCCTCTAGTGGGTCTGAAACATACAGGAGCTGGTCGTCTGATCATTGACCCATCCACCAAGGGGAAAAGTTTGTGGGAGTTTCCTGTACATAAATTGGCTGCTACATTTCTTAAATTATAACAATGGCTATATTTCAATAAATAATCCATTGGATGTAAAGTCCTTTGGGATATCATGAAACGCGCTCTATAAATGCAAGCTATCTCATTCTTTTGTTTCAGGGTTCAGGCTTCTGCTCCAGCCAGGATTTCACTAGTGGGGTCCACCTTCACCCATATGTATCAATTCACTGAGCATACCAGAAATATTGAGCACCAACTGAACAAGTGAATTGGTGAAAAGAATACTGCCTTCCTGTCCTTTCCCTAAACTATGGCTACACGTTTTTGACAGCAGCCGCATAGCCCCTTCTGCCCATGATGCTTAATTGTCACAAACATCCAGAAATGGCAACGAGCTGGTCACGATCATTATCTGGGGGGAAGAGGGTTCCATTGTGGGGAAAGGGGTGAGTGGAATCTCTGGAGAGTTTTGGCACCATTAATTTATTTGGAAATGTTGTTGAATTGCTTCTGCTCTACTTCACCAAGTAATCATAATTAGTTATTTGATAACATTGTATTTGGTTCTAACCAATTTTTCCATCTCAAATGCTACATGACTCTACTCCCAGCTCCTTCCTGACTGTGTTCTCTTTCCATTTTGTTTATTATCTTAACAGCGATGATGTTTAACATTGCCGGTCTAAGGCAGCAAGTTTGGAGCAAAAATAAGAGTACATATATTGATATTTAATTGTACTGTCAACTATATTGCAGGGCATGGCAGGACTATGGTTAATTTCTAGATCTGACCTCTACTAATCTGCAGTAAGCATACAATGGATAAACACTGTGACACCTCTAGTGAAAGCTGAGAGGATGCACAGAGACCTTTCGTGTTATGTTTTCTCATTTGTGGCTTCTTTAATGAAGTTAAAGTCTGAAGTCTCACACTAAATGACTGTACCAGATACGAAGCCAGGACCGAAGAACCAGCTAACAGTGAGTCTCCTGTCCAAAATCAATAAAGCAAATTTCTACAAATTGATATTTCGCTGTGTGTTTTGGATCGAATAAAACAATCGATTACAATATTACATCAGGCTGGTTATGATTGCTAAAGTAGCTAATTTGGCAATGGACAGTTATGGCCAGTAGCCAAGGTGATGAGTACTGTCCTTTATTCTTTAACGTTTGTTAGACTTGTGTTAAGAGTAATTAGCTGCCTTGTGGAATAAATTATAGGCTTGATCCTCATGGTTCACTACCTCCACATATGCTCGGACTGCCCATGACACAAAAGTGAAGTGCAATTACTTGCCATCTTATCTATGACTTGTTCTGCACAACACGATTGGCTAAATGGCTGAGCGAGTTGTGACAAACAGTTTTGAGTGAGTATTTCACATACTTAGTGACGGATTCCTTCACATTCTCACAGGCTATACACGATCTGCATATCGCTAGCAATGCTGTTTCCCTGTGCTCATTTGACATTGCGCGCCAATTCACTAATGTGTTGTTCAAGGAAGTCATAGACATTTGCGCTGCAGCATTATATCTTGGCAATCTTGGCGCATTGCCATGTTCTGAATCTGTGCTCATTGAACTTATGAACTCAGTAACTTGCGAGTCGAATTCAGCCTTATTGACACTTTATATGTTCAAATAAATGTTGCCATTGGATCCCCTCGAGAGTCCAGCTCTCACTCACAGTGTTGTCAGTTTCCACAAGAAACTGCATTTTTGATGGAATGACCCCTAACCTCCTACTCCTTCCATATTTCCAATATGTCAATAACACATTTGCTATATTTGAATCCGCAGCTGCATGTTAGAATTTTCCGACACACTTTAATGGACTCATCCTGTGCTCAAATTCACCTTTGAAATGGAGCAGTCTAATGAGGTCCCTTTCCTCCATGTACTAATTGAGGAAATCCAATAATGGATTCTCTATTACTGTCTAACACAATGGATTCTGTACTATATTGTCTACCTTCAATGGTCAATATACGCGTTAGGATTCTTACAGCTCGACGCACTAAAGAAATGAAAATGAAAATCGCTTATTGTCACAAGTAGGCTTCAAACAAAGTTACTGTGAAAAGCCCCTAGTCGCCATATTCCGGCGCCTGTTCGGGGAGGCTGGTACGGGAAGTGAACCGTGCTGCTGGCCTACCTTGGTCTGCTTTAAAAGCCAGCGATTTAGCTCAGTGTGCTAAACCAGCCCCCAAAAGATTGACTTGATCAGCGATCTTGTAAACAGGACTCAAGTTATTTAATCACGCAAGCTTGAGGCCATAAAAGGGCATAGAAACTATTCTGTGTGATATTGGCTACCCTGATCATACCGACAGAGTTGGCATCAATGGGCCATTTGTGGATTAACATGACGTAATGAGTGGATTGTCACAGGAATCAGTTCTGGAGCATCAGTAACTATTTATATCAATAACCTGGATGAAGGGACTGAAGGTATGACACAAAGGTAGGAAAGTAAGTTGTGAAGAGGACCTAAGGAATCTGAAAAGGCACATAGGTTAAGTGAGTGGGCAAAAGATTAGCAGAATGTGGGAAAATGTGAACTTGTCCACTTTCACAGGAAGAATAGAAAAGCAGCATATTATTTCAATGTAGAGAGATTGCAGAATTCTGAGCTACAGTGGGATCTGCGTGTCCTGCCACATGAATCATAAAAAATGAGTACACAGTTGCATCAGGTGATTAGGCAGGCAAATGGACTGTTGTTATTTATTGTAAGGGTAATGGAATATAAAAGTAGGGACATAAGTATGAAAAAGTAGGGATGCTGGAAATTTCAAATAGAAACAGAAAAGCAGGGGATGTTTTACAAATCGGACGGTCTATACCTGGGCAGAACTGGAACCAATGTGGGCAGCAGGGTAGCACAAGTGGCTAGCATTGTGGCTTCATAGCGCCAGGATCCCAGGTTCAATTCCCGGTTGGGTCACTGTCTGTGCGGAGTCTTTACGTTCTCCCTGTTTCTGCGTGGGTTTCTTCCGGGTGCTCCAGTTTCCTCCCACAGTCCAAAGACATGCAGGTTAGGTGGATTGGCCATGATAAATTGCCCTTAGTGTCCAAAAAGGTTAGTTGGGGTTATTGGGTTACGGGGATAGGATGGAAGTGATTGCTTAAGAGGGTCGGTGCAGACTCGATGGGCCGAATGGCCTCCTTCTGCACTGTATGTTTTATGTTCAATGTCCGAGGGGAGTTGTTTGCTAGTGCTGTTGGGGAGGGCTTAAACTAGTGTGGCAGGGGCGTGGGAACCAATGCAGGAAGTCGGAGGGTGGTAAAGAGAGGATAGAAACAAAAGTCAGTAAGGAGAAAAGTGGAAGGCAGAGAAACAGTTGGAACTGCATTTACTTCAATGCAAGAGGCCTAACGGGCAAGGCAAATGAACTCAGGGCTATTATAGCTATTACTGAAACATGGCTAAAGGAGGGGGAGGACTGGCAGCTCAATGTTCCAGTGTACAGATGCTACAGGAAATATAGAACAGGAGGTTAGAGAGGAGGGGGAGTTGCGTTTTTGTTTAGGGACAGTATCACGGCAGTACAGAGAGAGGATATATCTGAGGGTTCGCCCACTGAGTCTATATGGGTAAAACTGAAAAATAAGAAGGGTGAGATCACTTTGATAGGATTGTACTATAGTGAGTGGGATATTGAGGAACAAATATGTAAAGAGATTACAGATAGCTGCCTGAAAAACAGGGTGGTAATAGTTGGGGACTTTAACTTTCCCAACATTAACTGGAACAGCCATAGAACAAGGGGTTTGAATGGAGAGAAATCTGTTGAGTGTATTCAGGAAGAATTCCTCATTCAATATGTGGATGGCCCGACTAGAGAGGGGGTAAAACTTGACCTCCTCTTGGGGAATAAGGAAGGGCAGGTGATGGAAGTGTTAGTGAGGGATCACTTTGGGACCAGTGACCATAATTCCATTAGTTTTAAGATAGCTATGGAGAATGATAGTTCTGGCCCAAAAGTTAAAATTCTAAATTGGGGGCAAGGCCAATTTTGAGGGTATTAGACAGGAATTTGTTGATTGGGGGTGCCTATTTTGCAGGCAAGAGGACTGCTGGTAAGTGGGAGTCTTTCAAAAATGTGTTAATTAGGGTTCAGGGTGAGCATATTCATCTTGGAGTGAAGGATAAGGCTGGTAGAAGGAGGGAACCCTGGATGACTTGGGATATTGAGGCCATGGTCAAAAGGAAGGAGGCATTTGACATGCATAGGCAGCTGGGATCAAGTGGATCCCTTGAAGACTATAGGGCTTGTTGGAGTAGAGTTAAGAGAGAAATCAGGAGGGAAAAAGGGGACATGAGATTGTCTTGACAGATAAGGCAAAGAAAAATCCAAGTGCTTTTACAGATACATAAAGGGTAAAAGGGTGACTAGGGAGAGGGTAGGGCCTCCAGGATAAACAAGGTCATCTATGTGCAGATTCCCAAGGGATGGGAGAGGTCTTAAATTAATATTTTTCATCAGTATTTACTGTTGAGAAAGGTACGAAAGTTAGGGAAATTGGGGAAATAAAAAGTGATGTTTTGAGGAGTGTACATATTACAGAGAAGGAGATGCTGGAAGTCTTCAAGCGCATCAATGTAGATAAATCCCCGAGACCTGATGAAATGTATCCCAGGACATTGAGAGACGCTAGGGAGGAGATTGCCGGCCTCCTAGCTGAGATATTTGAATCATCGACAGCCACAGGAGAGGTGCCTGAACATTGGAGGGAAGCAAATGCTGTGACCTTGTTTAAGAAGGGCTGTAGGTATAATCCTGGGAACTACAGACCTGTTAGCTTACTTCTGTAGTGGGTAAATTGTTAGGAGGTATTCTCAGAGACAGGATCGACAAGCATTTAGGCAGGCAAGGGCTAATTACGGAAAGTCAACATGGCTTTGTAAAGGGAAAGTCATGTCAAACAAATTTGATTGAGCTTTTTGAAAGGGTAACCAAGAAGGTAGATGAGGGCAGTGCAGTCGACGTGGTCTACATGGACTTTAGCAAGGTCTTTGACAAGGTACCACATGGTAGGTTGTTGCAAAAGGTTAAATTTCACGGATTCCAGGGTGAGGTAGCCAATTGGATGCAAAATTGGCTTGGTGACCGAAGCCAAAGGATGGTTGTGCAGGGTTGTTTTTCAAACTGGAGGCCTGTGACCAGTGGTGTGCCTCAGGGATCAGTGCTGGTTCCACCATTATTTGTTATATATATATATATTAATGATTTAGATGAAAATATAGGAGACACGGTTAGTAAGTTTACAGATGACACCAAGATTAGTGGCAAAGTGGATAGTGAAGAAGGTTATATAAAATTGCAACAGGATCTTCATCAATTGGGCCAGTGGGCCGATGAATGGCAGATGGAGTTTAGTTTGGATAAATGTGAGGTGATGCATTTTGGTCGATCAAATCAGGACAGGACTTACTCAGTTAATGGTAGGGAGTTGGGGAGAGTTACAGGACAAAGTGATCTAGCGGTACATGTTCATAGCTCCTTGAAGATGGAGTCGCAGGTGGACAGGGTGGTGAAGAAGGCATTCAGCATGCTAGGTTTTATTGGTCAGAATATTGAATACAGGAGTTGGGACGTCTTGTTGAAGTTGTACCAGACATTGGTAAGACCACACATGGGATACTGTGTTCGGTTCTGGTCACCCTATTATAGGAAGGATATTGTTAAACTAGAAAGACTGCAGAAGAGATTTACGAGGATGCTCCCAGGACTTGATGGTCTGAGTTATAAGGAGAGGCTGGATAGGCTGAGACTTTTTCCCCTGGAGCGTAGGAGGCTTATGGGTGATCTTATAGAGGTCTATAAAATAATGAGGAGCATAGATAAGGTGGATAGTCAACATCTATTCTCAAAGGTTGAGGAGTCTAGAACTAGAGGGCATAGGTTTAAGGTGAGAGGGGAGAGATACAAAAGAGACCAGAGGGGAAGTTTTTCACACAGACTGTGGGGAGCATCTGGAATGAGCTGCCAGAGTACAATTTTTTCCTTTAAAAAACAGTTAGACAGTTACATGGGCAGGGTGCGTATAGAGGGATATGGGTCAAATGAGGGCAAGTGGGACTAGCTTAGTGATAGAAACTGGGCGGCATGTTTCCATGCAGTAAACATCTATGACAGTTGTACAGGGTGTTGGTGAGACCACATCGAGAGCACTGTGTAGACTTTCAGTCCCCTTATTTAAGAAAGTCTATAAATGCATTAGAAGCAGTTCAGAGAAGGCTCACTCAACTCACACATGCTGGTTAAAATAGGTCTAACTGCAAGCTTTCAAGTTTGATAGTTGAGTTGCTGCTTCGAATAACACAGGCTGCTACTTGATGCAGTCTTAACTAAAGAATGCTCCAGACTCTGAAATGAGTTCAACGTGTTTATTGAACTATTAACACAGTTCTCAAATTATTTTGATTCTTTAACTGTAGTAACTCAGTCTAACTGCACCAGCTTGCTCTAAGCCACGTGCTGGGGTGTGATGCTGCTGATCAACCCTGTCTAACTCTCTGGATGTCTGTCGGTGGAAAGAGGCAGGGTGTGAGTGCCTCATCCCTTTTATAGTGTTTACGTCATGCCCCCTTGTGGTGATGCCACCTCCGAGTGTCCTGACTGGCCATTGGTTGTGTCCTATTCTGAGTGTTCATTGGTTGCATGTTTGCATATCATGACAATAGTTAAACTTTAAGTTTAAAATGTGTGTGCGTTGGGGAGGCTTATCTTATGAGGAAAGGTTGGACAGGATGGACCTGTACCTTTTGGAATTCAGAAGATCGAAAGCTGAGCTTACTGAATCATATAAGATCCTGAGGGGACTCGAGATGCTTTTCCGTTTTGGAGAGACGATACCTCGGGACACAGTGTAACAATATGGTGTCTCCCATTTAAGTCGGAGAGTAAAATAATTTTTTTCTCTAAGAGGGTTGTTAATTTTTGGAACTCTCTTCCCCAGAATGCAGTAGAGGCAGGTTCATTGAATATTTATAAGGTAGTGATAGATAGATTCTTGACTAACAAGGAAGTCAAAGGTTATCCATGGTAGGCGGATTGTGGAGTTGAGGCCACAATCAGATCAGCCATGATCTTACTGAATGACAGAGCAGGCTCAAATGGCTGAGTGGTCTCCTCCTGCTCTTAATTCGTAAGTTTGTATGTTTGTATTATTCACTGTGTATCGCACATATTCACAAATGGGCTGCAGGCCCCCATTTTCGGACCTGAAAAGTGTAGGTCATAAATATGAGGAACAGGTGAAGCTTGTCGTTTCACACAGCTACTATGCAGTGACAACACAAGTAGTGTATTTCACTAATAGGATGCAACCATAGCACAGTGGTTAGCACTGTTGCTTCACAGCGCCAGGGTCCCAGGTACGATTCCCGGTTTGAGTCACTGTCTGTGCGAAGTCTGCACGTTCTCCCCGTGTCTCCGTGGGTTTCCTGGAGTGCTCCAGTTTCCTCCCACAAGTCACGAAAGACGTGTTTGTTAGGTGAATTGGACATTTTGAATTCTCCCTCTGTGTACCCGAACAGGCGCCGGAATGTGGCGCCTGGGGGATTTTCACAGTAACTTAATTGTCAATGTAAGTCCACTTGTGACAATAAAGATTATTACATTGTTCTAAAATTACATTCTGCCGACCACACAGATGGGCAAGGTCATGCATGAATTTCAGAGCCATTGCAATGCGAGGTACGTGGGCCGTCTATCGCACTGACTGGCGGATTGTATCAAACAGCACATCCCTTTGGCTGTTCGCAACTGGCAGAATGCTGACTGTACTCAACTAACATATTATTGCAAAAGTCAGAACATATGTCTAACATTAGGTGTGATTCCCAATTTGGGCAGCACTTACTGAACAATCCCAAGTGTGTTAAGAATTATACTAACAATTAGTTTAAGATTGTCAGTCAGGCTCTAAATGTAGCTTACTGATGCTTGCTAAAAGCTACATTTATTCCAATGCAGGAACCTGTCCTTTTCAGGCAAAAGGTGGAAGTCCAGATAATGCACATTCTTTCAATAAACAAAAGCATGGGGGCAATAACTCACTGGTGCATTCACCATGGTAACACCTCGACCAATCAAGTTGATTTGCCAAAACAATCAGCACCCCTTTTATCATGCAGTTTAAATGGTTGTTCCCTTTGGAAGTCAGTATTCTTGCATCTGTCCTGATGAACACAAGTTGAAAAGCTTTGAATCATGTCTCTTTTTCCAGCACTGCTCAAGATCTCTACTGCCAAATGACTGTTTATTCTTTTAATTCAGCCTCCTCAGAAGAAGGTCACAGTCCATCTAAACGCCTTTAGGCAGTGGTTTATGGGCCAGCCACCAGATTGAGCTGCTGCTCATGACGGTATGTGAGGTGCTCATTTTGGATTGATAAACAACTCACATCAGCCAATCAAACATCTTAATAACTGGAAAAAAGAACCTTGTCCTACCTTTATGCCATGATCAGAACCATTAGTCCTTCACACAGCCATTAGCTCTGAAGACGAGTCATCTGGACTTGAAACGTCAACTCTGTTTCTCTCTCCACAGATGCTGCCTGACCTGCTGAGTTTTTCCAACATTTTCTGGTTTAATGTCAGATTTTCTGCATCTGGAGTATTTTACTTTAATTTCTCTGAATAACTGAATTTGGAATGGTGATGGCCAATGAGGTGTCTTCTCATTTATCTTGCTTTGGGGACGGGATATTATCTGAGACGAAACAACACTGAGTGGATGGTCAGAAAATCAAATGTAATTTTTATTTAAATTCTACAAATCCAGATAACCTTTGGGACAGAATTTGACCACTTTCAGACATTCCACAAAACGACAGAAAAGTTACAGCGCAGAAGGAGCCCATTCGGCCCATCTTGCCCATGCCAGCACAAGGACTCCCAGGTGCCCTTTCTATTCCCACCTTCATGCACCCGGTCCTTAGCCCTGTAGATTACATCACTTAAGGTGCAGATCCAGGTACTTTTTAAAAGTGTTTAGGGTCTCCACCACGAACTCAGGCAGCGATTTCCAGATACCCACTACCCTCAGGGTAAAAAAGGTTTTCCTCATGTCCCTTCTACACCTTCTGCCACTTATCTTGAATCTATATCCTCTGGTTTTATCATGTCCACTCGATTTCTTCCCCTGATAATTTGTACACCTCAATTAAGTCACCCCTCAGCCTTCTTTGCTCCATCCAATCTCTCCTCATAGCTTCACTTTTCTAGCCCTGGCAACATTCTTGTAAACCTCCTCTGCGCCCTCTCCAGATCAATTACGTCCTTCCTGTAATGTGATGACCAGAATTGCACACAATTCCTTGCAAAGGAATACACTTTCAGCTTGTTTCAATAAAATATAATTTCCCAGATGGTTAAAATGATTTCACATTTCAAAGAACATACAGCACAGGAACAGGCCTTTCGGCCCTCCAAGCCTGTACTGGTCATGATACCAACCTTTGTCAAAACCCTCAACAGTTCCTTGTGCTGTATCCCTCTTTACCCATCCTATCCATGTGTTTGTCAAGATGCCTTTTGAACGCCGTTAATGTATCTGCTTCCACAACCTCCCCTGGCAATGCGTCCCAGGCAATCACCACCCTCTGTGTAAAAAACTTGCCTCGCACATCTCCTCTAAACTTTGGCCCACGGACCTTACACCTATGCCCCCTCGTGACTGACCTTTCCCTTTGAACCAGCTGCTTAAGAGTCCCCCCCCCCCCCCCGTCCCCCCCCCCAATCAATAGTACAGAAGCACTAATCGTAGAAGAGCAGGGAGCCTAATACAGCATTTATCCCTCAACCATCATCATCCATCCATTTATCTCATTGCTATTTGTGGAAACTTGCTGTGCAGAAACTGGCTGTTGTGTTTCTTACATTACAACAGTGACTGGGCTACAAAATGTACTTTATTGGCTGTGAAACATATCAGGGCATTTTGAAAGACGCTATATAAATGCAAGTCTTTTCCTTGTTTTTTTGCACTGGGAAGGAGGGAAGAAAAGTGTCATTTTCATTAAAGTAAGTCACTGACAGGCGCACACTGCAATAACATGCCCGCACCTCTTTGCAGCATTTTGACAAACTTTACATTGTCCAATCACATATTTGCCGAACGCAGGGGAGAACTCCGCCAGTTTCTAATAACGACAGGGTCTCCTTAATTAATTTAAAGTCAAAAATAGTGCAGAGTGTCCTCAATTCACAAGCTATCATTGAATTCACGGTGTATTACGCCACCAGACACTTCTCTATCCCGATATCGGCAATCTTCAGCAGCTACAACACAAGCTTCTACCCAGCAATGTGGAAAATTGCCCAGGTATGTCCTGTACACAAAATTAGGACAAATCCAACCTGGCCAATTACCGTGGTATCAGTCTACTCTCAATCATCAGTAACATGATGGAAGGAGTCATCAACAGTGCTACCAAATAACACTTGCTCAGCAATAACGGCTCACTGACACTCAGTTTGGGTTCTGCCAGGGTCACTCAGATCCTGACCTCATTCAGCCTTGGTTTGAACTTGGACAAAAGACCTGAATTCCAGAGGTGAGAGTGACTGCCCTTGATATCAAGGCCACATCAAGGCACTCGGTCAACCGAGAGTGGCATCAAGGTGCCCTAGCAGAACTGGAGTCAATGGGAATCAGGGATTAAACTCTCCACTGGTTGGAGTTATACCTCACACAAAGGAAAATGGTTTTAGTGTTTAGAAGTCAATCATCTCAGCTCCAGAACATCACTGCAGGAGTTCCTCAGCCATCTGCAGATGCTTCATCAATGACATTCCTTCCATCATAAGATCAGAAGGGGGGATGTTCGCTGATGATTGCACAATGTTCAGTACCATTCGCAACTCCTTAGATACTGAAGCAATCCATGTCCAAATGCAAAAAGACATGGGCGATACCAAGGATTAAGCTGGCAAGTGGCAAGTAACATGCTTGCTAACAAATGCCAGGCTATGACTATCTCCAATGAAAGAGAATTGAACCATCACCCCATGACATTCAGTGGCATTGCCATCGCTGAATACCCCACTATCAACATCCTGGGGGTTACCATTGATCAGAAACTGAACTGAACTTGTCATAGAAATACTGTGGCTACAAGAGAAGATCAGAGGCTAGGAGTCCTGTGGCGAGTAACTCACCTCTTGACTCCCCAAAGCTTGTCCACCATCTGCAAGACTCAAGTCAGGAGTGTGATGGAATATTATCTACTTACCTGGAGCTCTGCTCCAACAACACTCAAGACAACATCATGGCGGAACAATGGCCCAGTAGTTGGCACTACTGTCTCAAAGCACCAGGGACCTAGGTTCAATTCCTGCCTTGGGTCACTGTCTGTGTGGAGTTTGCACTTTCTCCCCATGTCTGGGTGGGTTTCCTACAGATGCTCCGGTTTCCTCCCAAAGTCCAAAGAAGTGCAGGTTAGGTGGGGATGAGGGGTTACGGGGATAATATCGGTGCAGACTCAATAGACTGAATGGCCTCCTTCTGCACTGGTGGAATTCTATAGTTCTAAGAACTTTGAAACCATTGATGACAAAGCAACCCACTAAACTGGCACCCCTTCCACAAACATTCACACCTTGCCCCACCAACGCACAGTATGTACCATCGACAAAGTGCACTGCAGGAACTCACCAAGATTCCTCAGACAACACCTTTCAAACCCATGACCACTACCATCTAGAAAGACAAGAGCAGCAGTCATCTGGGAACACCACCACCTGCAAGTTCCCCTCTAAGTCACCCACCATTCTGACTTGGAAATATATCGCTGTTCCTTCACTGTCGCTGAGTCAAAATCCTGGAACTCTTAACAGCACAGTGGGTGTACCCACATCTCGGGGACTGCAGCGGTTCAAGAAGACAGCTCACCATCATCTTCTCAAGGACAATTAAGAATGGGCAATAAATGCTGACCTAGCCAACGACATCCACACCCCGTAAATGAATAACCAGATCCGTCTCTTTGAACCTAAAAATGTGCATTCACTGTTCATGAAATCAGTGAATATCCCTCTTCATGCAACCTCCACCCTCACTGCCTGCTGTATGAGATTACCCCAAGGTTAAGACCTGTCTTTCCCTTAGAAAATGAACAGGCAATTGCGGTACAGAATCAGGAGTGATCTACGTTTGGTGATTTGCAGTAAGCGGCATCGTTCATAAAAGACGGGGGCTGAAGATGGCGAATATTTTACCTAAGAACATAAGTAGAGGCCCTTTGGTCCCATAAGATCATCTCTCCAGTATTTCAACTTACCCAACCTCCAAATGCCTCTCCAATTCCTGGGACATGACCCTGGTGATGATGAGGAGTCTGATACAATCTTCTCTGTGTTGGAAATATTTTGCGTGTTCATATCATCAGGAAAGCTCATTTCCCATTCTCTCTCCTTCATAAATGTTTCTGTCATCTCCCGGTGTAGTTATTTCCTATTTCTGAGAGGGGAGAAAGCGCATTTTGATCTTAAATTTGTTTTAAATAGACAACCATTCTTCAGCTTAAACAGCTATTTAGCAGAAGTTTATCTGCACCCTGAACTGAGCTACACTAATCTGGACGTAAATGAATATTGGCCAGTTGCCCATGATTTACTCAACAAATTTAATCCTCTCTGATATTCACAGATTAGAGAAGAAAATCTCTATATAATGGATAAATTAAATTGGAAATTAAAGGGGTCCAGGTACATAGATCATTAAAATGATCAAAAAATAATCAAAATGGTTGATGGAATGCTGGCCTTTATACCTCGTGGATGAGGACACAAGGGGGTAAAAGTCATGCTTTAGTTATATAAAACCCTGGTTAGGCCTGGAGTGCTGCGAGTGGTTCTGGGCATTGGAGGGTGTGCAGCTTCAGCTCAACAGAATCAGACCTAGTTTGTGTAATGTCCCTGTGTAATTTCAGCTCCAGAGGTTAAATTGCAAGGCGAGAGGGCACATATAAGGATTGTATTCCCTGGCACATAGAAGGTTAAGTGGTATTTTGAGTGCAGTTTTAAGGATATCAAGGGGAACAAATGGGACAGTAAGAAGTCTTACAACACCAGGTTAAAGTCCAATAGGTTAAGGCCTCACGGTAGCATGGTGGTTAGCATCAATGCTTCACAGCTCCAGGGTCCCAGGTTCGATTCCCGGCTGGGTCACTGTCTGTGTGGAGTCTGCACGTCCTCCCCGTGTGTGCGTGGGTTTCCTCCGGGTGCTCCGGTTTCCTCCCACAGTCCAAAGATGTGCGGGTTAGGTGGATTGGCCATGCTAAATTGCCCGTAGTGTAAGGTTAATGGGGGGATTGTTGGGTTACGGGTATACGGGTTACGTGGGTTTAAGTAGGGTGATAATTGCTCGGCACAACATCGAGGGCCGAAGGGCCTGTTCTGTGCTGTACTGTTCTATTCTATAAGGTTTGTTTCAAAAACTAGCTTTCGGAGCACTGCTCCTTCCTCAGGTGAAATCTGATTTCACTGAGGAAGGAGCAGTGCTCCGAAAGCTAGTGTTGGTGGGCGGGCTCTGATTGAGCTGGCCGCGTCAGAAAATTAATTTTTGAAATATTGGGAAACCCATTTAAAACGCCGCCTCGTACACAAAAGTAAAAATAGAATACCCCACTGTGTACTGCTTCTCCGCACTGCCCCCTGCCCACACAATAACAATCCCTCCCAATTCACATCGGCAGATAATTTAACATTTGGGCAGGCATGGTGATTATCAATGGTAACCTAATAACCTGGCGTTCATAGAATCATAGAATTTACAGTGCAGGAGGCCATTCAGCCCATCGAGTCTGCACCGGCCCTTGGAAAGAGCACCCTATTTAAGCCCACGCCACCACCCTATCCCCATAACCCAGTAAACCCACCTAACATTTTTGGACGCTAAGGGCAATTTAGCGTGGTCAATCCACCTATTGTTGAATGTCGGGGTTCCCATTATGCCGCTGGCGAGGGAATGGGGACAATTGTGATGAGACTTCCCGCTGACGTAAAACTTGATTTGGGCTATTGGTGAGAGTTTCCGCTCCCATCACCAAAACCCGCCTGAAAGGAATGGGAGTGGGAAATCCAAGCCACAGTTTAAAAATTAGAGCCAGACATTTCAGGGATGAAATTGGAAAATATTCCTACACACAAAATGTGGCATCAGTTTGGAACTTTCTTTGGTAAATAGCAACCGAATAGATCAATTGTTCACTTTGAATCTGAGATTGGCAGATTCTTGTTAACACAAGGCATTCAGGGATGGGGGCTGAAGCTGTTATGAGGAGTGAGGTGGGAGACCAGCTCTGATATCATTGAATGGTGAAACAGGCTCAAGTGGCAATATAGCCTCTTCCTGTTCTTTATGTTCCTCTTTGTAATCTGAAAAGCTGCAGGAGCGGGATTTCTGTGACTAAGTGACGCCGGCATTGGGCCCATGGTGTTTCACGACCGGCAAACTCGGCGTGAGCCCCTCCCCCATTTGGGTACCGGTAAGGGTCTAGCACCGGTACCGCGTGAAATGCCCGTTGATCATACCGAAAACGGCCGGAGAATGGCCGGGTCCCAGTCCGCGCATGCGCATGGCTGACGACCTGCACTGGTCACGCCGTACAACATGGCGTCGGCCGTGCACGTAACCTAACCCTAAACCCGCAACCCCACAGCCCACTCCCTGGCCACCCTTCACCAGTTCCCCCCAGCCCTAGCAGACGCTCCCCACGGCAAGCGGCACGGATCCCGGCCGAGTGTGGCGGCACTGGACACAATCCGCAGCCGGCACACCAGCTCAGATCACACGTGTCCATCCGATCTCCAATCACAATTTTGGGGTCAGACATTGGAGAATTCCGCACAAGACCTTTGTTAACGTCCAAGATGAGAGAATACTAGTTAGCTAAAATCCAGGAGCATGTTGAATTGGAACAGAAATTGGATAAAAAATGCAAAGCAGAAATACATGTCAGATGCCTGGCAGAGACGGGTCAGAGAGTGATCCATGGGACCTGGCCACGGGCCACGGGGCCTGGCAGAGAGAGCCACAGGTCTCGGCAGAGAGAGCCAGGCCTGTGGCCTGGCCAAAAGGCCATGGGGCCAGGAAGAGAGAGCCATGTGGCCTGGCCAATAGGCCATGAGGCCAGGCAGAGAGAGCCATTGGGCCTGGCAGAAAGAGCCACAGGTCTCAGCAGAGAGATTCACGGTGCCTAGCCAATGGGCCGGTGGGCCTGGCAGAGGGAGGTACAGGGCCTGGCAGAGGGAGGTACAGGGCCTGGTAGAAAGAGAGAACCAAAGGGCCTGGAAGAGTGATGCACAGGGCCTGGCAGAGAGAGCCATAGGGCCTGGCAGAGAGAGCCACAGGGCCTGGCAGAGAGAGCCACAGGGCCTGGCAGAGAGAGCCACAGGGCCTGGTAGAAAGAGAGAGCCACAGGGCTTGGCATAGAGAGCCACAGGGCCTGGTAGAGAGAGCCACAGGGCCTGGCAGAGAGAGCCAAAGGGCCTGGCAGAGAGAGCCAAAGGGCCTGGCAGAGAGAGCCACAGGGCCTGGCAGAGAGAGCCAAAGGGCCTGGCAGAGAGAGCCACAGGGCCTGGTAGAAAGAGAGAGCCACAGGGCCTGGCATAGAGAGCCACAGGGCCTGGTAGAGAGAGGCACAGGGCCTGGCAGAGAGAGCCACAGGGCCCGGCAGAGAGAGGTACAGGGCCTGGTAGAAAGAGAGAACCAAAGGGCCTGGCAGAGTGATGCACAGGGCCTGGCAGAGAGAGCCACAGGGCCTGGCAGAGAGAGTCACAGGGCCTGGCAGAGAGAGCCACAGGGCCCGGCAGAGAGAGCCACAGGACCTGGCAGAGAGAGCCACAGGGCCTGGTAGAGAGACGCACAGGGCCTGGCAGAGAGAGTCACAGGGCCTGGCAGAGAGAGCCACAGGGCCCGGCAGAGAGAGCCACAGGGCCAGGCAGAGAGAGGCACAGGGCCTGGCAGAGAGAGGCACAAGGCCTGGCAGAGAGAGCCATGGGGCCTGACAGAGAGAGCCACATGTTTCAGCCGAGAGAGTCGCAGGGCTCGTCAGAGCGAGCATGGGCCTGTGAATAGGATCACGGGCCGGGCAGTGAGAGTCAAGGATCTCGGCAGAGAGAGACACAAGACCTGTAAGAGACAGCCACAGAGCCTGGCGGAGTGAGACGCTGGATCCGGCAGAGAGAGAGAGACACGGGGTTTGGCACAGAGAGCCATGGGACCTAGCAAAGAGAGCCATGGGGCCGGCATTGAGAGCTACAGGGCCTGGCAGAGAGATCTACAGATCCTGGAAGAGAGATTCAAGGGGCCTTGAAGTGAGCCACAGGGCCTGGCAGAGAGAGTGATGTACTGTCAATTACCACGAGACGAGAATGGTGAAACAATTGAGGCTTTATTGCACAAGATGTGCCTCCTGCAGCTGGAACCAGAATGGGAGCAGTGGAGGAGAGCATACACTTTTATACATCGCCTTCTGGGAGGAGCCAGCAGGCTGGGATTTACTGTGGTACCTGTAATACATGGACAGTACCGTAATACATGCAATGTGTTACCAGTGGTGTTTACCACATTCACCC